>NW_006921671.1:7216057-7288405 GCF_000298275.1 Orycteropus afer afer
TCCTTCAAGGCTCAGGGGTCCAAGATTATCTTCTGTGTCTGTGTTAATTGGTTTCCCTTTTCTTTGTTGAAGAGGGTCTGTGCAATCCTTCTACCTAGTCCGCCATCTTGCCCCACCTCCTGGAACAGTTCTTTTTAATGCCAGGAAAAGAATCTTGTCAGGCAACCAACAATGATAATTCAAGAATAAAAATTGAAACATTTGCTTATCCCATAAAGGACGGTTTTTACCCCCCTCCCTTTTGGGGATAGAGTTTGGACCACTGTGCTATGTGAGGTCACCACAAATGAAATTGGGATAGTGTCCTTATGGACATTTCTCTCTTCAGTTTCTTCAAAGGCACCTCATATGTTTTATTTCATTCATGGTTTCACTGTAACAATTTTTCTACATGGAGTTGCTAGGTGTCTGGATTGACTGGGGCACCAAAAAAAAACCATATTATATTATAACATCTGTGTGTGAGTTAAAATAGTTTCTGTTTAAATATTTTTTTAGTGTTTTAATATCCTTATGGTACAATCATTTAATCTATAAATCACTTACCAGGTTACTCTGTGCCATTTGCAGTATGAAAACAATTTAAGAAGTGAAAACAGAACAAAACCACAAATGAAGGTATACCTTAGCTACCTTGTAAATAGGAGCTCTGGTAGCATAGTGCCTGAGGCACTTGACTTGCTAACCAGAAGGCTGGTGGTTCAAACCCACCAGCCACTCCTCAGAAGGAAGGTTGGGCAATCTATTTCTGTAGTGATATTGCCTCGGAAACCCAAGGAGGGGTCGCTATGAGTTGGGGCCGACTTGACGGCACATAACAACAACCTTGTAAATAGTTGTAACAGGTTTCTGTCCAAGGGTAGTCAGACTTCTATAAGTGAGCTAATGGAAAACTAAAGAGATAATGTTAAGATTCTTAAATGTGAACATTGCTCTCATGAGAAAGGTCGATTTCTGGAGCCTGTGTATATAAGTGTTTGTGTGCCAACAAGTGCATATGTTGGGGTGTGTATTTTCCCTGTTGATGTCATACAGGTTTGTTTCTTCTATCTTTGTCTTTCATGTTTTAAGGTATTGCTCCATGATTTCCTTGGCATGTTGCCATTTCCACACTAGATATAGATAACACTTTAGTTTCTTCAATTTGACGTATACAGTTCACAGCTGTTGCTTTCATTAGTTACCTACCTTGCCATATTTATGCCCAGCAGGCAACACCCAAATAAATGTGAATGAGTTCTGAGGAGAGATCCCTGGCTCTTGGCTTCTGCTTCCTATGATTAGAGAGGCCGTCAGAGTCCATGGCTAAAGCTCTGATAAAGGGTCTGCACAAGTTATGATGCTCTGATCCAGAGGACCCTGCATCCCTAGTCACAGAAGATTGGGTCAGGGATGGGTACCTTCCTCAAAGATGATCAATCTCAAGGTGTCTTAGCAGAATATGAAATGGCCTTTTCTGAGATAGGTTCACCAGAAACAAGCCCCGAGATGAGGTTTTATGTGGAAATTATTTATTAGAAAGTATTGCCAGGAAATACTTAGAGGAGTGAGGAGGTGGGACAGAGAAGGAAAGTAAGCCAAAAAGGGTGGTGACATAAGAAGCAACATTATGTTTGGTAAAGTTAAAATGAAGGAAACCCTCAACGAGATGAATTCACACGATAGCCATATACTGTACTCAAAAAAACAAAAAACAAAAAACAAAAAACCAGACCAAATTCACTGCCGTTGAGTCAATTCGACTCACAGTGACACCTCTTTGGTTTTCTGAGGTGGTATTTTTATGGAAGTAGATTGCCCAGTCTTCCTTCCGAGGAGTGGCTGGTGGGTTTGAACTGCCAGCCTTCTGGTTAGCGGTCAGATGCTTTAGGTACTATACCACCAGAGCTCCCATACTAATAATTGTGAAGATGGCACAGGCCCTGGCAGCATTTCTTTCTGTTAAATATAAAGTCACTGTGAATTGTAGCTGACTCCAAGGCAGCTAACAATAACATCAAGTAAAGCTCCAAGAAGATAACTTTGTCTCAATTCTGTAAGGGAAGTCTAGAGACAAAATGAATTATACTACAGATAATCCTACAAGTAGTAAGGGAGCTAGAGTAGTTATATACTACCATAGTTATCAGTCATTGGCTAACGGCTGTGGTAGTGGTGATGGTGGAGTGTAAATTGTCGGCTGCTCCATGGGAGAGAGATATGGCAGTCTGCTTCTGTAAAGATTAAAACCCAAAGCAAAACTTATTGCTGTCCAATTGATTCAGGTTCATAGCAATTCTATAGGACAGAGTAGAACTGTCCCATAGGATTTCCAAGGCTGTAAATCTTTAAAGAAGCAGGCTGCCACCTCTTTCTCCTACAGAGTAGCTGGTGGATTAGAACTGCCAACTTTTTCAGTTAGCAGCCCAGTGCTTCAACCACTGTGCCACCGCAGCTCCTTTCCATAAAGGTTTAGTAGTCTTGGAAACCCTACTCTATCCTATAGGATGGCTATGAGTCTGAATCAACTCGATGGCAACAGCTTGATTTTATAAGTCTGCTCTCTAGCCTTGTGAAACCTGAGGGCAGCTCTCCAACACAGAGATGCAGGCACTGGCTGTTGAGTGTGAAAGCACAGCAGAGTGAATGGGCAATCACGTAGCACAATGATCAGAGGGGATCTGCATACAGCACTGTCATAGTGTTCTACAAGCCTAGTATGAGAGGTTGCTCAGCAGGGACCCTTGTGATTAATGCAACAAATCAGATCCTCTCTATTTTGAATTCTGAGTATGATCCATCCAGAGAGTTTGCAAGAGAAAAGTAATGAGGCAGAAGTATCCAAGAGCAAGAAGCAGCAGAGGTGAAGAAGAATAGAAGCCAAATGTAGACAAGTCATTACTTTGTGTGGGTGAGTGTACGCTCGTAAAGGGGACCTGAAAATCCAACCCAGAGAGCTTGCCTTGCTGTCACAGGGCCCTTGAAGTAAGAATGCACTTAAAGTCCTATAGTCCTAGTCTCTTTTTCCAGTAAAATGTTTGAATTTCCCACTTAGTTACCCATTTGAGGCCTCTCCTATGGGAGAACATGACCCCGAGCTAGAGGCATCTGTGGAAAAGTTTCTAAAACTGGAAAGTTAGCAACTTGAGCAGGTCACACAACATGCATATGGTGCTGGCTCAGATTTATTGTCCCTGAATAATGGAGAAAGATATCACCCATATGATCATCATCTTTTTTGAAAAGTGTATCATTGTTTATCCTAGAAAAATATTGTCTTTGTTGAATTTGTCTTTCAGCTTAACTTTCTAATCCATTTTTTTTGTAAATTAAATATAAATATTTTAGAAGACTTTTTTTAAATTTTAATTGTAATGGAATATGCATAAAATTATCCATTTTAACAATTTTTGAGTTAATTGATGTTAACTATATTCAATTTGTGTAACCATCACTACTATTTATTTCTTGATGTTTTTAGCATCTCAAACAGAAACTCTATACCCATTAAGCAATAGCTCCCCATTTCCTGCTCTCTCTAGCCCCTCTATTCTAGTTTCTGTATCAATGAATTTGTGTATTCTGAATACCTCATATGAATGGAGTCATCCAATATCTGTCTGTTTGTGTCTGGCTTATTTCACTTAGCATAATGTCTTTAAAGTTCATATCCATGTTGTAGCATGTATCAGAACTTCATTCTTTTTGATGACTGCACAATATTCTATCATAGATAGATACCATATTTTATTACCATTTATCTGTTGATGAGCATTTCAGTATCTATTTGAGTCTCTGCTTTCAATTCTTTGTGATATATACCTATGAGTGATTGTCCATATGATCTTTAAGGGACAGATTCTGCCAGTAAGGAATAAAATTTGAGAAGGCATGGAAAATTTCCATCTAAGAGTGCATGATTCTTATTACTTGTGGCAAGGAATCCAACTTCCCTAATCAACAGTTATCTTTACAGCCAATATGTACACATGTGCACACGTACACACGCACACACATGCAAATTCCAGCCATCCTGACCTTCTTTCATTTCATTTTATTATATTGTACCTTCTTTCTCCACACAATGCTACTCTATTTTCTCTGTTTTGAACACTTCCTCTTCTTCCTGTCTGGGATTAAATTTCACTTCCTTAGAAACACTTTTCTTGACTTCACCAAGTCTGGGTTAGATATATCTCCTATGGGTTCCCACACAATCCTCTATTTCCCTATAATGGCACTTTATGCATTATAATTATATATTTACTCAGAAGGAAGACTGGGCAATCTACTTCTGTAGAGATACTGTCTCAGAAACCCAAGGAGGGGGTCACTATGAGTCAGAATCAACTCAAGGTCAGTGAGTTTTTTTTTTTTTAAATTATATTTGCTTGATAATATCTCCCAATACACAATAAGCTCTTTAGGGTAGAGGGTATATTTATGCTGTTCACCACTGTGACCTTAAGGTTTAGTCCAGTGCTTGGCACATATTAGTTTCTCCATAAATATTTGTTGAATGGGTGAATGGGTTTTCCTAGGATTTTAGCACATAGTGGATGCTCATAGGATTGATTTGAGTTGGGGCTGACTCAACAGCACTTAACAACAAAATACTCAGTAATTATTGGATGACTATAGGAATAGTCTAGGAGTTCTGGCAGCATAGTGGCTAAGACACTTGCCTGCTAACCAGACGGCTGGCGGTTCAAACCCACCAGCCACTCCTCGGAAGGAAGGTTGGGCAATCCTACTTCCGTAGTGATACTGCCTCGGAAACCCAAGGAGGGGTCGCTATGAGTCGGGTTTGACTCGACGGCATATAACAACAACAACAACGTAGGAATAGTCTATGACTTTTAATCTCTTAATCTTTACCTTAATACTCTTCACCTCAATTCTCTTCACCTCTCTCTTAATCTTCATTGGTTTACACTTTCAAGCAGAGTTAGCACTGTTGCCAAGACCAGTCCTGGTCACTGAGGACATAGTACTACTCTCCCTATGTCTCCTAAATAAGGTCTAGGAAAACTCCTTTTATTTCCAGGAAGACGAAATCAGAATTTTTAAAGAGAAAATGAGGCTTAAAATGAAAAATAGGAAAACATAGTGAACATGGGCCATGGGACGTGGCATGAAACTGGTCTGAGGAAATGCAGGGGTTTGTTCTAGAGAAATTGTAAGGAAACCACCAATCCAGTCTGAGAAGCCAGGTGCAGTTGTAATGCAAATCCAAAGTGACAGAGATTTGTGGTCCAAGAGGTAGAATAAGGTTGAGGGATGTTGCCAAAGTCAGTTACCAGGTACTAGGAGAAAAGAGGAGCCCTGGTAGTGCAGTGTTTAAAGTATTTGGCTGCTAACTGAAAGATAGGTGGTTTGAACCTACCAACTGCTCTGCAGGAGAAAGATGTGGCCATCTGCTTCTGTAAAGATTTACAGACTTGGAAGCCCTATGGGGCAGTTCTACTCTGTCCTATAGGGTCACCATGCTTTGACAGCAGTGGTTTGTTTGTGTAGAAGAGAAGACCCCACACATATGGCACATTCAAACTGGGCAATTTGAGAAGAGCTTTATAAACTATTTTCAAAGGTGTGGACAGGATTTAAGGAATTGTATAGTACTCTGAGGTTAGCAGCATCAGGTTGATATTATTACCCCTAGGCCTGAAGTATAAGGAGAGGGGGTGTTTACTGGAACTGGACAAGATTGCTCTCTGGATAGGATGATCTAACAGTCTTCTACAGAGGAAAAAAGTGCAACCCAGCAATTCTGCAGAGAAAGAGCTGTAGTAATAAATACTGGATTTTGATCTGCCTCTTCCCATCCTTCTTATGCTAAACTCAACAGGAAGCTGGAGGGAATGCATGCCCACTTGAAGTGATCTGTATAAGACATAGGAGCAGGCTAGAGAAGGATGTAGAGGTGAATTGGATGGGCGATTTAATACTATTTAGTTCAAATACTAGGAAAAAATATCTGAATCAGAGTCTTAGAAACTGTTTTCTTTCTTTTTAAAAATGATCATTGAGTTTATCTTTTTCTGATTATAAAATGATACATGTTCATTAAAAAAAACAATGTAAACACATGATATTTTATCATATTCATAGGTGATGCCCACATTCAAGAGGAAGAGGGCATTATACAGAGCATATACACCAGAAGGTGGGAATCTTAGGGACCATCTGATAATTCTGTCACACCCCTATTACCAGACTGTACTAAATTATATTTCCATCATCTCTGTACAGTTGAACTCATGCTCTTTTCCTTTTCTAAGCTCATTGTGTTTGCTTTGGCCCTCTAATGCCTCTCTAACAGAAAATACTACACATGAAGATGGCTTTAATGAACAGGGATTTATTCTCTTACAGTTAAGGAGGCTAGAAGTCTGGGTTCAAAGTGCCGTCTCTAGGAGCTGGGTGAAAGCCTCTCGACCTTGGGCTTCAGCTCTGACTTTTGTTCCCTACCCACTGAAGATGAAGGCTTCTCTTCGCTCAGATAGCTGCTGGCTGTTGAGACTGACAAACCCAAGGTCAACAAGTAAAATGGCACAGTCCCAAAATTATCAAGCAACATAGCAGGCAAGTAGTTCAAGTCCAGAAACAGTCTCAAGATCAGCAGACAAAATGGTAGGCCACTGAGATGAAGCCTCGACCAAATGCAGGATCTAGATGTGCCAAAAAACTCAGAGACCTTTCTTAAAGCTGCTTGTTATATACTGGAAGCAGACCACATCCCTATGGCAGCTACTCAGCTGCTCACAGTAGATTCCACCTTGGAGTAGATTACCAGTCTCATCATAGGGAATAATTACACTCAGTTGCCCAGCCACTCAAAACCAGGCCTAGCCAAGTTGACACACAACCTGAACCACCACAGTGTTCTTCCAAATTCACCAAATTTTATTTCTTATTGAAGGATTCCCTCATCCACCCTTCCCAGAGATAGCTAAGAAATTACTACTCCATCCTCTTTTTCAGATTCTCTTGGATGTCTCATTCAGCTACATGCTCTGATGTCCCTTGGAAAATGGTCTTTTATAATTCTAACACTTTTTTTTTTTTAATGACAAACCGAGAAACCAAATCCATTGCCACTGGGTAGAACTGTGACCCATAGTAACACTATAGGATAGACTAGAACTACCCCATAGCGTTTCCAAGGCTGTAAATCTTTATGGAATAGGACTATACATCTATCTCCCATGGAGCAGTTTGAACCAACAACATTTTGGTTAGCAGGCAAGTGCTTTAACCATTGTGCCTCCAGGGCTCCTTTTCTAATGACAGATACCTAAAACATAAAGTAACGACAGTGAACATAACACCAGCCAAGAGAACCAGATAGTCAAATAATGGGGTTTAACTGCTTTGTTATTCTACTTCCTTCTATTTTCTCTTCACCAATTCTATTTCTTATTCCCCTGTCTGTGTTAGGTAAGGTATAGATTCCACTTGAGAAGACTGATTGAATTATTAATGACCTTATCCTGCTGTGGTTTTTAATATGGATTGTGGGTGGCCCTGATGAGTGATTCTAGAAACACTTCTCTACTTCACTGGTAGAGTCAGCTTCATGGTGGGCAGTAGGTAGTTGCTTACACTATATGATTTGGTGCCAATCCTTGGACCACAGCCACCTCAGCCTCTCATCTTCATTTTGGCCTCAGGTAACTCCATTTTATCATGACTTGTGCTAAACATACTGGAGTCGAAATGCAAATGTCGTCTGGAAAGGATAGCTCCTACAAGCTGACAATTTACATAATCTGTCCCTATTCACTCATGTGCTTTGATGTAGTTAAATAATTGCAAAACTAATTTCACCAAACAATTATTTCTTACAATCTGGGATAATTCTCAAATCTTCTGTTTTAGCAGTGAGACTTGCTGAGGAGAAGACTTGAAAAGCATGATTTTTAAGCAAATAAACATTAAGTTAGTATAAGAACTACCTATTTAGTGGTATTGAGTTGGCATTTTTTTTTTCTCCTGAGGCCTGGTAACCTTTTCTCTGTATCTGACATTTTAAGGAAATGTGCTGGTAATACTAGTACCAACCATTCACATAGATAATGGTTTGGTATAAACGATATCAGAGAAGGGGAACGTGATTTACAAAGCCATGCAATATGTGAAAAACAAAACAGTTAATTTTGAAGTCCAGTATGCATGTAGCTTTAGAGTGGGAGATAATCTTGGTGCTACCATATCAAATAGCTATACTCAAGCCATAGCATACAGTGTTCCTGCACCAAGACAGAAAACTTCTAGCTTTCACAGAATCTGGAAGGTTTCAGAAATAATGAAAATATGACTATATTAATTTTTTTTTTCCAAAAGCAATAATAATCATTAACTAGCATTTATTGAGCACCTAGGTTGTGCCTTGTTTTTCTTATCTGTAAAATGGGGACAATAATAGTACTCCATAAAGTTATTATAACAAGCATGTAGATCAGCACCTGAAATATACTTGGACTTTATCACAAACTCTGAGAACTGTGAACTATTGAAAGATTTTAACAACAACAACAACAACAAAGACATAATTAAATTTATATTTTAAAAAGAAGACTCTGGAAGCTGTGGATAAATTTAAAGTTGATAAGACCAAAAGCGTTTTTAGTAAAGACCAGGCAAAATATGATGAGAGTGTTAACTAGGACAGTAACAGTGGGGCTAGAGAAGAGATGGGCAATAAGGGAGCTGTTACAAGGAGATAGAAGACAGTAATCTGCTATTGAAATGTTAGAAATATAATTGTTATTAATAGTTCAATTGGAAGTTCTGGTAGCATAGTGCCTAAGGCACTTGACTGCTAACTGGAAGGCTGGTGGTTCAAACCCATTAGACACTCCTTGGAAGTAAGATTGGGCAAGCTACTTCCGTAGTGATACTGCCTCGGAAACCCAAGGAGGGGTCGTTATGAGGTGAATCCCACATGATGGCAGTGAGTTTGGTTTGGTTTTTTGCAGTTCAATTAGACCCTCTCAAGTATTCTAAAGAAACTTTGATTTTAGTGACTACTGTGAAGGAACCCGCCAAATCTAGGTAGGAGGCAAAAGGAGAGGCTTCAACCCAGAATACAGGCCAAACTCCATTTTGTTGCTTACTGTTCATTCTGAGCTGACTTTTAAAGGTCACCTAGACAGAATACTTCAGGAAGCCTGCAGGTTCCTCTCATTTCCTCTCACAGCATGTTTCCAGGAAGAATGCTTACTTAAGCTGGCCCCAAGATAGCTACAAATTATCAGATGCTAGACAAATTCAAACTTTATGGTTAATGAAACAATGCTTAAGGGGTCTTGTAAATGTCTTGTGAGTACTGAAGCATGATTTTGTAAATGTCAACCAATCAGAATTTTTCTTTGTAAGTTCCTGAATTTTCTGTACTTAAACCCTGGGAAAATTCCTGTTGTCAGAGCAGTTAGTTCATTTCATGGACTCTGTGTGTTTCCTGATTCAAATCAGTTTTATTCCTTTAATACTGTGAGACCATGTTTCTGTATAACCACCCTGTAGGTAACCATTTTTAAGTATGTAGCCATTTTGCAAATGCCTTAGCATTTAGGTCAGGCTTTAGTGCTTTAGTTACTGGAAAAACCACTAGGAGTCCTGACTACCCCCACCTCATCAATACTCTCTAGCATACTCCCTAGCAACAACCAATCAGTAAATAGCAAGAAAATACCTTACCTAAAATAGTTAGAAATGGCAGTTTGCGGCTTCGGCCCCAAGACAGAGCCAATCAAGTAGGAACAACTAGCAACTTGAAAAATGTCAACAAATCCTGTAATTTTCTGATTAAAACTTCCTCATTTCTGCTGTAACCCCAATAAAAATCCCGTTACCCCTGAGTTCAGGGCTCTCAATCCTGAACCACTGCGTCGGTGACGGTTGGGGGTCCGAGCTCGAGCTTGAATAAACAGCCCCTATGCTTTTGCAGTGGAATCAGCTCCTTGGTGGTTTTTGGGGATTCAAGATCTGGGCACAACAATACAATTCTCTGCTATAATTTTAACAGAGACTCCATTTTGCTCTTTGACATTTGTTGGTGTCAGAATTGTGGGGTTTGAAGAAATATTGTCTTCTGCAACCTTGAGAAGTGGAGGGCCACTTTTGCCTCAAAGGGCAAAAACCCCTTGAGCTCATCTGTCTGCACAGACTTTCAGGAATCACCTTGAGGTATAAAATAATAATAATAATAATAATCAACAACTCTCAAATTTTAAGCTCTGCTTCCTTGTGTAGTGATTCTGAAAGATTTATGAAGGTACTTGCTTCATTTTGTCCTTGCAAGAAATAACTCTTGCTAGTGGCAATAGTAGAGGTTCTGGGTTTGTGCAAAGCACTTTCCCAGAAGTTTTTGAGTTTGTGGAATCTTGGGCTCAATAAGGTGGAAGAAACCAAAGGCAGAGGTTGACCATTTAAGAACTGTTAGTGCAGTGTTTTGATTACCTAGTGCTGCTTTGACAGTAATATACCACAAATGGGATGGCTTGAACAAACAGGAGTTTATTCTCTTACAGTTCTGGAGGCTTTAAGTCTGATTTCAAAGTGCCAGGCTCTATGGGCTGGGTGAAAGCCCCTCAACCATGGGCTTCAGCTATGCCTCCGGCTCCCAGCCCACTGAAGCTAGAAGCCTTTTTTCATTCAGGCAGCGGCTGGCTGCTGAGGCCAAAAGGCACAGTCCCAATGTTACCAAACAACATAGCAGGCCACTAATTCAAGTCCAGATGAAGTCCCAAGATTAGCAAGGCATGGAAGGCTGTTGAACATTGACTTGGCTACATGCAGCGTTCAAGAGTGCCAGAAGACTAGAGACCATCCCCAAAGTTGTTTCTTATATAGGGGAAGTAGACCACATCCCTAAAGCGACTACTTAGCTGCTTCCATAGATTCCACTATGGAGTTAATTACCAATCTCACCATAGAGAATGACTACATCCAGCTGCCCAGTCACTCAGCCAGGCCCAGGCAAGTTGACACACAAACTTTACCACAGGCAGTCTCTAAGGAGCTCTGGTGGTATAGTGGTTAAGGTATTTGGCTTTAACTGAAAGGTTGGTGGTTCAAACCCACCAGCTGCTCTGCTGAAGAAAGATAAGGCAATCTGCCTCCATAAAGATTTATAGCCTTGGAAACCCAATGGGGGGGTCACTCTTAGTTGGAATCAACTAAGACAGTGAGTTTGGTTTGGTTTGAAGGGCAGTCACTGACCACAGAGCAGTTAAAGACTCCTGTGACAGTATAAGCTGGGCAGTGAGATGGGCTAGAGCATTAGCCTGCCCAACAGCTACAATCAAAATTCTTATGCAACAAAAGGCACACACATTGGTCTAAGTAATATACCTGCTCCTCACTTATCAACATGGTTAGGTTCCAAAGACAGGTTGTCATGCAAAAATAAGTATTATGAGAAACTTCAGTGACCAAATGCTCCTCAGGCTCCAGCAGTTATTTTGGAGGCAGCCCTGGGGGCCTACTCTCCCCCCTCAAGCTTTTTTTTCAGCTTGCTTGTTCTGAACCATGACTTCTGTATTTTGGGCAGGCAAGTCAGCTTGTGCCATTTCAAAACACAGGCAGGGCAGATTGGATCAGGATTTGCAGCCAGGAACCTGCCCTACCCCAACCCATACCAGAGTTCTTAATGTCCAGAGAGTTGCCCATCTGCCTGGGATCACCAGCTGCTGGCCCCAGCATCGTGAAGCACTCAAAAAAGCAGATTTCAGGATCTGTGGTAAAGTGACCACTGTGTGTCCTGTCTTCACCCCTCTGCTGCCTTTTTGCAGACTTGTGCCCCAAAGCCACAGCTCTACTCAGATGGAGGGGTAACCACCAACATGTAGGTAGAGCTGGGATTTGGTATGCAGCATGTGAGCAGTCCTGGTAGCTAGATTTTTTATTGCCCTCTTTTACTTTATTTGCATCTAAGACTGAGGAGAGGGATAGATGCAAGAGATCAAGAATTTGGGGCTAAGGAGGGAATCAATCTCTTACTTAAAACACCTGGGTCCTTTCTTGGCTTTAAAGTGATTTAATTTGATTTTTTACTATTGTTATAAATGTGAAATGTTGGATACTGAGAAAGTCAATAAATGAGGAGTAGACATACACTATCCAAACCTCATGGTGCTCCCCATCAGAATGAGTAAAGGAAAAAAAAAAAGAACAGCAAGAATCTCCAAGAATCCTAAGCTTTGAACAAACTTGAACCTTCTTTAAAAATGGGACATGACACATCTGCAGACAATGCAGAGTTCCATTCTGGGACTCCTGCCTGATACATGGATACACGGATAAGCACCACGGCTCTGCCACTTGCTTGTACCTACCTGCTCGGCATAGCTTTATCAAGGGTAGTCTGAAAAATTTATGGCCACTTGGGTTTATTTATTTATTTATTTATTTTTAAAACTATCTAAATTGAGATTTCTGTGCAGTAAATTAGAACAAAAAGACTCCCAAATTAAGCAGAAATGATGAGATATCTATTTTAATTGGTATTTTGAAACTTCTAGAATATGACACGAAAGTAAAATTGCTACCCTAAGGATACTGTTTCTAAATTAACTGAACAACAACAACAACAGAAAGAACTAAAATATCAGAGCTCTACAGCTGCTCCCTCTGCCCTTCCGGCAGCAGTTCCTCTGTGTTCTTCTTTACCTTCTTATTCTGATAATACTCTGTCTGAACTTCCCCTTAGGAGTTCTGGTAGCATAGTGCCTAAGGCATTTGACTGCTAACCAGAAAGCTGGTGGTTCAAACCCAGCAGCCACTCCTCAGAAGGAAGATGGGGCAAACTAATTCTGTAGTGATACCATGTCGGAAACCCAAGGAGGGGTTGCTATGAGTTGAATCCAACTGGATGGCAATGAGTTTTGAGTGAACTTTCCTTTCTCCCTGAAAAATCTGCTAAGAACATAAAGCTCACCCTAAAATGTCTTTTAAAATATGTCCCAGCACAGATATACAAATTCCTCCCCCCTTTACTTTCATCCCTTGGACAAGCTCAGACTTATATTAAATTGCTAAAGTTTTCCCAAAACTGTAGGAGTATCTGTACAACTTTGCCGATGAATTTAAAATTCTTGTTGAAGTTTACCAGTCTGAACCAGTCCAAACTCCCTGATTTGCATCAACTAGTCCATAAGGTTACTAGATCAGAGGAGGCCCAATTGTAGTTAGAATGGGCTGAATGGAAAACTGTCAAAAGATAGTTCAGCTCTAGACCTAAATAGAGAAACTGCTCAACTGTTAGAAGATTCTTTTTTTTTTTTTTTTAGGATTTGGGTGAAGATTTACAGAGTAAATTCACTTTTCATACAGCAGTTCACATATACTTTGTCTCATGTCATTGACCAAAATTTACAATGCAGCAGCTCCCCTCCCACTTCCTCCCCATAGTTACCTCCTCCCAGTGTCCATCCCTTCATACTCTTCTGCACCCTGAGCTATCTCCCTGTGCATAAGCAGCCCTTCCTTCTCCCATGATTGTTCTCTCCAGGGCGTGTGTCTACTTGAAGTAAATGTTTAACTCACATGCCTGTACTTTGTTTGGCTGGAAACCACAGTTGTGGGTTCAATTCCAGACCTGAAGGGCAGCTAGGGGCCATAGTCTCAGTGGTTACACCAGGCTCTATTGGACCAGCAAACCTGGTCCCCACCTTCTTTTTCTTTTTCTTTTTCTTTTGCCTCCAAATGATTTTGAGTTTTGTACCACATTGTTCTCCCTCTTTATGCAGGATCTCCTACATCCCTTCCAAGTGGATGGCAGTGGTAGCTGGGCACCATCTAGTTCTTCTGGTCTCATAGTTGTATAGGTTGCAGATCGGATGGTGTACCAGTTGCTAGGACTGATTGTTTCCATTAATTTTGGTTTTCTTCTTTCTTCTTGACGAGGAGAGACCCGTTGTTGCATCTAGATGGCAGCTTCCTAGCTTTTAAGGTCCCAGTCGCTACTCGCCAAAGTAGTAGGTGGAACAATGTTTTGTATAGTATGTGATGCCAATTGAGCTTGATGTCCCCTGCGACCATGGTCCCAAGCCCGCAGGATCAACTACTCGGTCCCTCTGGGTAGCTGGCTGTGACCAAGTAATGACCATAACCTTGCCCCTTGTCAGCTCTACTATACACCTGGGAATTCTGATCATTCACATGAACTTATAGGCCCATTGTCTGCCAACCCTATATATAATCTTGGATACACTCTCCATTTAGACATACCTAATTGTTTAGCTTGTTCACCCATCTATCCGTCCCTATACCCATGTTTGCTTTCACTGACAACTCAGTACTGTATATGCAAAGGGGTTCATATTTGTTGTCTGTACTGCCCATGTAACTCTCTGTCTTTCTCATCCTCAATGCTGCCATATTGGTCACTCACATTTGGTACATTGCCCTTCTCTTCACCCAAATCAATATTTATCTCTATCTGTCTAACAGCATTCCCTCCCCTCCCCTCCCACCCCTGGTAACCAACAAAGAAAATGTCCTCCAATATATAAATCTTTCCTTAACTTTTACAATATGTTAGAAGATTCTTGGGCCATGAGTAAGAGGTCGCTTGAGGTAATCCCAAAGGCTATCTCCTCAATAATAGATTGGACCAAACTTCACTCTTGCGCAAAAAACAAAGAATGATTACCAAGGCAAAATTTTTCTGAACATTCCAGGATTGATCTATTGGTCCCAAGGCTTATAGGAGCTTTTAATGCAGTATTCATATCAGGCCTCGAACCTGAATTTTAGTTTTGGTAAAAAGGCATTGATTAGAAAGCAGCTCCCATCATTGAACTGACCAGTCTAGTTCACAATCTTTCTCTAACCCTGGAGATTGTCATGCATTGAATGGTATCCTTGAAAAATATATGTCAATTTGGCTGGAGTATGATTCTCAGCAGTGTGGCAGTTATGTAATGATATAATCTGGCAATTATATAATGATGTAATCATCCCCCATGAAGTCATCTGATGTAGTCAGCCAATCAATTGTAAGGGCATTAGGGTGGGGTGCAACACCCATACTCAAGGCACAGACTTGATCCTATGTAAGGGGAGTTTCCTCTGGGGTGTGCCTGCATCATCTTTTATCTAACAGGCGATAAAAGGAGACAGAAGTGAGCTGAGAGAGAGAGAGAGAGAGAGACCTGACTACCACCAACAAATAAGAGCCAGGAGCAGATGTTCTTTGAACCCAGAATCCCTGCACTGAGAATTTCCTAGACCCAGGAGAATGATGCCACGACACATGGAGATCTCCAAGGAACATTGGGCTTATACATGTCGAAAGGAGACAAAGACACTCCTCTGGAGCTGACAAGGAGAGAAAGTCTTTTCCTAGAAGGAGAACTCTGAATTTGGACTTCTAGCCTACTAAAATGTTTGTTAAAGCCATCCACTTCAGGTATTTCTATTATAGCAGCAGTAGAAAACTAAGATAGAATTTCATACCAGAAGACTGGTACAGATACCTAAAATATGGAACAGGTTTTGGAATTGGGTAATGGGTAGAGGCTGGAAGAGTTTTAAGATGACTAATAGTAAAAGCAGGAGCTCTGGTGGTGTAGTGCCTAAAGCATTTGACTGCTAACCAGGAGGCTGGAGGTTCAAACCCACCACCCACCCCTTGGAAGGAAGATTGGGCAATCTACTTCCGTAGAGATACCATCTTGGAAACCTAAGGAGGGGTCGTTATGAATTGAATTGACTCTACAGCAGTGGGTTAGGTTTTTTTTTGGGGGGGGGGAGCGGAGAGGATAGTAAAAGCCTTGATTGGCTTGAAAAGACTGTTGGTGGATTTATGGATGTCAAAGGTAATTCTGGTGAGGGCTCAGAAGGAATGAAGGGAGCTGTAACACCAGAGATCACACAGACAGTAAGAAGCTGTGGCAGAGAAATGGTGGCAGCAGGACCAGGAGACCAGCACAAGGTGGCATAGGAATCAACCCATAGAGCACTAGAGCTGAGTGACTTCAGGCACTTATCAGTAGAGCTAAAGAGCTTTGTAACACTTGCCTGAGCAGAGATGAGGCTGGCCTGGCCCAAGGGACTAAGGGGCTGGAAAGCCAAGGAATTGGGAAGCAAAAGCTGAAGAGACAAAGAGCACAGGAAGCAAAGCTGCCTTGGTCTCCAAGGGTGGGCTATGGCCTCCTAGGTATTGAAGAATTAGATCTTCACCAACTTGGTTCTGGAGTATAGGATTGTCATTCATCAGTGCAGAAAGATGGGGCTGGAGCTGCTGCCTAAACCTGGGGGAGTGAGCTGCCATGCCCAAGGGGCAGAAGAATGGCATCTGCCAGGACCAAGGGGATGGGGTCACCATTCAATTGGACTAGGATAATGGGGAAGCTCAAGGTCAAGAGAGCTGAGTTGCCATCCCAGTGGGCCCGGAAGGCAGAGCAGAAGCCCAAGGCCCAGGGGCTTCCACCCCAAATCTAGAGAGTATGTCCAACACTCTGAGTCTGATGGGAAGGCCATTGCCAAGATGATCTCAGAGAACAGAGGATGATTTTCAAGCCCTGAGAGCTAATGTAAATTTTTCTGCTGGGTTTTTTACTTGAATGCTGCTCATTATCCCTTCTTTCTCTCCAACTTCCCCATTTGTAATGGAAATGTGTATCTCGTGCCTGTTCTATCATTGTACTTCAGAAGCAGATAACTTGTGTTCTAGATTCACAGATGAAGAAGAATTTTGCCCCAGGATGGAATTTGGACTTGAAGTTGATTAAAGACTTTTGGCAAGCTATGGCATGAAAGTGTTTTGCATATGGCAAGGACATGAATTTTGGGGGCCCAAAGCGTGGAATGTAGTTGTCTGGGGCATGAATCTCAATGATTTGGCTATTATATAATGCTGTAATTTGGTAGTTATGTAATGCTATAATCATTCCCCATAATGTGATCTAATGTGCTTAGGCAATCAGTTGTAAGTGGGTTAAAGTTGAATGCAAAACCCTTACTTGATCTGAAGTAAGGGGAGTTTCCTGGTTTATGGTTTGCATCACTTTTTATCTTATAAGAGATAAAAGGAGAGAAGCGTGTAGAGAGAGAGGGACTTGACTTTCACCAAGAAAGAAGAGCCAGGAGCATAGCACATCTTTTGAACCCAGGGTTTCTGTGCTAAGAACCTCCTAGACCCAGGAGAAGACTGATGCCAAAACACATGAAGATCTGCAAGGATCCACAGATATCCAGACCCACAGATGTTGAAAGGAGACAAGGCCTTTCCTCCAGAGCATTAAACCTCACCAGAGAGATAAAACCTTACCCTAGAGCTGGTGCTCTGAATTTATACTTCTAGACTCCTAAACTGTGAGTCTAGAATAAATTTCTGTTTGTTAAAGCCCTCTACTATTGATATTTCTGCTACAGCAGTGCTAGGTAACTAAGAAAATAATAAATAAATAAATAGATAAATAAATTTCCAAGACAAATAAATTAATGACCCTACGCAATCCTACTTCCGTAGTGATACTGCCTCGGAAACCCAAGGAGGGGTCGCTATGAGTCGGGTTTGACTCGACGGCACATAACAACAACAACCAACAAAGTAAATCTGATCCCTGTGGAGGCACTAAACCCCAGAACTTGCAATTATTGCAAGAAACTGGTTATTGGGGAAAAGACCATTATAAATTAAAGAACAGAAAGAAACAGTCTAAACAAGAGACCTTTCAACAAGATATGGAATGAAGAGGCTCTGGGAATACAATAGACACCCTGATTTTGGTGGTATTAAATTTGCAAAAAGAAACTACTATGTTCATTAATGGAGAATGCTGCAAATTTTTAATTGATAGTGGGGCTACACTTCCTCCCATTAATTCCACTTGTTTACAAAAGCCCTTGCCCTGGAGTACTAAAACTACAAAAACTGTAGGCATTACAAATCAAGAGAGGATTTTAATTCATTTAAAACCTGTTCTGATATCCCTTAGCCCTATTTATTAGGATAAGATTTATTGTCCAAATGGAATTGCCATTTGTGTCTTACTGAGCAAAGAGAAATATCATTAAGTTTACCAGAAGTGTCCAAGTCTTAAGATGAAAAATATGAATTAGAAAAATTTCAGAGAGAAGCTATTTGCAAACTTTAGTCATGTACAAAGAAAATTTATTACCATGTGACCCACTTCCTGTTAACCTTATTAATTCTTGAACCTTATGGGCTACTACATCTACTGACATGGGGCAAGTTATATCAGCAGAACCCATCAAAATCCAAATAGATGCTTCTAAAGGAGGTCTGGTGGTACAGGGCCTAAGACATTTGACTGCTAACCAGAAGGTTGGCAGTTCAAACCCACTGGCTATTCTGTGGAAGAAAAATGGGGCAATCTACTTCCAAAAAAGATTTACTGCCTCAGAAACTCAGTAGGGGTCGCTATGAGTCAGAATTGACTTGATGGCAGTGGGTTTCTTTAAAAACAACCTTAACAAAGATTCCCTAGTACACCCTCAAATGGGAAGTTAAAGGACTAGGCCCTATATCCCAAGATTACCTTTCTAAAGGTTTCATTCCCTGCACCAGTCCTGTAATACTCCTGTGTTGCCTGTTAAGAAACCAAGCAATAGAAGTTAGAGGCTTGTTCAAGATTTGCAGGTTATCAACCATGCTGTTATTCCTAGATTTCCAGTAGTTCCAGACCCTCATTTACTACTTTCTAATGTACCTCCAAGAAGCTCTGGTGGCACAGTGGTTAAGGAATTTGGCTGCTAACCAAAAAGTTCAGCCGTTCAAACTCACCAGCTATGCTGCTGAAGAAAGATGAAGCAGTCTGCTTCTGTAAAGATTTACAGCCTTGGAAATCCAGTGGGGTTGCTATGAATTGGAATCAACTTGATGGCAGTGAGTTTGGTTTTTGGAATGTACCTCCAGATGCTACCTATTTTATTGTAATTGATCTTTGTAGTCCTGTCTCTAGTATTCCTGCACATTCTGAAAACCAATGTTTGTTTGCCTTCACTTGAGAAAAATCAACAATTTATCTGTACTGCAATGCCCCATGATATTACTGAATCTTCTACTTACTTTTCTCAAGTCTTACATACAGACTTTCAATGTTTACAATTTGCAAATAAGTCAATATTACTGTAATATGTTGATAATTTATTAATCTTCTCTGGCTGCCAGCAGACTTCCCTTAAAGATAATGTAATCTTGTTAAAATGTTTAGTTGTCAGAGGACATAAAGTTTGTAAAGAAAAACTCCTGTAAAGTATTTAGGTCATTTAATATGCAGAGGGTATTTCTATTGCTGCTAAATGAATAGATGCTATTTTCACTTATCCAATCCTTACAACTAAGACACATGTGGGTTTCTGGGACTTTGAAGCTACTGTAGAACTTAGATTCCTAATTTGTCCATGTTGGCTCAACCACTATATAAATATTTGAAAGCCTCCAAATCAGATTATTTCCATATTTCACTGGGGGATCACAAAGCTGTAACTGAACCAAAATGAGCTCTAACGAACACACCTGCACTAGGCTTTCTTAACTATCACCTAGATCTTTCCTTGTTTGTACATGAAGCTTCTGGAAATGCTTTAAGTGTTTCAACCCAGATGGAGGACATCAGAGGCCTGTAGTATATTACTATCAGTGGCTTGACCCTGTAGCATAGTGGTTGAAAATACTGCAGATACAGTGCTGAGGAATTCTCTAGATGTTTGTGTTCCCCATACAGTATCTGCTATACTTTACTTTGACTCAACATTGTTTTACTGGTTGATTCACTTCCTATGTAGTCATCCCCCTGACTGCACCGACTATTAGGTGCAGAGTACATTCTGTGGCTTGTTTGAATTGTGCCACCCTCCTCCCAGAAATTGACAATAAGGATTACCTGACAGATGATTGCTTAAATTTAACTGAGCAGCTTTTAACCCCCTGAAAAAATGTAAGAGAAACTCCTTTAGCTAATCCTGATGTAGTTCTATTTGTTGATATGTCTCCTATTGAAAACCTGATCCTACTAGCTCTCACTATCAGGCTAGATATGCATCACAATCTCTCCTGAGGTTCTTAAAAGTCAAACCCTTTCAGAAGCTACTTTGTCCAAAAAGGCTGAACTGATTGCTTTTACCAGAGCATATAAATTAACCTCAGGAAAGTATGTGAATATATATGGATTTGAGGTATTGCTTTGGAATTTTACATGATTTTGGTATGTTATAGAAACAGAGAGGATTTCTACCCTCTTCTAGAACTGCCAAAAAAAATGGAACTATAGTATCAGACCTTTTAGATATTTATTACTCCCCTCTGAGATTGCTGTGATAAAAATACAGGCTCATTAACCTAAAGGAATCCCTCAGACTGCAGAAATGGGGGGAATAACCTTGTCAAACAAGCAGGTTCTCAAGTTATCTTAGCACTAATGAAAACAGAAAAAAGATTACTCTAATTTTTTTCATAAATATTCACACCTTAATGAATTAACTTTAGAAAATTTAATAAAAATCCAACAATTAGCTAAAATTGAGGAAATTGAAAAATGGAAGAAAGCAGATTGTTCTCAGGATCCCACAAACAAAATTATGGTTAGGGTCTGATCAAAAGCTTGTCTTACCTAAATCATTTCATGTCCCTCTATTGAAAGCTCTCCATGAAGGATCTCACTTAGGATGAGATAAAATTATTGAAATTCTGAAAGAATACTGGTAGGGACAATTTTTTGAGGCCACTGAACATGTTGTTTCTCATTGCTCTATTTGTTCCCAGTATAACCCAGACAAACCTGTTAAAGTTTCACCTGGTAAATACCTATTAGTTTCAGTACCTATGCTTAAATGGCAATTAGATTTTATCTACTATCTGTTATATTATAAATATATACTAGTGATGATTTAGAAGCTCTGGTAGCATAGTGCCTAAGGCACTTGACTGCTAACTAGAAGGCTGGCGGTTCAAACCCACCAGCCATTCCTCGGAAGCAAGGTTGGGCAATCTACTTCCGTAGTGATACCACCTCAGAAACCCAAGAAGGGGTCGCTATGAGTCAGGTCTGACTCGACTGCACCTAACAACAACAGTCTCAGAGTCATGAAGGCTGGGGTTCACAGACTCCATGAGTCTTTTGGACTAATTGTTTCCTGTGTTTTTGATTTTTATCATTTGTTTTTGCTGCAGATGGGAAGGGACCAATAGTTGTACCTTTAGATGGTCACTCATATATAGCTCTTAATTTTATGTAATTTACTGTATTGTGTTACTTTGGATAGTTTTCCTTAATTATGACACTTTCTTCAAGTTTTCTCTTACTTCACACACTAATCCTTGTATCTTATGTGGGTGTAGGGCCAAATTATTAGTAGCCAGACCAGAAGTAAACTGATATCAGTTGATCTCAGTAAAAAGGGAAAGCAGAGTTCAATTAATCATGTTAAGATTAGACAGTGGTTGATCTTCTGTATTTCTTCCTCCTCTTCTCTTCATAAGCCCCATTGTTCCTACTTTCTTCAAGTTACTTGTTTTTCCTAGAATCAAAATGGCCTCCCTATATGAATTTAGCATAAGTGCTCAGAATATACTTCATGTTCAAATTTTGGCAAGTTTTGTTTACTTTTTAACACTTGTAGTAGTCAATCATCTATGAAAGGTGTCAGTATGAATAATTTAGGAGTACAATCTAGATAAAAGTGGAAAACTCTGGAATTTCAAAGGAAAAAAAATATGGTAATGGTATTATGTACTATGTAAGGAGTAATCCTTACATATCATACTGAAGTATGATAGTGAATTGGTCTATTAAAATAGCATCACTGTATGAAAAGCTGTCAATGCCATCTTGTATTTAACTATCAAGAGCATATTTAAACTGTGCAAATCAGTTGCATTCATTTCATGGCTAATCAATTCAGTCTGAAATTGTTTGCCAAATAGTAATGGGATTTTCTCTAACAGCCAGATACTTAAATCACTAGACACCAAATTATGGGATAAAAAAATTAATTCAGCATCCCAGGTAATTATCAGCCTAAAACAATATTGTGTTGAGTCCTGGCACATACCCCTAACAGCAGATGTCTTTGTTTTGGACCATTTTGATGATCTTGGTAATTCTAGCATGATGAACTAATGATGCTAATTATTTTTTCATTTTAATTTTACAATGCAGATGCAGTGATTGACCTTTCACATAACATATTTCTGTTTCACCAGGGCCTAAACTGGAGCAGTAACAGTGGGAAAGGCGAGCAGGTGACATACTCTAGAGCCATTTGAGAAGTATACTATCCAGAAGTGGAAAGTGGAAGTGGAAGGATAAATCCAGGATTCTGAACTGACCAACTGGCAAATGATGGTATTGTTTGCTGTGATGAGGAATACAGAAGGAAGGGAAAATAAATTCCTTTCTAGATTTGATGAATTTGCAGTATCTGTGGTATAGATGTGAAGGAATTCACCACATTGTTAGTACTGTCAGTGTGGAACTCAGGAGAGATCTGCTGGAGAGAGATATTTACAGTCATCACTGTACAGGTAAAATTGAAATTACAGGAGTACTAATATATATGAAAAAAGAGGAAGATGAACCATAAAGATAAACAAGAAAAAATGTCAGAGTAGAGGATAACCATGAAGATTATTACTTATAAGGAGATAGTTTAAATCTATGGTCTCTAAACCTTTTTGATGTATATTGATTATGAACCCAATCAATAAAAATTTTTTGAAAAATTCTATTATATATATATTTACTTACATATTATATACATATAATATTTTCAATATATATAATAACAATAGCAAAACTTGACTTCTTAGAATTTAAAATATATTTGCCCACCTTAGCATGCATATTTTCCTCATTTTAATGTCTGTCCATCAGTGAGCTATAATGAAGTTATCAGTATCCACATGTATAAACTTAGTCACAACTAATCATATGGTCATCATTTGTGAGTTTAAATAAATTTGTAAATTTAAATATATAAAAAGAATTCTTGTCATAAGTATTAACTAAACTTGTAAATAAGAAAGCTGTGTTGGCAGTGTTTTTCCTTCTTAGTGATACATAAATTAATTATGTATTTTGTAATCAGTTGAAGTTGGAATGTTTTCTTTTTACACCAAGAAGAAATCATTGTGTGTGCCCCACTTTGGAGATGGATTTAAATTATGAACAAGAAGTCAACAGTGTGAAAAACCATGAAGGGGTTAAATGTTTATGTTAAAACATGGAAAAATTCCATCAGCTTTAACAATTAGGAGGTCACTGCAGGGCAGTATCTGGAAGGAAAAGGGGGCAGCCAGATCCCAGTGGTTCAAGGAATAAATAATAACAACGTTACATTTAATTAACACGTACTACACCCCAGATACTGTGCTAATTAAGCCCTTCATGTACAACTCCGAGAAAAGTTAAGATTATCCCCAATTTGAGATAATAATCAGCTTTACAGAATCTAAATGATTTGGACTAGGTCACACAGCTCAGTAAGGGGTCCTAATTGAGTGGCCAACTCAGGTTGACCATCTCAAAAGCTGAGCTCTTAATTAATATGCTATAATGCCTCCCAGTGTGATGTTAGTTGATGGAGAGAATGACTACTCTTCCCAGTAACTAGGTAGCTCACTTAGGGACAAGAGCAGAAAGAAAGGGAAATGGACAAGTGCAGGGTTAAAGAAGAGCTCTTATTTTCTTAAAAATTTAGGTGAAAGGTGAGCATTTTTAAATGATGAAGGGAAAGAGACAAGAAGGGGAGAGCTTTGGAAACTATTAGGCAAGAGAATTGGTAACTGATAAGAAAATCCCTAGGGTTCTAGAGCACAGGTGGAAGGTAAGCCTGTGGCAGGAGGAAATTGCCTCCTCCACTGTGGAGAGAAAAGTGATAAGACTGGAAACAAATACAGATTAAGTATGTGGGTTTTATGTGGAGAAGTGAGTGGGAGAACATGGGAAATTCCAAGTTAATGGCATTTATTTTCTCTGTGGAATATAAGACAGGCCATTCCTTGGAGAGAGTGTGGGGTGGGAAGAAAGTGGAGTAGTCAGGCTTGATCAGTGTTAGTAAGCTTTAAACAGTAGCTGTGGGGAGTACAAGCTGTAACTCACTTGCGCTCCTTACAGATCATAAACTACTAGTGACCAATCAGTAAGGTGTATGATTTTTTTTCCCCAGTGATGACTGAAAACTGAACAATTGGATTGGTACAATGTTGGAATTTTATAGAGAAGTTGTTGTTGTTGTTATGTACCATTGAGTCGGACCCAACTCATAGTGACCCCTTCTTGGGTTTCTGAGGCAGTATCACTACGGAAGTAGATTGCCCCATCTTCCTTCCGATTAGTGGCTGGTGGGTTTGCAGCACCAGCCTTCTGGTTAGCAGTCAAGTGCTTTAGGCACTATGCTACCAGGGCTCCCTATAGAGAAGTATAAGATATAAATTGGGAAGACAAGGAGGCAAGGGAGTTGAAGACTGCAACAAAAGTAGGGGGAGAATTACATTGCAGTGAGGTCAATAGTTTGGCTGATGTAGGAGTAGGAGAATCCGAGGCTGAAGGAGAGAAGAGAGTTAGAGCCAGGCATTTTAGGCTTCAAAGGGGTACCAGTTTTCTCTCATCCTCAC
Source organism: Orycteropus afer afer (assembly GCF_000298275.1). Lineage (NCBI taxonomy): Eukaryota > Metazoa > Chordata > Mammalia > Tubulidentata > Orycteropodidae > Orycteropus > Orycteropus afer. Next base: position 7,240,629 of record NW_006921671.1, read on the forward strand.
CATGACCATCCATTCAAACTCTCCTCTTTATGGCACAATTGGTAGTCTGAAAACAACATTTTCTAAGTTCCCTTGTGGAAGAGTTCTGGTTGAGAACCCTACAATGACAGAAACTTTTGTGAGATTTGCAAAGCAGAAGAGGAGAAGCCATTTTTCTCTAGCTGCAGCTATAGTCAAGTGCATGAACTAAGGCAGATAGCAGATGTGCCTAAGATTTCCAGGCATCTCCTGAGAATAACCTACTTTGGTGCTGCAGACAGCTGAGACCATCTGTAGTGGTATCTGCAATTCATGCATTCCTAAACTTCTTGAATCCCAATGGAGTCTTCCCTAACCTTTGTGGTCCTGGACCTTCCAGAGAATGAGTAAACTTCCACATTCCTCTTTTACATCCCTTTCTACTTGAAATGCTTAGAAAAATTTGTTTTCCTGATATAACCTTGGCTATTATCACCTCCCTTTCTTCAATTAAACTGGATTATGAGTTTTTCCATGATCACATCTCTATCAGTCAGGAGTTTTAGTTGTAAGCAACAGAAAGGAACTATATCTAATCAAAGAGAAAAAGAAAGCTTAAATGGATTTCACACACAACTTGCAGTATTGTTGAGGTTGTGGTAGAGGGGACTGGAGAACTAGGCTATGAAAATGAATCTAGGGTGTTGTTGTAGGTTGACTTGTGTCTTCCAAAGAGACATGTTGAAGTCCTAATCCCTAATACCTGTAAATGTGAACTTGCATGGAAATGTAGTCTTTGCAGATGTAATCAAGTTAAGACAAAGTCATATTGGATTAGGATGGATCCTCATTCCATATAACTGATGTCCTTATAAGGAGTCCTGGTATGCAGTGGTTAAGGTGCTTGGCTGCTAACCTAAAGGTCAGTGGGTTGAACTCATCAGCTGCTCTGTGGGAGAAAGATGTAGCAGTCTGCTTCCATAAAGATTGTTGTCGCGTTGATGTTGTTAGATGCAGTCAAGTCGTCTCTAACTCATAGCAACCCTATGTACAGAACGAAACACTGCCCGATCCTGCACCAACTCCACAATCCCTGCTATACTTGAGCGCATTGCCACAGCCACTGTGTCAATCCATCTCGTTGAGGACCTTTCCTTTCATCCACCCTCCACCTTTCCAAGCATGACATCCTTCTCCAGGGAATGGTCCCTTCTTTGGTCTTCATGACCAAAGCAGGTGAGACAGAGTCTGGCCATTCTTGCTTCCAAGGAGCATTCCAGCTGCACTTCCTGCAGGACAGATCTGTTAGCTCTTTTAGCAGTCTGTGGTACTTTCAGCATTCTTTGCCAGCACCACAACTCAAAAGCATCAATTCTTTGGTCTTCCTTATTCATTGTCCAGCTCTAACACCCATATGAGGCAGTTTAAAATATTATGGCATGTGTCAGGCACACCTTAGTCCTCAAGGAGACATCTTTGCTCTTCAGCATGTGAAAGAGGTCCTTTGCAGCCAACTTGCCCAGTGCATACATCGTCTGATGTCCTGACTGCTGCTTCTATTGTCATAAAGATTACATATTCCATAAAGATTACAACTTTGGAAACCCTATGGGACAGTTCTACTCTGTCCTAGAGTTGCCATGAGCCAGAATTGACTTGACAGCAGTGGTTTTTTTTTTTTTTTTTTAAATCTCTTTGTAAGAAGAGAAGAGACAGATAGATACATAAGGATACACAAAGATACACACTATGAAGGCAGATATTAGAGTGATGTGTCTATAAATCAAGGAATGCTGGCAATCACCAGAAGCTGGAAGAAACAAGGAAGGATCCTCCCCTAGAATCTTCAGAGAGAGCATGACACTGTCCATACCTTGTTTTTGAACTTCTAGCTTCCAGAACTGTGAGAGAATAAATTTCTATTGTTTCAAGACACCAAGTTCATGACAATTTGTTATGGTTTCCCTAGGAAACTAATACATCAATATATGGGACACAGACAAAATCACGCCACAGAGCCAGTACAGTGGCTTCTACTGCTGAACTCAGAGGCAAGTGTGCCTAATTGGTGAATCTAAGTCATGTCCCAGTCTCTGGCTACACAAAGGTGGCTGGGAAAGTGAGCATCTGACCTTTGCAGCCTTTGGAGTAATGGCTCTGCCTTATAAGATGGAGAAACCCCAGCCAAGAGATTCAAATAAATGTCCACTGTAACATCCAAATATTTTTGTGCCATAGTTTATGCCTTTTATTTTCATCTGGCAAACCTTCTAAATGTTAACCCCACCCCTTGACTATGTCCAGTTATCTTTTCAGACCCACCTTCCTCCCTGAAACCTTCCCAGCTCTCTCTGGACTCCCATAGAAATCTGTATCTTTTTTACCAAAAACACAACTAGTTGCCATCAAGTTGGTTCTGACTCATGGCGACCTCATATATTTCAGAGGAGAACCGTACTCCATAGGGCTTTCAAGGTGGTGACTTTTCAGAAGCATGTTGCCAGGTCTTTTTTCCTATGCTTTTCTGGGTAGGTTTGATCCATCAACCTTTTGATTAATAGTAGAGTGCTGAACCATTTCTGCTACCCAGGGCTCTTGTATCTTATTTGAACAGTATTAAATTCTAATTGTTTTATGAAATTTGCAGTTAAAATATTAAAGTTATAGCATATTTAAGGTTGGATTAGGTGACATTGTTATTGTTGTTTGCCATCGTGTCGGCCCCGACTCATAGCGACCCCTCCTTGGGTTTCCGAGGCAGTATCACTATGGAAGTAGGATCGCCCAACCTTCCTTCCGAGGAGTGGCTGGTGGGTTTGAACCGCCAGCCTTCTGGTTAGCAGTCAAGTGCGTTAGCCACTATGCTACCAGAGCTCCTTAGAGGTCACCTAATCTGATAGTCCACTAGCTCATCAGCTTGTTGAGGTCATGGTCTATATTATCCACACTTGTATAATTCACAGTTCCCAGCATAATAATTACTTTGGTAGACACTTCATAGATATTAATTAAATTGAGCTAAAGAAGGCACACCAGGACTGTTCTCCGTTTCTGTTTTGTCCTCCAGTCACCTCCTTCCATGCCTCCCCCCAAAAAAACAACGTCCCACCTTCTTTAGAAACTTATTTCACTCCTTTTTCTGGAACTTTCAATCACTCTGCTTACAGATTCCTATCCATTGACCTAAAAATATGCTCCATTGTTCCAGGTCCTAAAACAGCCTTCTTCCTCTTGATCTTTCCTTCTACTTCCACACTTTCAAAACCAATAAGCTCTTAGAGCCTTCATACTGTCACCTCATTCTGCCTCTCTATTCTCTTTTTTGAAGGCTGGCTTTCACCTTGCTACCACTTTTCTCTTAAAGGATCCTATGACTTCAGTTGCCCTTCTCCTCTCTGGTCCTGTTGTGTTTGACACTGGTGACCACATGGCCATTGCTTACTTCCTGGTCTGTTCCAGGAGACTGCGTTGTCCCCAGTTCCTCTGCTGCCTTTCTTTTCTCATCACTTTAGTGAACATTTTCAGTTTTTGACTGCCCAGCATCCAGACCTCTGTCAGTTTGGGGAAACATTGGAGGCAGGGGTGGGAAGGCATGTGTCAAAGAGAAAAATAAATAACAAACATCTTACTTTGATTTTAAGGTTTTTCTTATTCACAAAGCCAAATATTAACTCTAAAAAAATTACTGACCCAAAATTAATCCTGCCAGTAGCTTTTTTTCCACTTAAAGTTACTAATCTTTTCTTTCTTGTTTGAAGCCAGGCTTATTTAATTTGAATTTCAAAAAGTATCTTGGCTACAGGTGGCCAGAGGGCCAAAGATCACCTGTGACCTGATATCAGATGATCTCAGTAAAAGGAGAGGGCAAAGCCCAATCATATTAAGATTAGCCAATGGTTGAATTTTCATTGTAGCGTAGTGCCTAAGGCACTTGACTGTTAACCAAAAGTCTGGTGGTTTAAACCCACCAGACACTCCTCAGAAGGAAGATGGGGCAATCTACTTCTGTAGTAATACTGCCTCGGAAACACAAGGAGGGGTTGCTATGAGTCGGGTCCGACTTGATGGCACATAACAACGGCAGCTTACATTGAGCTATTTGTGGTTTTTTTTAGTTAGAATTATTTCCCCATATGTGTATAGAATAACTGCTTAGAATGAAGCTTATATTTCAATTTCTATACTATTTGATTATTTTTAACACATTGTAGGAATTATGACTCCTATCCCTAACTGCTAAAGTGCAGACAAGTAATCTTGGTTTTACCAGTGAAAGGCTCCTGCCTGGGACAGTCATAAATTATTTCTGGAGATGGAAGTAGCATTAAAAGCCTCCTCCACAAGGCAATGGAACCAGCATCACTTTGTTTATGATCCTGTGCAGGCTGTACCATGTTCTCACCTAAATCACTCCTATGGCATGCGTGAGCTTGCCTGGGCTTATAGCTGTCTACCTCATTTGGTTTCTTCTTGTTTTCTGAGCCTAGTTCTCCAGCTTTTGTTTTCTTTTTATTTTTATTTTATTAGGATTTGGGTGAAGATTTACAGAGTAAATTCACTTTTCATACAGCAGTTCACATATGCTTTGTCTCATGTCATTGACCACAGATTACCACAATGCAACAGCTCCCCTCCCACTTCCTCCCCATAGTTACCTCCTCCCAGTGTCCATCCCTTCATACTCTTCTGCACCCTGAGCTATCTCCCTGTGCATAAGCAGCCCTTCCTTCTCCCATGATTGTTCTCTCCAGGGCGTGTGTCTACTTGAGGTAAATGTTTACAGCTTTTGTTTTCTGTGAACAAGATGACATTCTGTCACTTTATTTCTTTTCTGCTTAGATAAGCCAGAGTTGAGTTCTGTTGTATGTTCCCAAGTACATTTTCTTCTCTTCCTTCTTCTATCCTCTAAATGAAGGCATTCCTCATGGCTGTTTACTTGGCTGTTTTTTCTCCATCCATACTCTATTCTCTAGGAAGTTCATTTATTTCCTGAGTGTCTTAGTTTCCTGGGGCTGCTCCAATCAAATACTATAAAGTGGATAGGTTTAAAGAACAAAACTTTATTCTCACAGTTCTGGAGACTAGGAGTGTGAGTTGAAGGCACTGACAGGGCTATGCTCTCTCTATTGGCTCTATGAGAAGATACTTCTTTATTTCTTTCAGCTTCTCGTTTGTAGATTGAGCCTCCCACACTGTCACGTGTGTGATTCTGTTTCGTGTCTGCTCTCCCTTTTTTAAGACATTGCTCAGAAGGGATTAGGATCCTCTGTACTCTGATATGACCTTTAATAGGGAAGAATCCTATTTCCTCAGACATGACCACATTCACAGATACAGGGGCTAGGACTTCAACATATATTGTGGGGGGACACAATTCAATCCATAACATTGGACATCAGTTATCACCTTTGTGCCGATGTCTCCCAAAACTTTTTCCAGGTTCCACCTCTCTCCTGAATTTTAGTTTAATCTCACTATTTAAAATGTCCTTCTGATATGTCATCATCAACAAGACTTAGACTCACCAACTTTCATCTTCTTAATAAACTCACTTTTTCTGTTCTTATTTCTTTTCCTTGCTGACAACCAGACTACACTGTCCCTTACCTCTCTAAACAAAGAGTACCAAGTTCTGTTGTTTTTTCCCTTTTTGTTGTTGTTGTTGTTGTTATGTGCCGTCGAGTCAAACCCAACTCATAGCGACCCCTCCTTGGGTTTCCAAGGCAGTATCACTATGGAAGTAGGATTGCCCAACCTTCCTTCCGAGGAGTGGCTGGTGGGTTTGAACAGCCAGCCGTCTGGTTAGCAGGCAAGTGTCTTAGCCACTATGCTACCAGAGCTCCCTGTCATATCCTTCCTTCCACTCAAACTGTTACTACCATATTTTTGCCTGAAGAATTTTCATGTGCTCCCAACTGAAGTCCTACCTCTAACTGTCCCCCTGAATCAACTGGACACATTGATGGTCAGAGTAAATTTCCTGAAATATCGTTGCAGTTGCACATTGATGGACACACTGAAGTCCTACCTCTAACTGTCCCCCTGAATCAACTGGACACATTATGGTGAGAGTAAATTTCCTGAAATATAGTTGCAGTTATACAACTCCTCCTTCCCCTTCATGAAGCTTCAGTGCCTCCAGGTAAAAGTGAAAACTCTGCAGCCTGACTTGCAGACCCTGCACAATCTGATCTTAACCTACCAGTGAACAGTTTCCCTCCCGTCATCTCTAACTCATGTTGACTCCACGTGTCAGAGGAGAACCATGATCTATAGGGTTTTCAAGGTTTGTGATTGTTTGGAAGTAGACCACCAGGACTTTCTTCTGAGGCACCTCTGGTTGGACTCAAACCTCTACTCCTTCAGTTACTAGACAAGCATGTCAACTGTTTGAACCACCTAGGGACTCCAATCTACTTTACCTATTTATCCACATATCTTATGTATGGGCTGTTTTTGTTAATCTTATGGCCTCTGATCCTGTTCCATACTTTTCCATTTTTATTCCCTTTCTCAGGGTGTTCTGGTGGCTTAGTGCTAAGGCACTTGACTGCTAACCAGAAGGGTGGAAGTTCAAACCCACCAGCCACTCCTTGGAAGAAAGGTTGGGCAATCTACTTCCATAGTGATACTGCCTTGGAAACCCAAGGAGGGGTCACTGTAAGTCGGATCTGACTCGACAGCAGTGAGTTCGGTTTGGTTGGTTTTGGAGTGCAGTTCAACTCTAGTTAACCCAAGTGCTTACTCAAATGCCAAGTCAAAGCCATCACCTTCATAGAGTTGTCCTCCTTCACACCCTGGAACAGTGCTTCTCAACCTTTAATGTGAATATAAATCACCTAGACATCTTGTTAACATGCAGACCTAATTCAATAGGACTAGGCTAAGGTTAGAGATTCTACATTTCTAATAAGCTCTCTGGTGATGAGCTGATCCCTAGACCACACTGACAGCAAGACTCTGGAGAGAAGCATGGTTTCTCACTAACATGTAAGGGTGAGAGTACAGGGCAGGAGCTACATATTATTCAATTACAGCATTCTACAATCTTTAAAATACTCATTTTACCTCCTTAAATATAGAGATTAGGCCTGGTTCATCATAACTTTGGTCAGATATAGTCAATTTCTTTTAATTGCTTCTGAATAATAATAGGCTTCCGATAGCACTTCCTTTTCTTTTCCACTCCATGGTTACCTTTACTTCTCAGTTCAACTGTATTTCATGTGGATAAATATATGGGGAGTAAGGGATGCCCCACATGTAAACATTTAAAGCAACATTAATTTAACTGCTGTTATAATTTTCTTAGTACAAAAAACAGAACCCACTTTACCTCAAGCAGAAAAATAATTTATGAAAGTATCTTAGGGGCAGCATTGAGGATGAGAAAGACATAGAGAGGTACATGGAAGGTACAGACAATAAATATGAACCCTTTTGCACATACAGTACTGCATTGTCAGTGAAGGCAAACATGGGTATATGGGTGGATAGATGGGTGGACAGCCTGAACGATTAGGTATGTCTATGAAATGGGGAGTGTATCCAAGAACATATATAGGGTTGGCAGGCAATGGTCCTATAAGTTTATGTGAATGATCGGAATTCCCAGGTGTATAGTAGAGCTGACAAAGGGCAAGGTTGTGGTCACTGCTTGGTCACAGCCAGCTACCAAGAGGGACCGAGTTGTTGAACCTGCGGGCTTGGGACCATAGTCGCAGGGAACATCAAGCTCAATTGGTATAACATACTATACAAAACATTGTTCCACCTCTTACTTTGGCGAGTAGCGACTGGGACCTTAAAAGCTAGCAAGCTGCCATCTAGATGGAATCATGGGTCTCTCCTCATCCAGAGCAAAGAAGAATGAAGAAAACCAAAATTCATGGAAACAATTAGTCCTAGTGACTGGTACACCATCCGATCTGCAGCCTATACAGCTATAAGACCAGAAGAACTAGATGGTGCTTGGCTACCACTGTCATCCACTTGAAAGGGGATCTATGTAGGAGATCCTTGATAGAGAGGGAGAACAATGTGGAACAAAATAAAATCATTTGGAGAAAAAAAAAAAGGTGGGGACCAGGTTTGCTGGTCCGATAGAGCCTGGTGGAATCAGTGAGACTATGGTCTCTAGCTGCCCTTCAGGTCTGGAATTGAACCCACACCAGTGGTTTCCAGCCAAACAAAAGACAGGCATATGAGTTGAACATTTACCTCAAGTAGATACACTCCTTGGAGAGAACAATCATGGGAGAAAGAAGGGTAGCTTATGCACAGGGAGACAGCTCAGGGGGCAGGAGTGTTTGGAGGGATGGACACTGGGAAGAGGTAACTATGGGAGGAAGTGGGAGGGGAGCTGTTGCATTGTGGTAATCTGTGGTCAATGACATGAGACAAAGTATATGTGAACGGCTGTATGGAAAGTGAATTTGCTCTGTAAATCTTCACCCAAATCACAATTAAAAAAAAAAAAAGTATATTAGGGAGCTCACAGAATTGTTGAGATAGAGAATTGGATGTGCAGACTACACAGTAAAGTAATACCCAAATTATACCAGAAGACTCCATAGTCACACCCGTTGGGCATAGATTCTGCTGTTTGCCATTTACTAGAAGGTAGTGCTGGAACTTCTGAGAGCTCTACATGTCTGCCACTACCCTTCACAGAATGGATTCTGAATGGAGCCTGTTTTCTTCCTGTTGGCATTATTTTACTGTGGCTGCTGTAATAAATTACCATAAACTTGTTGTCTTAAAACAACAGAAATTTATTCTTTTACAGTATAGAAGTACAGAAGCTCAAAATCAGTATCACTAGGCTGAAATCGAAGTGTCAGCAGGGCCATACACCCTCTGTGGATTCTAGGGAAGAATCTGTTCCATGCTCTTCCACCTTCTGGTGGCTGCAAGCAATCCTTGGCTTATGGCCACATTGTTGTTCACTGATGAGTTGGACTTGACCCATAGCGACCCCTCCTTGGGTTTCTGAGGCGATAACACTATGGAAGTAGATTGCCCAGCCTTCCTTCCGAGGAGTGGCTGGTAGGTTTGAACCGCCAGCATTCTGGTTAGCAGTCAACTGCCTTAGCCACTATGCTACCAGAACTCCCACATTACTCCAGTCTTTAAGGCCAGCACCTTCAAATCTCTTTCTGCATAGATAGCATTTAGGGCCCACCTGGATAATCCAAGATAGTATTGACTTTGAGATCCTTAATCACATCTGTAAAGACTTTATTGTATAAATTAACATTCATAGGTTCCAGGGATTAGGATCTGATACCTTCAGGGGCCATTTTCCAGTCTCCTACAATGTTATTTTCTTCTGAATTGAAGTCTCACTTGGATTCATCTTATTGGTTAAGCCTAGGTCATATTTCTTCTATTGAACTGCAAGGGAGGCTGGGAAGTGAGCTCTCTGGTAGAAAAAGTGTTCAAAGATGATAGGTAGGCAAGATGCATGTCAAATACCCACTACAATAGTCTCCAAAGCTTCATAGAAATGAATATCTATGCAATATACTAGCCAGAATAGTTAAACTGAGAGAAGGTATCTACCATTGAATGATTTGGGCATCAAACTTAAAGCCATATACCTATTGACAAGGAAAAACCATCAATCTAGAAAATAATTTCCTTCCACTTAGAAGGGTGGTAGGAAAAAAAAAGAAACAAAACATTTAGGGATGGATTTGAGTTGTGTTATTTTAAATCACTGGATTCTAATATTTTGTTTTTGTTGTTATGTACCGTCGAGTCAGATCCGACTCATAGCGACCCCTCCTTGGATTTCTGAGACAGCATCGCTACAGAAGTAGATTGCCCAGTCTTCCTTCTGAGGAGTGGTTGGTGGGTTTGAACCGCCAGCCTTCTGGTTAGCAGTCAGGTGCCTTAGGCACTATGCTACCAGAGCTCCTGGATTCTAATATGGACCATTGAATTTGATCCTGTATTTCACTGAGAATGATATTTGACCATACTGTCACAGTAAATTCCATTTCCTGCCTGGAAATTATATTACCAATATATTACTCCTATGGTGCCTAGTATTGTCCAATACTTTTATGGCAGTAAGGACTTGAGCAATAAAAAGTGGACAACTTCTGTTTCTTCAGCTCCTGGACATGTGATTTTCAAATAAACCAAAATTGTCATGCCTGTGCTCCTCCATGTTAGCAACTCATTTTCCTAGCTCCTCTCCCTTGTGTACCTACTAAAAATAATAGTGCCAACTCTTATTTTCCTAATCAGTCTGTTAAAAACAACATCCAAAAAAATCTCATAGGATCTGACACACTTTAATAGTGTTACAGTGATGGTAGGCATCTCATAGGCTGCACAGTATCCAAATTACCATGACAGGAATAATGATGCCACATTTTGGGGTGAGAGAAATATGTGAAAGATTAGTGATATTATTATTTATAGCAGCTACATAGATGTTAGTATAAATACATTTTGGCCTCTTCTATGTAAATAGTCTTCTAAGAACATTGTTTTTATTATTTTCTAGCAGGATTCTAAGACACACTTAAAATTCAATCTGTTCTGTTGAGTGTTTTTTTTTAATCTGGCCACATATTAAAACCTTTCTTTTAGAAGGTCCAGAATTAAAGCTGTGAAAAAAAGAATTAAAGAGTTGTGGGAAAAAAATATTTTTTCCACTTTAACCTTGGAGGTGTCCTATCTCTTTTTTAAGAGATTTTATTCACGAAGGGACTGTAGTATTATGATCTGATTGACAATGATCCCAGCTTCCCCAAACACCATCTGAAAGTTTGGGGCAAATTTCTGACCCTTTCTGGTGCTCCGTTTCTCATTGTAAGATGAGAATGATAACCACGTCACCGTCTTACTTCTCAGTACCAGTTTCTGTTCCCTTCATAGATATGATTGCCATTTTTAGAAAAGTGTATTTTGGTGTTCATCTGTCCCTTGGGTTCTGGAGTGGTTTTGTGTACAACAAGCACTCACAAAATGTCTGTCTCTCTTCTGTGCCCAAACCCCTGATTGTTGTGACCTGTTTGGTGGGAGGAGGAAGAATGAAGGAGAACTGTGGAAGTTTTGGAAGCTTCCTTCTGTGAGTTAATACTTCTGCTTCAGCATAATGCTGGTATTTGATCAAACATAAAAAGCTTCAAGCTTTTTAATGTCCTGCTGACACCAGTATCAACAAAGCATTGAAGCGGAAGCTTTCTGGCGGCTGATTAGAGAGAGATTTTATTTCACTGACTTTAAGACTAAGTATACCTTCTAGTGGATCTTGTTCAAGGATAAGCTACATTGTGCATTATAAATCAAATTCAAGAGCTTTAATAAAGGACCCTTGATAATTTGGTAATATATTATCATTGTGTTTTGGAAAGGCACTAAATGACTGCTTTTTATAGTGCAATTTAAAATAATAATATGGATTACAGTTGTGTTCAGTCATGAAAGTATAATTTAACAGTTTGGCCTTGTAATAATCCTTCCCCTCTTCTTTCCTTTAACAGTGCCCACTTTTTATTTTAGCCCAAGAATGACTTACTTGGGAATGATTTATTCTGCTTGTTTTTAGAGTCTAGTAGGGCTTAACATGTATTTAATTGGAATTTTATATTGTTGTCTTGGAAAAGCTTCACACAAAAATGAAATTGAAAGCTGGAGAGCAAAAACTGCTAAATAGCGAGCCATTCCAATACATAAAGCTTGGCTCGTATTTGCAAACTTGCTGCATCAGTACAGGCTGGCAGAAAACGGGTGGCTCATGGGAGGCAGTGACCAAGAGTTTAATTGATGGGACTATTTGTAAAGGTGTGGGCAGGTTAAGGGAGTAACAAGAGACAGTGAAGCACTGGAAACTCCCTATAACAGGAAGCCTTTACCATACTAGGACTGAGGGTCAAGAGAGGCAGCTGATCGTGGATCTAGAGAAAGCAGTAAAGCTGGTAAAGAGGAGGCATCTATGGCTTCAATGGAGGAATTTGGCCAGTTTTGGTTTTAGGCTACAGCTGAAGAAACTCTGGTGCTACAGTGCCTAAGGCATTTGACTGCTAACCAGAAGGCTGGTGCTTCAAACCCACCAGATGCTCTGTGGCTAGAAAATGGGGCAATCTACTTCTATAAAAATTTACCACCTCTGAAACCCAATGGGGGTCACTATCAGTCAGAATTGACTGAATGGCAGTGAGTTTTGTTTGGTTTTGAGGCTATAGCAGGAGTGCCTGTGTAGAACAAATGGTTAAGAACTCAGCTACTAACCAAAGGATTGATGGTTTGATCCACTCAAAGGTGCCTTGGAAGAAAAGCCTGGTCATCTATTCTAAAAATCAGCTATTAAAACACTATGGAGCATAGTTCTACTCTGACACACATGGGGTTGCCATGAGTAGGAATTGATTCAATGGCAACTGTTCATGGCTTAGGCTGCAGCAAGGCAAGTAGATTTCCAGGCAGATGTAAACCCTACCTATTCTTTGTCCTACTGTGGTAGTTAAAGTTGTGTCAGCTTAGCTGGGCTGTGGTTTTGAGTGCTTGGCAGCTGGATGCAGTTGTTCTCCATGATGAGAGTGGAATCAACTCAAATGGAGCAATCTGCTGTGAGCAGCTAATTAGTTACCTTCAGGTATGGCCTACTTCCAGTATATATGGGGAAGCTTTGAGGAAAGTCTCTAGCTTTTCGGCACATCTGGATCCTGCATTTGGCTTAATCACCAGTGCCTTGTCATGTTGCCTGCTAATCTTGGGACTGTGCCTTTTTACCTGCAGATCTTGGGCTCATCAGCCTCAGCACCCAAAGCTGTCTGAGTTAAGAGATACCACTAGCTCCAGTGGGCAGAATAAGAGGCAGAGCTAAAGCCCAAGGTTGAGGGACCTTCACCCAGCCCCTAGAGCCAGCACTCTGAATTTGGACTTCTAGCTTCCTAAACTGTAAGAGAATAAATTCTTGTTTGTTAAAGCCATTCATTTGTGGTGTTTATAGCAGCATTAGAGAACTAAGACACCTACCTTCAGGTCTCCTTTTGAAACCTCCCATTGGGTTGGACCCAACTGAGGCTTACAGGGCAAGGAAGTTCAAATGGACTGAACATGTGATATAGTCTAAGACACAGAGCAAGGTGGAGAAGGATGGAGCGTGGATGTGGAGAAATACTGTGTACACAAACATGACTGGGAATGAGGAAAGATGAATAAAACTGATGGTAAAAGGTTTTGCATTTATATTATGATATATATATGTAACCAATTAGAATGTAAATTCAATGGTCTTCTAATTCCCACTTTTTTGCTTTCCAGTGATTACTAATAAAAAAGATATTTTCAAAGTTCTTTTTTACCCCCTAGGGTTATATGACTTTCAAAGCTGTTTGTTTTATATCTTTAATTGGTTAGAAGACAATTCACCAGCTTTTAAAAAAAATGCATTAGTCTCTAGGAACATGAAACAAAACAGAAACAACTCAATGCCTATTACTACCCAGTACCATCAGAGGAAATCTTGTCTTTCATGAGAGCCATCAAAAAACAACAACAACAACAAAACAAAACAACAACAAAAAAAATGGGGAAACTTAATTGTTCCTTAGGAATTATAGCAAGTGCTTGGATTATGCATGAGTTCTGTTCCAAGTCTGTCTTTAAGTTGAATTTGTACATAAGTTGGACCAGTTAGGTATGGTTTATATCTAATGACATTCAAATGTTTTTCTTAGCATGCAGTATATAGTGTACCTTTCTATGCATAAAAAATATTAAAGAAATATTTCCAGATTCACCAAAACATCTTTAACATAATATCATGGATTGAATTGTGTCTCCCCAAAACATGTGTCAACTTGGCTGAGCCATGATTCTCAGTGGTTTGGTAGTATGTAATGATGTAATCATCCCTATGATGTGATCAGCCAATCAATTGTAAGTGGATTAGGGTGAGATGTAACACCCTTACTCAAGTCACAGCTCTGATCCAGTGGAAGAGGAGTTTCCATGGGATGTGGCCAACATCACCTTTTATCTTACAAGAGATAAAAGGAGAGAGAAGCCAGCAGAGAGAGATGGCCCTGACTAAGAAAGAAGAGTTGGGAGTGGAGCATGTCCTTTGGTCCCTGTGCTGAGAACGAGACCCTGGAATAGATTGATGCCAAAACATATGGAGATCCAAGGAACATGAGGCCCACAGATGTTGAAAGGAGACAAGACAGACCTTCCTCCAGAGCTGACAGAAAGAGAATGCTTTCCCCCTAGATCCGGCTCTGAATTTGGACTTGTAGCCTCCTAAACTGTTTGTCCTGTTTGTTAAAATCATCCACTTTTGGTATTTCTGTTATAGTAGCACTAGATAAATAAGACATATAATAATACAATAATAATAATAACAAAGTTTTGGTGAGCATCAAAGTAGTGTCTTTTTTTTTTTTTTTTTAATGGACCATAGTATATTGAATTTGAAATACAGTAGGGCTTTTGGGGTGAAGGTGTGGGCTTGTAATTACAAGTTGTATGTCAGATGTTCATTTGTAACCTGGGGATTGCCTGTAATTCCTCTGGAGCTCCTGATTCTCCCTCCCCTATTTCTTTCCTTCCACTTTCCACTTTCTGAGCTCTCCTTGGGGCCCCTTCCTTACTTCACAGACATGTTTGGATTCCAAAGCATAATTACAACTATGTCTCACTTTCCCAAGTGTCTGAATTAGCTGAGAAGCCGTCCCTGATTTCATGGTCCAACAGCATGGCCTCTTTTATTGGCCTTGACCTACCACAAGCCCTCCACCCTCCATTCACTTTTACTTACCACCTTTCTTGAAGTACTCTGGGGGTCAGTAGTACTGCAGGTGACACAGACTACTGGAGAGAGCTCTGAACTGGGAATCATGAGATTAGGTTCTGGTTCCAATTTTGTCATCAATGAAAAAGCAAACCAGTTGCTGTTGAGTCAGCCCTGCCTCATGGTAACCCCATGTGCTCCACAGCATTGATCTTTCAGAAGTAGATCACCAGGTCTTTCTCCTGAGGACTCTTTGGGTGGACTCAAACCTCTAACCTTTCAGTTAGCAGTCAAGTATTTTGACAATTTATACCACCCAGGAACACTGCTTGCCACAAGTTAGCCATGAATTATTGGTGAAATCAAAGAACATTTCTAAGCCTCCCTTTTGATGTCTATAAAACATAGTGCTTGGGATAGATCTGTGATCCCTTAAATACTACCAAGAAATTAGTAGAATGATAGATAGTAGAAGTAGTCTAGTTGTTTTATTCATCTTTGCTGAGTGGAGATGGGCTGGAGCTTGAAGAATACCACCTGTTCTAGGACTTGGTTCTTGCCTTGACTTGATCTAAGGAAGCACCCATAAAATCTGAGGTAGATACTGTAATGCCAATTTATAATTATTCTGTCTTCTAAATAAACACTAGTTACTTCTTCTGCAATCACCTCACCAGGACAAGTTCTTCAGGTCTTGACCACCTTCCCAGTGAGATTGCCCACATCCATGTACCTTCTAGAGTGACATTCTGGAACCACTATTGCCCCAAGTCAATGAAATATATAAGACTGAGGTAGACATCGCAACACCAACTTATTAATTCACAACTAGAAATTCAATGCAAAAACACACCATCAGCACCTTCTCTCAAGCTGTACATGAAATTTAATCATAATCATAAGCCATTTCCTTTATCGTAGGCAATGTATATTTATGTGTTCTAATCTAAAATAAAATGCTTATGCTAAGGAAGTACTTATCAATTTTTATGATTCTTTGCTTCACTAAACTTTTTGGATTCTCGTTTTTTTAGATGTCCCAATTGAGTCAGATAAGAGTGCTTCAAATGCAGTATGAATAATAATAACAATGTGATCATTATAATGGTTTCTATCCATAAAACAGGAGCTCTGGTAGCATAGTGGCTAAAGCACTTGACTGCTAACCAGAAGGCTGGCGGTTCAAACCCACTGGCCACTCCTCGGAAGGAAGGTTGGGCAATCCTACTTCCGTAGTGATACTGCCTCGGAAACCCAAGGAGGGGTCGCTATGAGTCGGGGCCGACTCGACGGCACATAACAACAACAACAACAACAACATCCATAAAACAGCATTTAAAAACAAATATGGTTTATTATTAAAATGTAACATTAAATTTACTTATAATACACAATTACACATAGTCTTCCAAAGTAGTATGTAAACAAGTAGACCCTCTTGCTCAATACATATGTTTTGTCCCTAAGCTCCCCTTGGGAAGTGTAAGTTACAGTATCAACTCCAGGGAGCTTCTGCTGCATCACTTTAACTAAGCTTCCCTGCCACCAGGAGGCACTGCTGCATTCGGATGCGCCCTCTGTTAGTATGAGGTGAGGCTGGTTTTCCTTTGCCTCTATAGATGTCTCTGGCGTAAAACTAAATGGTTACTGTTTTTCAATTTTTGTCTGATCAATTTTTTGCTTAAGGCCTACAAGTACCTACAACTTTATTAAACACTACATTTATTCAGGTATGTTCAGTCTTGAATAAGTTTCTCCTTAACCTCCAAAGAATGGCATTTTGAATCATGAACTCCAAAGACCTTCGAGACACACTGAGGTAACAACACTTCCAGTTAAGTCCTGGTGCCTCCCTACTCTTCTCCATGAATTTTTTTCTGTTCTGTCTTCTAGTTCTGGATCTCCCCTTTGCCCCAGTCAAAATCTACAGGGGTCAAGAGCTCTGCTGATTCCTACATTATGAATTGGAGTTTCTAGTTTCTATGAAGCTCTGCCTTCTAAGAGGATAAAAACTAAAGTTTCCAGTGGACATGACCTCATGGGTTGGGACTTAAGGAACTCAAACTATTTTACAAACCACACTATGAAAACAATAATAAAGTCACAATCTCCAGGTTGAGGGGTGGGGCAGAACCATAAAAATGGTCTTTTAATAATTTGCCATATTAAATTCAAAATATATTTATTAGAAAATATCCATTACTTGAATCTAATGTAAATAAGAGAATGGGAGACACAGAAAAGGAATTTTATGCTATTTAAAAAATCATTTCCATTATTAAGTAGAAGCATAGGAAACAAACTGAAAATAGTATAGATCATGGATTAAGGCAGAAAAAAAAAAAGGATGATAATATTTTAAATGGATTAACTTTGGTCCATCATGCACACTTCATGGTGTGAAGAAAATAGCACTTGCATTTTTTTCCCCTTAATTTCTTCTAAATTACAGCAAAGTGCTCTGCAAGAAGCAACCATTTGTATTAATTAACTGTAAGTAAAGAAGGTCACCAGTATACACAGGACAGATTTTGTGGTTTTAGTTATAGATTTTCTTCCATAATTAGGATTCTTCATTAGGCATTGTAAGCACATGCAGATTTCTTTTTTTACCCAACATTTCACATTTAGGAACATTATTTGTTGATTTTTCTTTTTTAAAAAAACTTTGTAAAATGTAACAATAGTGGTATTGAATCTAAAATGAAGCATATAGTATGACATATTTACAAATATCCCTAAAATATAAACAGTAGTCTCTAAGTTGGTATATTATAGTTCAATTTTTAAAACTGCGTAAGCTATTATTGCACTTTAACACAAAGAATTAACAAATCTGATTTTTCAGCTATTTTACATTGAGTTGTAAACATTAAATATAATAAAATTCCTAAAAAAAGGCCAGACTTGCTAGACCCATGGAGACTACAGGAAACTTCAAGACTATCACCCTAAGATACCAAGTTTGAACATGGAACTGAAGTTACTCCTAGAAGTCACCTTTCAGCCAATTAACAGATTAGCTTATAAAATAAACAAAATCACACGTGAGTAACATGTTCCCTTAAACAAACTTTTATATGAGACTGAACAGTCAACATTTGCCCAAAAGCAAAGATAAGCAGGCAAGGAGAGGAAGGGAAGCTAGATAATTGGAAATGGAACAAACAAAATGGAAATAATGATAATGCTAACACATTGTGAAAACTGTAACTAATGTCATAGAACAATTTGTATAAAACTCGTTAAATGGGAACCTAATTTGCTATGCAAACTTTCATCTAAAACACCATAAATATTAAAAACAAACAAAAAACATGGAGGATAAAATTCTGAATACAATAAATTCTTAGAATAACCCAAGATACCAAAGGTGCATTAGGCTTTGTTGTTGTTTTAGGTACCCTCAAGTAGATCCCGACTTGTAGTAAACCCCATGTGTGACAGAACAGAACAGTTCCATAAGGTTTTCTTGGCTGTTATCTTTTCAGAACCACTGTGTGGGTTCAAACTGCTAACCTTTTGGCTAGCGGCTGAGCATTTAACTGTTGGAGCTATCAGTGCTAATTTTATTAACTAAGTCAATTTTTCTAAAATAGGTGTGTGTTGTTGTGTACCTTCAAGTGGATTCTGATAGTGCCTCTATAGGCCAGGAGCTTATTGTGAAACAGACCATCAACTGCTCACATACACATTCAAGTTGAAGTTGAAGACAATTAAAATATGTCCATGAGAGCCAAAATATGACCTTGATAATATCTCTTCTGAATTTAGAGACCATTTAAAGAATAGATTTAATGCATGGAACACCAATGACCGAAAACCAGAGGAATTGTGGGATGACATCAAGAACATCATCCATGAAGAAAGCAAAAGGTCATTAAAAAGACAAGAAAGGAAGAAAAGACCAAAATGGATGTCAGAAGAGACTCTGAAACTTGCCCTTGAGCAGACAGTAGCTAAAGCAAGTGAAAGAAATGACAAAGATAAAAGAGTTGAACAGAAAATTTCAAAGAGCAGCTTGAGCAGACAAAGCCAATGACTATAATGAAATGTGCAAAGATCTGGAGTTAGAAAACCAAAAGGGAAGAACACGCTCAGCATTTCTCAAGCTGAAAGAACTGAGGATTTAAACCTCAAGTTGCAATATTGAAAGATTCTGTGGGCAAAATATTGAATGATGGAGGAAGCATCAAAAGAAGATGGAAGGAATACACAGAGTCACTGTACCAAAAGAATTGGTTGATGTTCATCCATTTCAGGAAATGGCATATAATCAAGAACCAATGGTATTGAAGGAAGAAGTCAAAGCTCCACTGAAAGATTGGCAAAGAACAAGGCTTCAGAAATTGAAGGAATACCCACTGAGATGTTTCAACAAATGGATGCCCTGCTGGAGGCACTCACTCAGGTATGCCAGGGCTATGCCAAGAGATTTGGAAGACAGCTACCTGGCCAACTGACTGGAAGAGATTCATATTTGTACCCACTCCAAAGAAAGGTGATCCCACAGAATGTGGAAATTATTGAACAATATCATTAATATCATATGCAAGTAAAATCTTGTTGTTTCTTGTTATGTGCCATCAAGTCATCTCTGACTCATAGCGATCTTATGTACAACAGAAAGAAACGTTGCCCAGTCTTGTGCCAGTCTCACCGTCCCTGCTATGCCTGAGCACATTGTCGCAGCCACTGTGTCTATCCATCTTGTTGAGGGCCTTCCCCTTCTTCGTTGACCCTCCACTTTACCAAGCATGACATCCTTCTCCAGGGAATGATCCCTTCTGACAGTATGACCAAAGTAGGTGAGACAAAGTCTGGTTATTCTTCCAAGGAGCATTCCAGCTGCACTTCTTCTGGGACAGATTTGTTAGTCCTTTTAGCAGTCCACCGTACTGAAGATAATTCAAAACAGTTGCAGCAGTATATTGACAAGAGCTTCCAGAAATGCAACCTGGATTCAGAAGAGAATATGGAATGAGGGATATCAGTTCTAACGTCAGATGGATCTTAGCCGAAAGCAAAGAGTACCAGAAAGATGTTTACTTGTGTTTTATTGACTGTGCAAAAGCATTCAGTTGTGGGGATCATAACAAATTATGGATAACATTGAGAAGAATGGGAATTCCAGATCACTTGATTGTACTCATGAGGAACCCATATATAGATCAGGAAGCTGTCGTTTGAACACAACAAGGGGGTACTGCAAGGTTCAAAATCAAGAAGGGAGTGTGTCAAGGTTGTATCCTTTGACCATATTTATTCAACTTGTATGCTGAGCATATAATTTGAGAAGCTGGATTATATGAAGAAGAACATGGCATCAGGATTGGAGGAAGACTCATTAACAACCCATGATACATAGATGTAACAACTTTGCTTGCTGAAAGTAAGGATGACTTGAAGCACTCACTGATGAAGATTAAAGACAGTATGGATTACATCTCAATATAAAGAAAACAAAAATCCTCACAACTGGTCCACTAAAACAGCTTCACAGTGGATGGAGAAAAGATTGAAGTTGTCATGGATTTTAAATTACTTGGCTCTACAATCAACACCAATGGAAGCAGCAGTCAAGACAGAAAAAGACGTATTGCATTGGGCAAATCTGCTGCAAAAGACCTCTTCAAGTGCTGAAGAGCAAAGATGTTTCCTTGAAGACTAAGTTGTGCCTAACCCAAGCTATGGTATGTTCAATCGTCTCTTATGCATATGAGAGCTGGACAATGAATAAGGAAGACCAAAGAACAATTGATGCTTTTGAGTTGTGGTGTTGGAGAAGAATGCTAAGAGTACCATGGTCTGCTAAAAAGACTAACAAATTTGTCCTGGAAGAAGTGCAGCCGGAATGCTCCTTGGAAGCGAGAATGGCCAGACTTCATCTCACCTATTTTGGTTATGTTGTCAGAGGAACCATTCCCTGGAAAAGGATATCATGATTGGTAAAGTGGAGGGTCGACAAAGGGGAAGGCCCTCAAGGAGATGGATAGACACAGTGGCTGCAACAGTGAGCTCAGGTACAGCAGGGATTGTGAGGCTGGCACAGGACCGGGCAGTGTTTCGTTCTGCTGTGCATACGGTGGCTATGAGTCAGAGATGACTCGATGGCACCTAACGACAACAACTCCCATTGTGATTGAGTTCATATGGGCAGAGGTGAGACTCTATTCATATTTCCCACCTCAGAGCCTAGGTCACAGCAGGCTCCCAGAAAGCATTCACTGACCAGAATGGCTTATTTTTAACTAAGTGCTGCTTGTATATATAATAGTGCTTGCTAAGACATGTCAAAGTATGTAGACTTCCCATTTAAGTTTTTATTCTCTAAATAAAAATAGTCAGTAGTCTGCAAACTTCTTGCTCAAATCATCATTTTGAGGAGTGCCGGAAGACAGATTACAACCACGTAGTAATCACTATTGTCAAAATGGCTATTCTGGTTGATGAGATTTGTACATGGAAGTGTCATGTTGCTTTCAGTCTCAGGAACTTGAGAGTTCTCTATTCTTTTGCCACAGCAGCACTGGTAGCCTCATGTACTGAAGGTAGGTATAAGGTGGAAACGGCTTAGATCCCCGAGTCACTGGTTGGAAGTGTGATGCCCTGGAGAGATACTGGGCCCATTAGTAGGCTTTCCATGATCAAGATATTAACTTCTATGTTTTTAATTACTTTGCCTACGGCATTTGACTGCTAACCAGGAGGCTGGTTCTTCAAACCCACCAGCCACTCCTTGGAAGGAAGATTGGGCAATATACTTCCGCAGTGATACTGGCTCAGAAACCCAAGGCAGGATCATTATGAATAAGATTCACCTTTCTGGCAGTGAGTCTGAGTCTGAGATATCAGTAGTTGTATGTTTCCACAGCATACCTTAACCGTCCTGACAATATAGCAACTTTGTTCCTATAAATGAGTAAATGGGAACATAGGACTTGGTTATAACAATGTTGTTGTTGTTATTTGCCGTTGAGTCGGCCCGACTCATAGCGACCCCTCCTTGGGTTTCCGAGGCAGTATCACTACGGAAGTAGGATTGCCCAACCTTCCTTCCGAGGAGCGGCTGGTGGGTTTGAACTGCCAGCCTTCTGGTTAGCAGTCAAGTGCCTTAGGCACTATGCTACCAGAGCTCCTGGTTATAACAATATCACTCCATTATTTGAATTCTTTCTTTTTTATGTGTCAACATCTTTCATCATCTATCAACTGACAACTTATGCTAATCCTTTAGTTTTGCTTAAAACAAAGAATTGAAAACCCTCAACTTGCAAAAGGATTTGTTATCTAGTCATTACAGTGATTCAGTTTCTCATCTTAGAAATATACCTAAAAAGAGTCCCTGGGTGGCACAGTTAAGTCCTTGACTACTAACCAAAAGTTTAGCAATTCAAACACCCCCAGAGGTGCTTCAGAAGACTGGCCTTGTGATCTGCTTCTTCAAGGTCACAGCCTTGAAAAGCCTTTGAAGTTCTACTCTACAAGCAACTTAAAGGCAACTAACAACAATACCTAAAAGACTTTGTTAAGACTTTTCAAATGTGTTCCTTAAAAATATCCATGTCTCTGTATCCTCTGGAAAGTTTTATGCACCCTCAGGATACATGTCACCAGTTTGAGGACCATTGACATAGAAAATGCATTCCAATAGTCCATGGAAGCTAATAAATAATCAAAATGAGGTCTTGAGTTACTGTTATGTGTCAACTTGGGTAGGCTAAGATTCTCAGTGGTTTGGC
Source organism: Orycteropus afer afer (assembly GCF_000298275.1). Classification (NCBI taxonomy): domain Eukaryota; kingdom Metazoa; phylum Chordata; class Mammalia; order Tubulidentata; family Orycteropodidae; genus Orycteropus; species Orycteropus afer. The sequence goes on from NW_006921671.1 coordinate 7,263,081, forward strand.
AGACATTGGACAGATTGCTATTTTATAACTCAAAAAAACACTGCCGTCGAGTCGAATCCAACTCATAGCAACCCCTCCTTGGGTTCCTGAGGCGGTACCTCTACGGAAGTAGATTGCCCAGTCTTCCTTCCGAGGAGTGGCTGGTGGGTTTGAAATGCCAGCCTTCTGGTTAGCAGTCAAATGCCATAGGCACTACACGACCAGAGCATAATGTAATATAATTCTCCATTTTTTGATCTGATGTAAGCAGCCAATCAGTTTCCTTGGGGATGTGTCCTGCACCCTAGATAGATGATAGATAGATAGATGACAGATAGATAGATAGATAGACAGATAGTTTTAGCTAAGCTTGCTCTCTCTCGATCCTGTATCTGACTCATCATCCTCTGACCTCTGGTCCTTGGGATGTGAGCCAGCAACCTGCCATTTGACCTGGCAGTCTTGGATTTGTCAGTCCCTGCAAGCGTGTGAGTCAGAAGCCTCCAGCCTGGTGCCTTACCCATGAATTTGGGACTTTCCAGCCTCCACAAATGTTGCCTGAGCCATTTAGTTAAAATAAATTTTCTCTTTATCTCTCTCCTCATGTGTGTGTCACTGGTTTTGCTCCCCTACAGAGTCCTGCCTAAGAAAGTTTACCATTTCAAAATCACCCTCAACCTCCTTGAGTAATGGAAGGTAGCACAAATTTGTGCAAGTCTTGTGTTGGGACTAGAAAAGTAGCTGTGTCAGAGATTAGCTAGTTGGTCACTAAACCCTTTTCTTTTTCCTCTCAGGCACAACTGAGACCACAGTTCCCAGCCACCCTTGCATTAGAATATGGCCATATGATTAAGTTCTAGCCAGCAGAATGTGGGTGTGAGTGATGAAGTGCACTTCAGACCTGGCTCCTAAAAAATCCTCCTCCTCTCTCTCTTCCTTTGTTAGTCAAAGGTAGGAGATCCAGTGAAGGATTCCAAGGCTTTAGGAGATGGAGACTCTACTATATAGGAGAAGCTTGGACCTGTGAATGACTGAATAGAGTAATAGGCTCCTGCCAGCCCATGTTGGTGTGGGTGAGAAATAAACGTTGGCTGTTAAGCCACCGAGATTTTGGGATTGTTTGCAACAACGGTTTGCTTACCTTGGCTAATATAGTGCTGATCATGCTGGCTGGGGAACTTGCCAGTGGTCTCACAGGGCAAGAACTACAGTGAAGAGGACTCAAAGGCAAGAGCTAATGTGCCCAGCAGGGAACTGAATGGGAGTCACAGCCAGTCCTCTTGGGATGAGGCTGTGCCAGGGAGAGCAGGATGGGACCCAGTCAAAGGGAACAGACCACAAGCTACACCAACCACATGCTTCAGCAGCAGATGCCAGCTGACTTTGAGTGGGGTAAGACAACCACCTCAGCTGACACCAAGAATCACAAATCTAAGACTGTTTTGAGGCCAGTTATCATCTTTTCCCTGTACCACAGGACACCGCAAGTTCTCATACATCCAACTGACATTTTGAGGAGGGAAAGGAAACTCCCAAACCGACCATTTCATCTACCCTTGAGAAAGAGCAGAACTTTATTTATTTATTTTTTAAAAAATTCTTTTTTTTTTTTCTTAATTGTGATTTGGGTGAAGGTTTACAGAGCAAATTCACTTTCCTTACAGTGGTTCACATATACTTTGTCTCATGACATTGATCACAGTTTACCACAATGCAACAGCTCCCCTCCCACTTCCTTCCCATAGTTACCTCTTCCCAGTGTCCACCCCTCCAAACACTCCTGCCCCATGAGCTGTCTCTCTCTGCATAAGCAGCCCTTCTTTCTCCCATGATTGTTCTCTCCAAGGAGTGCATCTACTTGAAGTAAATGTTCAACTCATATGCCTGTCTTTTGGTTGGCTGGAAACCACAGGTGTGGGGTCAATTCCAGACCTGAAGGGCAGCTAGGGGCCATCATGTCAGTGGTTCCACCAGGCTCTATCGGACCAGCAAACCTGGTCCCCACCTTTTTTTTTTTTTTTTTTCTCCAAATGATTTTGAGTTTTGTTCCACATTGTTCTCCCTCTCTATCAAGGAGCTCCTACATAGATCCCCTTCCAAGTGGTAGCCATGCACCATCTAGTTCTTCTGGTCTCAAAGTCGTATAGGCTGCAGTTTGGATGGTGTACCAGTCGCTAAGACTAATTGTTTACCTGAATTTTGGTTTTCTTCATTCTTCTTTGCTCTGGATGAGGAGAGACCCATTGTTGCATCTAGATGGCAGCTTGCTAGCTTTTAAGATCCCAGTTGCTACTTGCCAAAGTAGGAGGTGGAACAATGTTTTGTATAGTATGTTATACCAATAGAGCTTAATGTCCCCTGTGACTATGGTCTCAAGCCCGCAGGTTCAACTACTCGGTCCCTCTGGGTAGCTGGCTGTGACCAAGCCATGACCACAACCTTGCCCCTTGTCAGCTCTATTATACACCTGAGAATTCTGATCATTCACATAAACTCATAGGCTCATTGCCAACCCTATATATGTTCTTGGATCCACTCCCCATTTCATAGACATACCTAATCATTCAGCCTGTCCATCCATCTATCCATGTTAGCCTTCACTGACAACGCAGTACTATATGTACAAAAGGGTTCATATTTGTGGTCTGTACCTCCCATGTACCTCTCTATGTCTTTCTCATCCTCAACGCTGCCATATTGGCCACTCACATTTGGTACATTGCCCTTCTCTTCACCCAAATCAATACTTACCTCTAGCTATCTAACAGCGTTCCCTCCTCTCCCCTCCCACCCCTGGTAACCAACAAAGAAAATTTCCTTCTGTAGATAAACCTTTCCTTAACTTTTACAATAACGGACTAATACAATATTTGTCCTTTTGTGATTGACTTATTTCACTCAGCATAATGTCCTCCAAGTTCATCCACATTATGCAGTGTTTTGCAGATTCTACATTATTCTTTAGCATTGCATAGTATTCCATTGTGTGTATGTACCATAATTTGGTTATCCATTCCTTAGATGATGGACACCTAGGTTGTTTTCATCTTTAGGCTATTGTAAATAGTGCTGTGATGAACATGGGCGTGCATATATCTGTCCTTGTCATGGCTCTCACTTCTTTAGGATATATGCCTAGTAATGGAATGGCTGGGTCAAATGGTATTTCAAGAGCAGAACTTTTAAGAGGAGAAACATTTACTGAATGGAGACTACTGGAACTAGCAGAGCCGAAATATCTTGGAACATCCAAGATTTTTCACTTCTAGGGTTCATAAAGACCATAAGATTAGCCATAGAAAATAACTGACTCTTTTGGGGGGGCGGGGGTAGGCATATTAGTGATGTATGAGTTTTTTTCTTTCCATGTTGTAGCTATGAAATCTAGTTCAGACGCAAAACAGATGTGGAAGAGAGTTTTTAAAAGTACATATATAAAGAAAGAAGAATATTTCAGTACTTTCTTTTTTCTCAAATTTCAAAAATGAGAAGGAGCACATGACCTGTCCATGAAAACAGTCCCTGGGGATGTGGGTCAATAGCAAATATCAAAGTGAGAAAAATATCAAAGTGAGAAACACTGACATGTAATACAGTTTCTTTCTGCAAAACCACTTTCCTAATGGAATACTTTGTCAGATTGTTATTTGTGACTAGTCCACTTCAATATACCTTGACTGGAAGATAATTGATTAGCAGTTTTTACTAGTCAATGGAAAAGAACAGAACTATAATTTCACTTGACAGATTGTTAAATTGGGCTTTTATACTACCTGGTTAGTTTAAGCCAATTATTCCTTTGAATGATAAATAAACAACTGCCACCTATTATAATATCTTTTAAAAAATGAAGTCTGAAGACATAAAAAAATTTATGGAAGTAGATTGCCCCAGCGTGTAAATGATGCAGCAGTAGCAATGAGCTATTTTTGGAAGCTGTCTTAACTGTTTTAGGCCACAAAGATTTTATTTTCAGGACGTGCTCTTCAAATTGTATTTCTAACGGTGATGATTTTCTCCTTAGAACTTCATTCATACTTCTCCCGGAGCTCCCCCTTGTGACTGGTGGCCTCCAGTTTTGAGGCAGTTTGTTGAATAATTAAAATGTATATTCTCAGGGTGGCTATGAGACTCCTCAGTTTCCCTCTATCATCGGTCCTTACTTAATTTTCATAACCCCTACTACTTTCTTCTTATGCAATTCCTCACTGGTTTACTGTTAGTTTCCCCTTACTAGGATATAAATGCTGTGAAACAGAGACTTCACTGCTGTGCTCACTCCAGTACCCCCAGTTCCTAGAATTAATTGCCCCTGGCTTTTAATAGACACTCATTAAACATAAAGTTTTGAACATTGATTGTGAAACCATTTTTTTTTCTATCAGAAATTAATGAAGAAAGATCAAATGTGCAATTTTTAATTTATCCAGGATAAAAAAACAAACCTGTTGCTTTGAGTTGATTTTGACATCATGTATATGACAGTAGATCTGTGCTCCCCAGGGTTTTCAATGGCTGACTTTTCAGAAGTAGATTGCTAGGCCTTTCTTCCAAGGTGCCTCTGGGTGGACTAGAACCTCCAACCTTTTGGTTCACAGTTGAGTGCTTCAACCATCTGCATCATCCAGGGACTCCTTACACAGAATAGTGTCATGCTTATAATCATGCTTTACCAGCTACACTAACTGGCCTAACACAAAAAAGGAGATTGTTCCCAGAAAGCATAGTTGATGATAGAAAACCCTGTTGCTGTCCTGGCAATTACAATTTATGGTGACCCCATGTGTTACAGAGTAGAACTCAGCTCCATGGGATTTTCTTGGCTGTAATCTTTATGAAGGCAGATCACCAGGCTTTTCTTCCATGGCACCTCTAGGTGTGTTTGAACTGCCAACCTTTCAGTTAGTACTTGAATGCAAACCATTTGTGCCATCTAGGGACCTTGTTTACTACATAGAGCACCCAAAAGAAATTCATGAGATAGCAAAGGTATCTAGATCACTCTACTCCTCTGGCTCTAATAAGACTGTAATTCAGACCTTCAGTTTCCTCCTTAAAATTCAAGTTACATTTTATCTCTTTTAGTTTTCAGAAGTATTATATATTATTTTCTAGACTTTAGTCTGTAATAAAGACCATGAATTTTAACAGTATTAAAATCTCAATAACTTCTTTTAAGCTTATCTACAACATATTAAAAGATCAAACCTAAATCATTGAAACACTCAGTAATGATTTAGCTTTGTTGAACAGGCAGAAAGAATTTAAAATTGCATCAATAATATTATAAAGTGTTTATATAAGGTATTTTTTATTTCATCAAAAAGAAAGTTTTGTTTTCAACTACCTTGTATTTTAACTTAGGTTGTAATTTGTATAAATTATTTTAGGTTTTAAAGAAATAACCTCATTTAAAAACAAATTAGTGAGAAAAAGGCAATATGAAGATTTCAGGCCACATTTTAATTAGCTCAAAAGGTTGCTTATGAAAGTGTTCTGCTAACCAAGATCTTTACTATTTAAAGAAAAGTAGTTTTTCTTCTCCTTGAGCTTGAGAAATCAGACCTAATAAAAATAAATATCATCCTAAATATTAATTTAGAGCCCAGAACTTAAGAGTTTTAAATTTAAAAATAAGTATATTCCAAACCCTGCAATTAATGATGATTGAATTAAACGAATGAAGTAAAAACAACAAAGAAACCTTCGGATAGTATCCTTTTCCTCTCACATACAAGTGTAGGTCTTTAAAATTTGTTTACTTTTTTTTTTCTCTCTTCTCTTTCAATGGTATGGATGTAAGTAAATGTCTGAATAGTTACAACATTAGTTAAACATTTTCCAAACAAATTTCTGTAGCAACATATTAGTACCCAAACTATTATTCACATTGCTTTGAGAGTTTTGTAACAGGGAGTTTCTTTTTAGTTCTTGTCTTTCTGAATAATAACCATTGTGTACTTTCCTTTTTAAGAAGAGATTGCAGTTTGTGGAAATAAGTATATCAAAACCCACTTAAAATTTGGTCACATTTAAAGTAATAACTTTAAGAATAATTAAACTAGCGACACAATTCACACTATAATGGCATTTGGTCTGTACAGAGCAATGTGGGAAGATTCCCCTGACAGTCTTCTTTACTGTATCCTCTTGCAGCTTTAAAATTCTCTGACTTCACTACTGTTGATCATTCTTTTCAAGATCAGAAATGAGGATATCTTCTAAATGCATTGTACTAAAGTTGCTTGTAGGATAGTAAGGATTTCTAAATTCTCCAAGCCTCCTGAAGAAACCACTATTCTGCTTGTATATGCAGAAGGAAAGTGTGGAAATTGCCAGAATTACTATCAGTGTCAGTGTTACGGCAAGAGGTACAATGCTGTGACTTGGTTCTGAAAGAAGATGAGAAAGAGGAAAACTTCAATGATAATGAAATAAGACAGATAGTGATTGTCATATACCAAACCAAACCCACTGCCATCGAGTTGATTCTGACTCATAGTGACCCTATAGGACAAAGTAGAACTGCCCCACTGGGTTTCCAAGGCTGTAAATCTTTACAGAAGCACACTGCCTCATCTTTCTCCAGTGGAGTAGCTGGTGGGTTTGAACCACCGACCTTTGGTTAGCAGATGAATGCTTTGTCCACTGTACCACCAGAACTCTTTGACTGTCATACAGTTACTTTTTTTTTAATTGTGATTTGTGTGAAGATTCATAGAGCAAATTCACTTTCCATACAGCAGTTCACATATACTTTGTCTCATGTCACTGACCACAGTTTACCACAATGCAACAGCTCCCCTCCCACTTCCTCCCCATAGTTACCTCTTCCCAGTGACCATCCCTCCATACACTCCTGCCCCCAGGCTGTCTCCCTGTGCATAAGCAGCTCTTCTTTCTCCCATGATTGTTCTCTCCAAGGCGTGTATCTACTTGAGGTAAATGTTCAACTCATATGCCTGTCTTTTGTTTGGCTGGAAACCACTGGTGTGGGTTCAATTCCAGACCTGAAGGGCAGCTGGGGGACATAGTCTCAGGGGTTCCACCAGGCTCTATCGGACCAGCAAACCTGGTCCCCACTTTTTTTTTTTCTCCAAATGATTTTGATTTTTGTTTCACATTGTTCTCCCTCTCTAGCAAGGATCTCCTACATAGATCCCCTTCCAAGTGGTTGACAGTGGTAGCCGGGCACCATCTAGTTCTTCTGGTCTCATAGTTGTATAGGCTGCATATCAGATGGTGTACCAGTCACTAGGACTAATTGTTTCCATGAATTTTGGTTTTCTTCATTCTTCTTTGCTCTGGACGAGGAGAGAAGCATCGTTGCATCTAGATGGCAGCTTGCTAGCTTTTAAGATCCCAGTGGCTACTCGCCAAAGTAGGAGGTGGAACAGTGCTTTGTATAGTATGTTATGCCAATTGAGCTTGATGTCCCCTGTGACTATGGTCCCAAGCCTGCAGGTTCAACTACTCGGTCCCTCTGGGTAGCTGGCTGTGACTAAGCAGTGACCACAACTTTGCCCCTTGTCAGCTCTACTATACACCTGGGAATTCTGATCATTCACATAAATTTATAGGACGATTGTCTGCCAACCCCATATATGTTCTTGGATATACTCCCCATTTCATAGACATACCTAATTGTTTAGCCTGTCCACCCATCTATCCATCCATATAAACATGTTTGCCTTCACTGACAATGCAGTACTGTATGTGCAAATGGGTTCATATTTGTTGTCTGTACCTCCCATGTACCTCTCTATGTCTTTCTCATCCTCAATGGTGCCATATTGGTCACTCACATTTGGTACATTGCCCTTCTCTTCACCCAAATCAATACTTATCTCTATCAATCTAACAGCCTTCCCTCCCCTCCCCATATAGTTACTTTTTATTTTATTATCACTAAGAAAAATCAAAATGTTCTCAACTGTTCCAAACATACCTTCTCCTGGATGTTCTATTAGAGTGTGAATGTCTAAAATAAAGCACAAAAAATACTGACATGAATTTTTTCTTTAAACTTAGCAAAATTATGTCATCATTTATAGCAGGGATCAGCAAACTATGGCCTGCAGACCAAATCTGCTGCCTGTCTTCATAAATAATGTTTTATCGGAACACGGCCACACATTCATTTATGTATTGTCTAGGGCTGCTTTTGTGCTATAAAGTCACAGCTGAGTAGTTATGACAGAGACCATCCAAACCTAAAGCCTAAAATATTTCCTATTTAGCCTTTTACAAGAAAGTTTGCCGACCCTTGATTTGTAGCGATCATCATTAGCACCCACACATATAAAACACTGATTTTTGGTGAAGCCAAAGAACTCTCATCAGTTAGCACTGTGCCAAGAATATAAATGAATAAAATATAGTGCCTGCCCCCAAGAACTCAGTTTTGTTGGGATCTAATATGGAATGTGTCCAGCAATGATGACTCCCTGTTGATATGCATCTTCACACCATTGTGATCTCAAGAACCTTGGGAAATAAATAATAGTTTTCCCATACAAAAAGTTAGAGGTTCCTGTTTTAAGACTTTCTACTGTAAAACTGTATCTCTTTTAAATAGAATCTACTTCAACATTTGCAAACTGCTTCGGTCCCTAAACCCAAACCAAACCCACTGCCATCGAGTCAACTCAGACTCATGGCAACTCGCTTTGGGTTTCTGAGGTGGTAAATCTTTACAGAAGTAGATTGCCCAGTCTTCCTTTCATGGAGCAGCTGGTGGGTTTGAACCGCCATCCTTCTAGTTAGAAGTCTAATGCCATAGGCACTATGCCACGAGGGTTGTTTGTTGCATGACTACTAACTGAATGGCTGGTGGTTCGAGTCTACTCAGAGGGGCCTTGAAAAAAAGCACTGGTGAATTGCTTCTGTAAGATTACAGTCATTGTAAGTATAATGTTAGATATAGGCTTTGTGGATACAAAAATTAATCTTTGAAAAAAACACCAAAATTTGAAAATTTGCTACAAAGCTACAAGTAATGAAGAAAGTGTTGTAATGGTCAAGGAATGGATCAGAGTCCAGAAATAGACCCACTTTAATATAGTGGTGTAAATTTTCACAAAGTTTCCAAAAGAATGAGACAGAAAAAATTGTTCTGGAATAACACAATATCCTAATGGAAAAAAAAAAAAAAAAAAAATCTTGACTCACTGCATCACTCACACCAGACACAAAAATTCATTTGTGTTGGATCATAGACTTAAATTTAAAAGCTATGTCTATAGAACTTCTAGAGGAAAGTGTAGGAGAAGATGTTCATGAACTTCGAGTTGTTAAAAAAAATAATTATAGCCATTGAAAACCCTATGGAGCTCACTTCTACTCTGAGACACATGAAGTCACTATGAATTGGAATTGACTCTATGTTAATATGTTATTTTATTTTATTCTTTTGATCAAGGTTAAGATCCACAAAAAGTTGTGGCAAATGATCCAGTGGATGAGTGAACGGGTCTGAGAGTGGAGGAAGTACCTTGGTGTACTCCATATGCTCATTCACTCTTATGTAAACTCAAAAGAAACAGCAATGGCATGACTACATCCCCCCTGCTCCCCAAAAGGTTGCTTTCACAATTTAAAACACAATGTTGGGTAATTTTACATAAAAATGATTGAAATCATGGTTGTCTCTGATGTCTTTAAGAAGGACTGTTCAAAGAGCATTTACTCTCAGAATGAAGCAGTGAGCAGGTGGCAGGTGTGGAAGGAACACTTAGAGGTAGACAATTTGGCGGCAGTCCTGTGTGGCCTCCGTTTGCATAGGGACTTTGCTCATCTGTAAAATGTCAATATTTTATCTGCTCCACAACTTTGGGAAGCTGCTGTGAAGGTTGTAATTGAGGTTATATAGGTATTATGGGAAGCTTTAAAGTATTGTATGGGGTATTTCTGATTTGTTCTTGATGCTTAAATGTCAGTGGATTGCTTGGGCAGCCTATTTAATAAGACTTAGTCATGTATTCCACATAGAGTTGATCCTACGGGACTGGGCTTCATACACTGGTGCTCACATCTACCAATTTTTTCTCCTTTATTAGACAGTATCTAATTGTCCTCAAAACTTGTTGATTCTCTTCAGAATGTCACTCCTAATTCTCCCATTCTTTTTTATTTCTATCATTCAAGTTACAACCTCTTTCCTTTACATCTGGATGAGTGTCTACAGCCAGAGCACATAGGAGTTCTCTTTTTCCTCTACCTCAGCATGGCACTGAAGACTCTGTGGTCAGATCCTATATTAGTGTCCAATTTTATTCCCATCACCTCCTTAGTGTGAACCTTCTGCTTTAATCTTCAGTGATGTTGGACCTTTTGTCCAAAATGCCCTTCTTCCTCTGTTGCAGCTCCTCAAATTCCATCCTTTGAGATTCCAAAGTCTCACTTCCTCTCTGGAGCCTTCTCCAACACTGCAGGCCATATCAATGCCCCTTCCGTACGATACTGGCATCCGGAAACGGTTGTGAATATTATAAATATCATTCTCTGTCAATGATGCTCATTTTAACATCCTCGCTTAGATAGTTCTGCCACTGTTTGTCACTAACTAGAAATTTTTTTTCTGGTTTAGATTTCAAAAATGATTTTTCTTTTTGTCACTACAAACTATTTAGCTCAAGATGAAGTTAAAATCTGACTTTTATAATATAGTATGGCTTGCAACTGAGAATTCCACCCTCTTGTTCTCAACAAAGATACCCAGGCTTAGCCTATATTTCCTGGAACCAAAGATGAATCTTAAAAATTCTGAGTATCAGTCATCAGAATTTCTGGTTTACATTTCTAGCTCTATTTGCTTGAGATAAACTGCTTTTGCCCATTAAGTAACAGCTACAGTGACATATTAAAGCCATATAGTCTTTGAGTTGCTTTATCTGCTTGTTAGTTGCTTTTTCTCTTCATATTAGAGAAAGGAGAAACTGTAGTGATCTCCAATTTGCTTGATATAAAACAAGATGATAATGTCAGAATCTGTCTGAAAATTCCCTGAATATTTGGATTTGAAAACCTTTAAATGCTAAAGAGGTAGACACTATTAGGGTAGAATCAGAATGAAGAATTATGCTCTAACTAGACTCACCTGCCTCCATTTTACATATAAATCCTTTTTTTTCTTGACACGGGGATAACTGCCACAGTCCTTCAGGGATCCTCAAGGCAACACACAAATGGGGTTTGAAGAGGTCTGTCTCTGGCTCCCGAACACCCCAATTTGACTGGTCTGTGGGAGTTCCATCAAACCACTTTATGGTTTCATCTGTGGGAAAATTACTGACTTATTATGAATTATACCAGGACTTGAATGAACCATAAAAAGCAGTACCCAGATTTAATGAGACTCTCTTCTTATTTACAAAGGGTAGATATTAATAGAGAGCTCCGGTGGCATAGTGACTAAGGCATGTGACTGCTAACCAGAGGGCTGCAGTTCAAACCCACCAGCCACTCCTCAGAAGGAAGACTGCGCAATCTACTTCTGTAGAGATACTGCCTTGGAAACCCAAGGAGGGGTTGCTATGAGTTGGATTCAACTCTATGGCAGTGAGTTGGGTTTGGGTTTTGGTTAGATATTAATAAACTTGCTTTGTGAACAAGCTCCTATCTGTTCAAGATATATTCTCATTTAGTTCACCCGTTTCTTACTATAATGGTTTGAATTTTAAAATATATTATTATAGTTAATTTAAAGAAATAATTGAATAAACAAATCAATTTAAGGAAAAGTCCTTAGAAGTCCTAACATGTATATCATTGCAAAATGGCTTGTTTCCTAAAAGAATTTCATAGTATGTTTCTTTAAATGGAAAGCCAGTAATGTCCATGGAGTGGAGGGATGGGAGAAGTCCATCCCATGCGAAGGCAATAAATAAAAAACTAAATTCACTGCTGTTGAGTCAGATATGACTCATAATGACCCCTCCTTGGGTTTCCGAGGAGGTATCTCTATGGAAGTAGATTGCCCAACTTTCCTTCCTGGGAGTGGCTGGTGGGTTTCAACCACCAGCCTTCTGGTTAGCACTCAAATGCCTTAGGCACTATGCTACCAGAGCTCCCATGTGAAGGCATAAGGAGGTACATTTTCTGAAAGAATTTTAAATCAACAGTAAAACTTACTAAAAGTGAGTCTGCTTTTTAGGTCTCTAGGTGGTAAAAATGGTTTGCTGACAGCTTGGCACTTGGAAACACCCAGCTGTACCATGGAAGAAAAGCCCTGGCAATCTGCTTTCTTTAAACTGCCTATAGAGCAGTTCTACTCTGTAACATATGGGGTCAACTAACAGCAACAACAGCTTTTTATTATTGCTGTGTCCTGACAATTCTAAACAATGTCAGTGATCAAATACTTCTCCTTACTAGCAATCAAATATTCCTCCCATCTTGGTACACCACTGTCATAAGCTTTCCATATCAATTATAATAATTTTCTTTACCAGTATTTTCCCATAAGCATGAATTAAGTAAAGGAAACATCATAATCTAATTTCATTACAAATTCTGGTTTATATGATTAGCAAATACTAATTGAATAGTACTATTTATCCCTGAACCATTTCTTTAACTCTATTGTGCTTTTATGCTATTTAGGAACCTGGGGTATGATGAGTGAAGTCTGTGAACATAAAGTCCTAGCTAAGCATCTTCACAACATGAGAGTAAGTATAAGATAAATCTAATGTTGTTATTTTGTTTGTTTTTATATTTGAGATGTGGAGATTATTTCAAAGGGCCTAGCAGTATAGAAGAGGGTTAGCAAAGTATCATTGGAGGAAAGGGCTCTAGGAATCATGTTTCTTTTTTTTTTCATAGCAACTACTGAATCTAAGGAGAGTTTTCTGGTTCACAAATGCCATTATCAGCAGCCTTAACAACTGTGTATTTATTTCATGCTCTCGTCTTCTCTACCCACTACTTACTGTTACTATCAAATTGAGCATTCAACCAAACCATCTGGACAGAAGAACCAAAAGCTAAAAGCTCTTCTAAGAGAAAAGTATTTTCAGCCTCATCCTTGATTGTTAAAAGATTAGATCCTATAAAAGAGACAAATACAAATAGCAAATGTTTATGTTTACACATATCCACAATTTTTAAAAAAAGTCTCCTCATACCATAGTCTATAAAATCTACCCAACTCTATAAAATCTACGGCCTGAAACTTCCCATAGTATATAAGTATATATATATTTTTTTAATTAAAAATTTTAAGCAAAACCACATTTATTGAAAGATATAAGCTTGCACCTTAGAGGTTAAAAGTACAGAATTAATTTTAGGGAACATTAAAAAATTCATAATTCAAATGCATTTAAAAGGAATATATTCTTGGGGAAGTGCAGTCTTCTGAGACATCATTTTAGGTTTTCAAATTCTGCACTGGACCATGAGTTTCTGGTATTAGTTGTCCCCAAACAAGCAAATTAATTTATTTTTTCAATGGTTTTGTTGCTTCTAAAGTTGCTAAATAATCAAATGAGGAAAACCACATTCTTTACAGAAATGTCAAGACAGAGCACACGGAAAGAACTTTACCATCACAAAAGAATTACCTTCCTTTTTGCAGTATTCATGAGCAGCCTCAAAACTCATACTGTCTAGGATGGTAGAAAAACTGTAGCAATTACTTTTAAATTTTATCCAAGGAATAGATGTTTCTAAGCACAACTCTGGGTGCTCAAATGGTCTTGTCTCTATGAACAAAAATCAGTTATGATTTCAGGGTGGTGGCTGTGTTCATTTACTGAGATAAACATTGCATTACATTCTCTGACAGACCAAGATAAATATATATAATGAGATTTTTGTGATAATACTCAGAAAGATTTGGTTTAATGTAAATGATTATAAACCAAGACCAGTTTTTGTAGCATTTCTGGCAGAAATAATCTTTGCCTATCGATAACAGAGCACATTAATGCACAGCTTCCTAGGCTTAGTTTGGGTGCTGCCTGGGTGAGGGTGGCTGTCTTTCATGTTTCCAATTCTTATCCCAGAGGATGAAACAATCAGGGTGATACGTGATTCACTGAAATACTGGCAGCTGCATGATGCTGACCAAAAGGACTTCCAAATGTACCAAATGTGTTCTATGCAGTGCTGAGTAAGTATCATAGTTTTAAAATATCCTTATCTGATAACAAACTTATGAGAAAGAATGCATTTAATAAACATAGCACAATGTAACGTAACAAAAATAAGGGAAACTTTTTTTAGGACAGGGATTTACCTCAGAGAGCAAGCTTAAGCCAGACACATCCACTTTGAGACACTGGCTCTGCCGCTTACTAGCTGCCTGGCTGTGGGCGTGTTACTCACCTCCCTATACACTGGACTCTCTGCAATGGTTAAGTGCTCAGCTGCTAACTGAAAGGTCAGAGGTTTGAACTCACCAGTTGTTCCTCGGGAGAAAAGACCTGGTGATTTGCTCTTGTAAAGATTTCAGCCTATGAAATGCTATGGGACAATTCAACTCTGTCACATAGGGTCGCTATGAATCAGAATTGACTTGATGGTGTACAACAACATCTATGAAAAGGAGCCAACAGCAATATTTTTCTTACAAATTGTTACACAGTCTAAATGAATTAGTGCCTGATATTCATTAAATAAATACATTGTTATTAAAAAGAGAAGGACCATTTTATGTTGTTTTGAAAGCAGAACCAGCTTTTCTAATACATATGGCTATCATTTACATTTTTATCATTCATTGTTTTGGTCAAAAGTTACATAATATGCATACTATTTGATTTATAATACACAGAAGTTAGTACATGCCTCTAAATTACTAAATACAAGACTTCAAAGAAGACCAGCTTATGTTAAACCAAACCAAACTCAACTCACTGCCGCGGAGTTGCATCCAACTCCTAGCGACCCCTTCTTGGGTTTCTGAGGCAGTATCACTACAGAAGTAGATTGCCCAACCTTCCTTCCGAGGAGTGACTGGTGGGTTTGAACTGCCAGGCTTCTGGTTAGCAGTCACATGCCTAACCTTAGGTTAGCAGCTCAAACCCACCAGCCACTCCACGGAAGGAAGATTACTTCCATAAAAATTTACCACCTTGGAAACCCAAAGAGGGTCGCTATGAGTCAGAATGGACTCAATGGCAGTGAGTTGTTTTTTTTTTTTTTCAATCAAGGGAGAGGTGACTTGGTGTAATGGGATAAACAAAGTATCGTCGAGTGAAGAGAGGTGGCTTCTAATCCTGATACTGCTGTTGGACAACTGTGAGATCCTTAGTACGCTATTTAACATTTTGAGGCGAAGTTTCATCTTTAAAACAAAGGAGTTGAGTAAGGTGGATTTTTTAATGTAAATTAGTAAGTTATGCAAAAGGCAAGGCCTGGCACATAGTAAATATCCAAACAGTATAAGTATTATTTGAGCTCTAGAATCTTAATAGTCTTTAATTTAGGCATAATCCTTAGTATGGTATTCAAGGCCACACATGCTCCCAAGCCCTCTTTCTAGACTCATTTTCCACCTCTCTCACCCAGTGATGCCAATAAATCGCAGCACTAGCTTTGTCTGAAATGTGCCCAGTTCTTTCTTTCTTCCATGCCTCTGCCCAGACTTTTCTGCTCAGAATGCCTCTCTATGTCCATCATAACTTACTTCCATCCCACCCATTCTTCAAGGCCCATCTCCACCATCACGTCTTTCAAAAACACTTTCCACATTCTCAAAATGCATATGATGAGTTTATTTTTTTCTTTAACTCCCACAACACTTGCTACCTCTCTTACATCACTTGGTAACCCTATCTGCTATAACAGCTACTTTTCTTAATATCACCGACAGGATCATAAGCCTCTTCTTACTACTCATCTTCGTATCATCTGCTTAGCACAGTGTCTTAAACACAGTAGGTACACAGTAAGTATATCTAGAGTTGAATGGAACTGAACCCACCAGTGGGCACATGACAAATGGCTCCTTGCAGAAATGACTCGCAGGCTGTGCTGCTCCAGTGTCCACTGGTGTCGGCAAAAACACAGTCACCAAAGGAGGATGACTCCTCGTCTTTCCAATAAGTGAAAGAGGACTTGGTGCCATCAGACCAGTCAAAATTAAGCCCATTCTGTGGAGGGAAATTCAGCCATCATTTCCTTTTCAAGACTACTGGCACTATTACCCAGCGTTGCCTGAATATCCCAAACCTCACACATAGATTTGTATTTCCACGTATCGTTTAAAGACAACTTGTGGATATGGCGTGACAAAAAGAATTATCTGCCACAAATCATATCTTTTTAAATTTTGTGGAATTCTTGGTCTTCTGCCACCATATTTTCCCAGTAAGCAATAAGAGTAAAGTTCAATCAATGTCCTTTACACCAAAGTAAATTTCAGATTGATCAAAGATTTAAATGTAAAATTGAAAACATAAAGTGTTAAAACTTGGCTAAGTTTTTTATACTCTTGGTGTTGGGAAAGTCTTTTCAAATCTGACACAAAAGCCAGAGGCCATAAAGTAAAATTGGCTACATAAAGTTAAAACATTCTGTAATATAAAATACAATAAATAAAGGAAAAAAGCAAACTGAGTAAAATAGTTCTATTGACTAATTTACTTAAAGAACTCTCCTAGATCAATAGGAAAAAGACACACACAAACACAAACAGAAAATGGGCAAAGAACTCAAGCACCAGATTCACAGAAAAAATGAAAAATGTTCAATAGCATATAAAGGTACTCAGTCATCTTTAAAATAAAAGAACACATGTTAAAATAACCATGAAATGCCACTTTTGCCTGTGCCACAGGCAAAAATTAACATTTTAATAATCAGGGTTGGCAAAGATGAGGGAACACCAGATATTGTTATTGGCAAAAGAAAAAAAAAAGTATAAACTTTTAGAAGGCAATTTGGTACTAGTTAAAATTTAAAGTACATTCAGAAATTTACTTTTGGAAATTATCCTATTTGCACAAAATAATTTGTTTTGCATTGTCTGTAATTGTGAAAAGTTGGGGAGAGCTCAACGCCCATTTACAGGGGGAATGGTTTAACAAATTTTGGTATATCCTTACATGTGCTTGTTACAAGGAATGAGTTAGATTTTCATGTGCTGATATGGAAAGCTGTAAAAGGTATTTTAAATAAAAAAGCAAGTTTCAGGACAGTATATGCAGTATGATCCCATTTGTGTTTAAAAATAATATATAATAGTCATAACAACAACAACAATACTCATTCTTTACATGTGCCTATGTAGAAAATTTCTAGGTAATACAGAGGAAAGTTATTTACAGTGATTAACTTTGTATAATAAAACTAGGTATTGGTTTAGAATAGACTTTATGTTTCACTAAAAATGAAATCTTACTTTCCCAAGCACATCCCTAGAGGGAAAAAAGTCTCTAAATATTAAATTTCAAAGGGTGCTGAATTAATTAATAACCACATTTCTTGGTAGGAAGCATGATTCACTTTTTTGGGGGATGTCTTAAATGTGACAAATCATCCAAATGTGGTTATTTTCATTTAAGATGTGTTCCAATGCACACACGAGGCAGTATCCCGGGAAACTCAGAGATTCTCAGAGAACCTTTAAAGGACATTATATATTCAGACTTTAGTCAAGTAGGTGTTTACCTCAACAAAACAAAACAAAAGGTGTACACTCTTATTTTGTAGTCATAAGCTGCTTATAAGGTAAGTCAGTAGTTATTGTATAAATTATTTAAATCATATTTACTTTTATTTCTGGGAACATTTTTTCTGTGTTAAATTCAATGGTTAAATCATTGAGGGGGTAAATGTGAAACTTAATTTTGCAAGGATGTGCCAAGGGATTCAGGACACCTACATCTGAGGTGAACATTCCAATCCAGTGGGGATGTCCTAGATGGTTGAGGATAAATGTGAAGAAGGACTGGTGATACTGGTCTGTAATGCTAACCAGTTCGGCTCCATGCATCAGGCAGGTTTTCATTGCTGTATACCAAGTCATATTTGCATTAATTATTTTGTAAGTCCTGTTTCCATAGTCTAAGGTACTGGGGATTGGATACACATCAGACATATTTATATCATGCCCAGAAGTATCTAGAAGAAGAAGAAGCACAAAAATCATTTGTAAAGTCTGGATGAAAAAGGGGAAGGCCAAGCTTAGCATGAACCCTTGTCACCACGCTCTGTGCTGATACACATGGGGTCATCAGGAGGTGGAATCAACTCAACAGTACCTGGTGGTTAACATCAGAGAATTTTTCTCTCCAGAATTGACTATTTCAAAGTGAGAACTCTACCTGAAATTGTACATGATGCTCATGAATTACAACACCTAGGAGATTTAATGACTGGTTCTTCAAAACTAGAAACATACATGGAAGCATTTATGGAAGATTCCCCACTTCCGAAGATCTGTTGTCAAAGTGACCACTTTTTGATGGAACTGATGACGATATTCTCAGGCAAGTTTTACTCCACTAGGTGCACTCAGCCTACTACAGGCTGGCTTTGCAGACCTTAATATTTACTAATAAAATACTCACATGTGTTATATAGTTACATATAGCATTGGAAACAATTTCATAAGTGGATGTTCTCAGATACAGTATTTGATTAAACTTTTGAGGTAGTATTATAATTACATATCCTGTTTAATGTTTACATGTATATATTCTAAGAATTTTCAAAAAATTGAGTAACTAAATATTCAGAAATAAACACAATTCTTATAAACAGTAACCATTAACGTATCACCTGTCAGAATCAAAGTTTACAAGTTAAAAAGGCAAGGTTTTCACACACATGATCATTAGTGCTTGTGTTTTCATGAAAGCTGTGATCATCGGTTAAGTGCTTGTCTGCTAACCAAAAGGCTGGTAGTTCGAACCTTGAAACTGAGCTTCCCTAGAACAGCTTTTCTAAGTATGACTTGATACTGGATATCATTAAAGAGTTCACATGCATATAACATTAAGAAATTTAATTCATATTTCAAATAATCATATATATGTTTGGCTGCTCAAAGTTCTACAGCTCCAGCCACAAACCTTCCAGGATGGCATGGTATAAGGAGTATACCCCCAGTAAAAGTACAATAGATGTTAGATATTGTTTTTGTTGTTACTGATTTTATTTTTATCACTAAAGGTCACACTATCTATAATAGTATGGCTTTGGTAGTTCACACCAAAAGCCCTTATGGTTTTGGCCATCAGATCTGGAAACACATACATGCCATATTTACCCAAAGAAACCATTTTTAAGGTTCCAAGAAAGATGTGAACATGAATTGGTTTATTTCCCCAACATTTTACAACATTTTTTAATGCTTTTTTTAAAATTGCATGAACAGACATATAATCTCAGAACAAAGTCATAATCTCTTTTAGTCTGACTAAAATGGAGGTATAACCTAGATCACCACCTCAGTGACCTCTACAGTTCCAAGAACCCACTACAGGCATAATCATGGGACAGCGGTGGATTAAATAACGAAATATACAGAGAGATAAGAATAAGTGCCTGGCTTTCTTAGCTAGGAAGTTGTTTGCTGTACAGCTGTGTAAAACAAATATGGAAGAGACAAATGAGCCATGGAAACGAAAGTAATAAAAATAAATATTTCTTACCTTGCATTTTTTCACAAACAAACCCGTAATCTTGCTTTCCACAGTCTTCAAAATACCATTTACCAGTGAAATGATAATTTGGATTACTTGACAGCAAGGCACAGAGCGGAATGTATTTTTGAACTTTTGTGGTGTTATGATGTGGAATCTTTAAAAGAATATACAAAGTTAACAAAAAATAGATCTTTGAAATTTTTACTCAGGCCATAATTTTCTGATTATACACAATTACTATTCATTTATTTTCATTTAATAAGCCTGATCACAACTCATTTCGTAACCTGCAAAATAAATAATTAATGTGATGAGTTAAGTAATTACATTTATGGAACATGAAAATTATATGAAATTGTATTATTAAAAATTAATACATTAACAGACATATAAATGTATGTGTACAAAGCTTTCGTAAACACATTTTGAAAAGGGTCTCATGCTAAAATAATTTCTACAGAAAAGAAATTTTAAAACTTACATTTATTATATCATATGGAGACCAGTTAGAATATACTACAGGCTTTCCATTTAGCCATTTTTCATAATCATCATTCTGTAATCCTATCCACACATTAGTGGTCTTGCCAAGAAGATTCATAGTAATGAAAGCTGAAAAATAGGAACACATTACCAAATTCAATCTCATATAAACCATTTGTATAATTATTGAACTCTGTTTGTAACTATGATTACATTTAAATGACAGGAAAATGTAATTACAAATCAATTGTAGAGGATCTGTTATTTTGTTCTTGTTAAGGTAACACAGTCTCTTTCACTTTCATTTCATTTAAATTGACAGAAATTAGCTGGCTAAGCCTGGGACTTCATTATATCATTTACAAAACAATTTCCAGTGTTCATTCATTGCTTTTCTAATGAAAAGATTTATCCATTATATACCTACTCCTCACTTATTGAGTATCTCGTTATCTGACATTTCACATTTACAGCAACAGTAAAAAGTCTGCTATTCAATTATTTTTCACATTATTGACATATGTCTGGCAGTAACGAATGCCTAGGTACTAGATGAGAGTAACTCTGGCTGTGATGGATAAGGTTATGTGTCAACTTATTTGGACTATGCTCCTCTGTGGGTTGGCAGGTATATAATGATGTAATTTGACAGTTAGGTAAAGATGTAGTCAGCCTCCATTTTGTGATCTGATGTGGTCAGCCTCCATTTTCACATAACACTGATTTTCACATAGTGAGCTGGTCTTTGGAAACTAATCTTGTTGATAAATAAGGAGTAGATGTATTTAAGTTAGAATATACTGCTGGCTGAATATAGATGAAAGTGTACAGATAAATCTCAAAGTATCTGAAAAATCACATCATACAATTATAATAGATTATACCTTAGATTATTTTAATCACTCAGAAATGGAGATCATAAATATGTCTCTACTTTTTCCATTATTAGTGATGAGACAAAAGACTCCAAAAGCCAGTAGTTTATTAGCAATGCAGTATACTAACTTTTGTAAATGTCATGATATTAAAAAAAAAAAAAAACCATCTAAGTCAAATGGAAAACTTCTGTGCCTCAGCAATATAATTCTTTAAATGTTGATTTGGAAATGTTAGTAATTTTTGGAATATATATTTTTGAATGCTTGAATAGAAATGGTTACTCTGGCCTGGTTGAACACTTGAGTATTCTACCTTGTTCCACTTCACTTTCAATGGAGACCAGTGTTCCACCTTCTTCAACACAGAAATTTTGAGCAGCTGTCCAGTTCTTATGATGGTTTGGATTTTGGGGGATTTTCACCAAAAGACACTATAAAAAAAACACCAAGTATTCAGTTTTACATTTTTTAAAACAAAATTAATTCCCAAAGACACTCTGAGGATTACCCTCGAAAATTCTATGACATTTTCTTGGGCAGGAATAACCTCTTTTTCTTTCACTTGCTCCAAAACAAAGAGCAGCAGCCTTCAGGTTAGTCAATGCTGGCACACATGAATTTGCATCTGGCAGGAACAAAAACAAGATGTGTGTTGTAGACGGGATTTCAGAACAATATCTTTTGCTCAATGAAAAATAGTATTCCCAGCTACAAAGGAGCCAGACTGACTGCCCACTTTACAGTGGCAGATTTTGTCTACAAAAATTCTGGGGGTGGAAATGAATTGTTTAGTTCAAATCATTTACAAATACTTTTCTTCATTCTAAGTGGGAAGGGAATATTGAAGAATCAAACAACATCAGGTATTTAAATTCATTAAATAGTTGGAATCAGACATTTGGTCAATAAATCAATAAGGAAGAGCCAGAAAAGAAACAACGAGCCTAGTGGGAGGAAAAACTGGCAAAGCAGGGCCAATGAAAGAGGCAGAAGGAGAAACAAAGGGAGAAAAGGCTGTTAGATTTGGCAATGAGAGGTTGATTGCTACTCATGACAGAGACATGTCTGTGGCATGGCGGGGTTTCTTTGCTATGGGATGAGAAAGGGAATGGTGCCTATATGGTAGGTAAGGCAGGGCTGAAGGAAAGCTTCTCCACCCCATAAATTTCAGCGAGGAGTCCCTGGGTGATACAAACAGTTAATGTGCTCGGCTGCTAACTGAAAGATTGAAGATTTGACTCCACCCAGAGACACCTCAGAAGAAAGACCTGGTGATCTACTTCCTGAAAATCAGTCACCGAAAACCCTGTGGAGCACAGTTCTACTCTGACACACACAGGGTTGCCATGAGTTGGAATTAACTCGGTGGCAACTGGCTTTAAAGTTCACTGAAATTTAAACATGTTGTTAAGACCAGATACAGTCAGGGGAGAGAGAGAGAGATAAGAGAAACAGACTATAATGGATCAGGCAAGCTTCCAGAGGAGTCAGGAGAGACTTTATGCAAAGGATAAAGTGAACTTTGGTGAAATTTCAAGATTTGTTTTCTTCTCAGGGGATAGTTTTTGGTTTTTGAAGACATTTCTTGTTGTCAAAACTGGGCAGAAGGTTGTTACTGGCATCTAGTGGGTAGAGGCAAGGGATGCTACTAAACCTACAACGCACAGGACAGCTCTCACAGCAAAGGACTGTTTGGCCCCAGAGTCTATAGCACCAAGGAGATTCTTTTCAAAACTCAGTCCTGATGATGACATTCTTTAGTTCAAAGCCCTTCAGATGTTTCCCGCTGATCTTCGGATGAAAGCCAGAAACCCTGAGCTACCCTGAAGTTGAGTTACCAACTAAGAGGAAATGCATTCTTTTGGTTCCCTTTACCTTGTATGCTTCACAAAAACACTGAATTGTGCTTAAACGAATTTAATTTTATAACAACTCCCTCTTTATCTATTTCTTTTCTTTTTGCCTCTTTCTTCTAATTACAAATTCCAAAGAGAGGCACATACTAATTATTAGAAAGTCTTATCATTTAATTCAAATTCACCCTGTGTTCAGATAGTCACACTAATGAACCATTCAAAAGTACCAATGAGCCTAGTTGGTTCAGTTAGCTCAATAAATCTCTCCAGAAACACACACACACACACACACACACACACCCTCAACACACACACACAATGTTTGTCTCACTCAACTTTTACTAGCCTGACTATGGGAGTGTGGCCTCCCATTACCACAACCTCATTGTTTTTAAAAATACAACATATTTACTAACATATTCTGAAATGGTATCATTAATAATTAAAGTAAAGCAAGATGAAGTACAGCATCCTTAATTTTAAACTGTATATTTACTTATTAATTTGCAAAATGTGATCAGGTTTAATGCAACTATGACTGATTTAAGGAGGTACTACTATATTCCAAATGAATTTTGAATATAAAATTATTTTTTGTCTCAAAGGCATTTCCAGTTCAACATTTGAAAATGGAATTCATGACTTCCTTCCCCTTTCCCCCACCCCCTCACCTGACTTTGAATGGCACAGTTAGCCACGCATTTATATAAGCTAGAAATCTAGGAGTTATCCTCACCCTCCCACTCCATCACACCTATAACTCCACCAATTAGATACCTCTTTTCTCAAATACCACCGCCCCACTGTCTCTGCTACCACCATCGTAGCCCAAGCTACAATCTCTTGCCTGGATTACTGCAGAAGCTTCCCAACTGCTCTTCTTACCACTGTCCTTCTCCAAACTATCCTTGGTGCTGCACCCTGAGTGATTCTTTTCAAAACTAGAGTCTTGGTGATGTCACTCTTTAGTAAAAAACCTTCAGGGGTTTTCCATTGCTTTTAGAATAAAACAGAAACTAACCTGATATGGCTGTTGGCCTTTGTTTACCTCTTTGTTGATGTTGTTGTTATGTGCCGTAGAGTTGGACCTGACTCATAGCGACCCCTCCTTGGGTTTCCGAAGCAATATAACTATGAAAGTAGATTGTCCAACCTTTCTTCCGAGGAGTGGCTGGTGGGTTTGAACTGCCAGCCTTCTGGTTAGCAGTCAAATGCCTTAGGCATTATGCAACCAGAGCTCCTTGTTTCCCTCTTTAGTCAGTATCAATTCTCACCATTTTAGGTCTCCATGCTTCCTTTAAGGAGCTCTGGTGGCACAGTGGTTAAGGCATTTGGCTGCTAACCAAAAGGTTGGTGGTTAGAAACCACCAACTGCTCCGCCAGAGAGGGATGAGGCAGTCTGCTTTCGTAAAGTTTTACAGCCTTGGAACCCTACAGGGGCAGTTCTACTCTGTCCTACAGAGTCACTACGAGATGGAATCAACTCAACAGCAGTGGGTTTCTTCCTTTTGTTTCTTAAACACACTTTCTGTAGAACTATGGGACTCTCCCTCATGGCATGTGTCACAGTTTTAAATTATAGTTACATTCCTGATCGATTTATTAATGTTTATTTTCCCTCTAGTCTATAAACTACAAAAGAGGACTTGTGTATGCTTTTCCCCATAATTGCATTCCTAATATCCAATATAGTTAAACAAAAAAAGTGTTAAGAATTTGTATAAATTTAAAATACAGTTTTTTTTCTTTTTTGGAAATCAAATATTGGCAAATCCCAAACTAGATGATATAAAGTTATTAACATCCAATCCAAGTCCTTGACTAAAAAGTGAAGAAGATAGAAGCACAAGAGTTAATCTAGAATAATTAGAATTTCTTCCTTTGAGAGCTCTGCTATGATAAGTATCTTAAATGACTCCCTTTTCCTGGAGTGATTCTTGGTTAAACACCTTTTACCTCATCAAACACAGAGAAGATAATTTATGAGACACTAGAAATGATGCTTAACTTCTGAACATCTCAGTTTTTAAAACTCTAAAGGTGGATAATTAGTCAGTCAACTCAAATTTCTTTCCTAGAAATGACCAATAAAAATTAGTCCTAAGAAACTGACCAAAGTTGAATGGCACATAATACATGGAAACTCACTGCCAACTGTGAAGTTCTTCACCATTTTCACCAATTTTCCTTATGTAGCTTTATTTATTAAACAAGAAAAAGTATCCCAAAACTGGAGATCCATTTGCAGAAAAATGAAACAAGATCTATATCTCACACCATCCACAAAAACGAACTCCAGATGGATCAAAGACTTGATCCTAAAACTATGTGTGTGAAACTTAAAACTATACAGTTCCTCAAGGAAAATTTAGGGTCAAATTTAAGGGCCCTAATATATGGCATAAATAGACTATCAAGCATAATTCAAAATGCACCAACAGCAGAAGAGAAACCAGATGATTGGGACCTTCTAAAAATTAAATTTTTATGTGCTTCCAAAGACTTCTCCAAAAGAGTCAAAAGAGAAC
>NW_006921671.1:7290245-7291663 GCF_000298275.1 Orycteropus afer afer
GAAGAGGTAACTATGGGGAGGACGTGGGAGGGGAGCTGTTGCATTGTGGTAAACTGTGGTCAATGTCATGATACAAGGTGTATGTGAACTGCTGTATGGAAAGTGAATGCTCTGTAAATCTTCACCCAAATCACACACACACACACAAAAGAATCAAGAAAGAGCATCCCAAGTGGGCTCTCTGCTCTTCTCGGCAATCAGTCCTCCTATTACCAGCTTTTCTCATAATCTGGTAAAACCTACTAATTCTGAGGTATGGATGACAATGAGACAATCTCAGAAGTATTCCACTAAAACAAATTCAGGAAAGTGCTAATCCAAAGGAATGAAACTCTAATGGTGGAGTTTTAGCCATCAATATGCAGGGAAAGGTAACTTGAGTGGGGAGACATAAATGGTGACTCTGCAATTGTGCCCTGTAAATAGTCACCCACTCCATAAAGCCTGCTTAGACCATATCTTTAGTAATCAAATCCTCTGAATGATTTGAAGGCAAGGTTGTGAAACTATTACTGTTGAGTTGCTGGGCAAATATTGACTGTACATTGTAATCACTAAGGGAGCTTTAAAAAAAAGATTATACACACACACACACATTGATATCTGGACTCTATGTAGATTAATTAAATCAGAATCTTTTGGGAGTCACCAGGACCTTTATAATTTTCAGAAGCACCCAAGGTGATACTAAATATGTGACTAGGATTGAGAACCACTGACCTTGCTGTTGGTTATTAAGAAAGCTTTTTTGAAACTCTGAACTATATGAGCATGTTTTAATCATTCTTCATAAACTAAAACCCAAATTCATTGCCATCAAGTTGATTCAACTCACAGTGACCCCTCCTTGGGTTTTCAAGGCAGCCTCACTATGGAAGTAGATTGCCGAATCTTCCTTCCAAGGAGTGGCTGGTGGGTTTGAACTGCCAGCCTTCTGGTTAGCAGTAAAATGCCTTAGGCACTGAGCTACCAGACCTCCACATCATTCTTCATACCTGACTTCTATTCTCATGTATGTGTTTATGCCTTATTCATGTCTCTTTCTATTCTTCTTCTTTTTTTTTAATTGTGATTTGGGTGAAAGTTTACAGAGCAAATTCACTTTCCATACAGCAGTTCACACACACGTTGTCTCATGACATTGACTACAATTTACCCCAATGAAATAGCTCCCCTCCCACTTCTTCCCAATGGTTACCTTTTCCCTGTGTCCATCCCTCCATGCACTCCTGCCCCATAAACTGTCTCCCTGTGCATAAACAGCCCCTCTTTCTCCCATGACTGTCCTGTCCAAGGAGTGTTACCTATCTCAGGTACATGTTCAACTCATATGCCTATCTTTTGTTTGGCTGGAAGCCACAGGTGTGGGTTCAATTCCAGACCTGAAGGGCAGCTAGGGACCATAGTCTCAGTGGTTC
>NW_006921671.1:7292718-7299797 GCF_000298275.1 Orycteropus afer afer
GTGTATGTACCATAGTTTGGTTATCCATTCCTCAGTTGATAGACACCTAGGTTGTTTCCATCTTTTGGCTATTATAAATAGTGCTGTGATGAACATGGGTGTGCATATGTCTGTTCTTGACATGGCTCTCACTTCTTTAGGATATATACCTAGTAATGGAATGGCAGGTTCAAATGATATTTCTATTTCCAACTTTGTAAGGAATCGCCATACTGATTTCCACAGTGGTTGTACCATTTAACAGTCCCACCAGCAGTGTATGAGAGTCCCAATCTCTCTACATCCTCGCCAGCATTTGTTATTTTCTGTCTTGTTGAAGTTTGCTGCTAGTGCTGGAGCAAGATGGTATCCTTTCTATTCTTTTCAAAGAAAGCATTTGCTTGGTCTTCTGCCTTGGATTTGCTCCACTGTGCCTCATATCACTTTAACCTACTTATGTGTATACATACTGCCTTTATTCACACAGGAAGAAATGTGGGTTGGAGCTAAGCTGCTGGATTAAAAAAAAAAAAAGTTTTGGAAGGATAATAATCAAGAACTGAGCCAAAAACAACTATTGTGGGTTCCAAAGAATTATTCTTCTAATGTCAAGGATTTGACTTGCCATTAATCTCCTTATAATATTCTCTTCTATAAATGGAGAAAGTGTTAGTTATTGACTGGATCAGTTGTGCTCATGCTGTTGGGCTGTTCTCTGTCTGTAACAGAAATGTGACTTTGAGATAAATAGTGTGCCTGTTCGCTACACTGTTTCAGGATGCACTTGTTCTAACAGCTATGAAAAACTAATTGACAAAGGTTTTAATAAAATATTTAATAATCCCACATCTATGTTCATTGCAGCATTATTCACAACAATAAAAAGATGGGGACAACCTAAATGCCTATCAATGTATGAATGGATAAACAAATTGCAGTACATACATATAATGTGGTGGCATAGTGCCTAAGGCATTTGACTGCTAATCAGAATGCTAGTGGTTGAAACTCACCAGCCACTCCTCTGAAGGTAGATTAGGCAACCTACCTTCATAGAGATACTACCTCAGAAACCCAAGGAGGGGTCACTATGAGCCAAATTGACTCAGTGGCAGTGAGTTTGTTTTCTATGCAACTATAAAGAATAATGAGAAGTCTGTGGATAATATGGATGAATTTGGAAGACATTATGCTAAGTGAAATAAGTAAATCACAAAAAGAAAAATATTGTAGGGTCCCACTATTATAAAAATTCAAGAATAGATATACACACAGAACACAAAATCCTTTGATTGATACCAGGGATGGAAAGGAGAGGGAGGAGGAATCACTTTCTAGATAGTAGACACTTGTTACTATTGGTGACAGAAAAGGCAATCGCAAATATGGGTGAAGTCAGCACAATCTGACCAAGGTAAATAAAGATACTAAGAAGTACACAAGAAAAAGGGACAATTTTGTTAAATGCTTTAATATATACTATTTTGCAATAAGAGGAAAAACAACCAAAAAATAGATGTGTGGTTATGTAGGTAGATATGGATGCATCTATGCGTACAGGAAGGCATGGACATGCATAGGTGTTATTTGTAGTCATGTGTCACACATGTGTGTGCTGCATTTATATCCACATATATAACAATCCAGGAGCTCTGGTAGTGTAGTGCCTAAGGCACTTGACTGCTAACTAGAAGGCTGGTAGTTCAAACCCACCAGCCACTCCTTGGAAGGAAGGTTGGGCAATCTACTTCCGTAGTGATATCGCCTCGGAAACCCAAGGAGGGGTTGTTATGGGTCGGGTCCAACTCAACGGCGTATAACAACAACAACAAATATAACAATCCACATAGGGGGCACAATTACAGAGGCTTCCTAGACATATCCAAACAACTCACAGGATTGGTTAACTGGGTCAAAATGCTTGAGACTATATATAAAGTCTCAGGGTATAACTTAGTCAATTGACATAACACAGATCACAAAGATAATGTTCTATATCTGAGTTTGGTGAGTAGCATCTGGGTTTTTAAAAGCTTGTGAGTGGCCATCTAAATATAGCTATTGATTTCTATTTGTATGGAGCAAAAGAGAATGAAAGAAATCAAAACCCCAAGAAGAAAGTAGTCCGTAGGACTAATAGCCTGTACCAAACAAAATCTCTTCAAATCTGAGACCAGAAGTAGATGGTGCCCAGCTACCACTACTGACCATTCTTACCAGGGACACAATAGAAGGTCCTAGATAGAGTGGGAGAAAAAATTCAAATTCCTGAAAAAGCCCAGACCTACTGGACCAACAGAGACTAAAGGAAGCCCCAAGACTGCTCCACTAAGATACACTTCGAACTTGGAATTGAAGTTATTTCTGCGGGTCACTTTTCAGCCAAATAATAAATTGGCTTACAAAACAAACAGTATCACCCTTGAGTAATGTGCTACCTTAAACAATTAACTATATGAGTCATAACTGTCAACATTTATCCAAAATTAAGGGTAAGAAGGCAAGGAAGCTAGATCAATAGAAACAGAACAAACAATGGAAATAAAGAGAATGCTCACACATTGTAAAAATTGTAACCAATGGAATGGAACAATGTATATAAAATTTGTTTAAGTGGAACCTAATTTGCTGTGTAAATTTTCACCTAAAACACAATAAAATATTATTGAAAGATTTCATAATCTTCAGTGTATTACTGAATGATATTAGCTACAAGTTTCTTCTATTGAAATGTACAAATAATTTACAACTAGTGGAAAGATCTTTCAGTGTGAGAAAATAGGAAGCATAGAGAAAGTATCATCTATTAAAAACTATTGTATATGAACACTCTATTAAAGTTTTAGAGAACAATTATATTTTTCTAGAAAATGTCTCCCAGTGCCACTGGGCTGATTGTATCCTAGAGATGAGCTGATATGGCACTTCTTAAGTTCTTATAGGAAGTAGCAACTATAGGAAAGAGACCAGATCACCAGATTCAGGATCAGAAAACCTGTGTTTGATTCCAGCCTGCCACTTTTTCCCTGCGAAGCTTCAGAAAAGTCACACAATTATTTTTTGCCTCAGTCTTCTCATATATCAGATGGAGATAGTACATGGCTTAAGAGAACATTGAATGAGCTAAGTTATCAGTTGGTCAATTTATACCAAGGACAGAGCTCCAAGCTGGCTCCAGGCAAGGAAGACACAAAAGAGAAGATGGAGTCAGGGTTCCATGGAGGAGGTTACAGCTACAGCTTATTTGGGACAGGGCCTAGGCCTAGACACTTACATATACACACACCATCAAATGAAAACTTTATACAACGTAATGAATGGTTGGCTGTGCCAGTAGTAAAAACTGGGTACATAAAAGCTAAGGCATGGTGTCAAGCCTATTTCTGACAAAACTTTTTATTCCAAGAGTTTTGTTCCCAATTGAAAACTTCTCAAATTTCTTGAAAGGTGTGGCAAAAAATATTGACAACTCACTATTTTTAAAAGCCACTTCCATTTTAAAAAATTTCTTTCCAAATTAGCATCTGCAAAAGAGAACTTTCTTTTTCTTTTTTTACATGTTACATGTATCTTCCCCCCCCCCTTGTTATTTGCTTATTGTCTATATCCGCCTCCCTAGAACAAAGAATATCACCTGGCAAAGATTATTGGAAAAAAAAAATAAAACCCAAATTCACTGCCATAGAGTCAATTCCAACTCAGAGTGACCCCCATTAGGTTTCCGAGGTGGTAAATCTTTATGGAAGTAGACTGCCCCATCTTCCTTTGCCAAGCAGCTTTTGGGTTTGAACCACCAACCTTCTAGTTAGCAGTCAAATGCCTTAGGCACTGCACCATGAGAGCTCCTTAGGCAAAGATTAGGTATCCAGTAAATACATGTTGACTGGATAAATAAACCCTCATAACAGCTATATGAAGTTTGTATCCTTAGCCCCATCTCCCTTCATTTTACAGATGAATAAAGGCAACTTTTTGAAAACAAATTTACCTTATAGTTAAAATATAGCCAGCCTTTGGGACATGTTCCATGTTGTTTTGGTGTATCTTTCTCTTTTTCGATGACCCAAAACTTTTTTCGCTTACAAATACTAGGCATAGAAACAGAACACTCTTCACTACCCCAGAGTCCTGGAGGAGAAAATAGTTTAGAAACAGCATGGGAACGACGGTCACTCATTGTAAACAGTCTCTATTGATCGCTATGTTTATATTCCTAAACTTTGTCATAATTTTTTTAACCTCTATAAACTGAACTAAGGAGCCCTGGTGACACAAATGGTTAAACGCTTGTCCGCTAACCACCAGCTGCTTCACGGGAGAAAAGACCTGGTGATCTGCTCCTGTGAAGATTACATCCTAGGAAACCCTATGGGCATTTCTACTCAGTCAAAGAGGATCACTATGCATTGGAATGGACTCGATGGCACACAACAATGAAATTGAACGAAATTTAAGTACAGATCATACAGCTCTCTAGTAACAACAGCTAACTGGACAACATGACAAACCACTAATTCTAATTCAAGAATGCAGAAATTTTGCAAATCCCATAAAAATCGAATTAAACAAATACTGCAGCTGAAATCATAGAACTGATGAAAGTCTGAAGAATATTCGAATTGAGTAGCAAAAGAATACTTTGTTTTAAAATATGCAGCTTCAATGTAAAGAGCTAAAAGATTCTAAAACAATAGATGATCGTTTTCACTTTATAGTTCTTTCAAAAATACGATAATTTAGGAACATCAGCTCAAGGATGTCTATGAAAGGAGCACATCTCAACAGTGATCCTTAAATAAAATAGACACACATATGGACACACATACAAATATTTTCTCAGTAAAATATATCCTGCCGTCCTTAGACTCCTGGAAAGTGTTTTTAATTTAGAAGAGCTTTATATTCAGAATAAAGGTTGTGAAATGCATTTCATTAACACTGCAGCTATACATTCCAGAACAGGGCAAGGATGCATGCAAACTCCAAGGACAGGGTGAGATTTCTAGTTTCAGGAATACAAGCCAAAAGAATGTTGACATTTTGAAGGAGGGGTGAATGTTGTTTTCAATGGAGATTAGCTGTTCTCCCAGACTCACAAATCAGCCCTTTCTGTAGGCTGTTGTGACACCTGCTGGCAAAAGCAAGCTGATTAACCACATGGCTTTTCCTTTCTAACCTTCTCTACAGAAGCCTTCACACCAAGGACCGCTTTCTATGGTTATCTCTCCCCTGACTTAGAGCACAAGGTTAGTTATGAATCTATTAGGGTTGGGGATATCGTTATCTTTTATTAGTTAGAAATAGAGAGGTGGATATGAATGGACAATGCAACCAAAACAATACTATCCTGAAAAACAGAATGAAAAAAAACTGTCCTCAACATAAATATACTTCTAAATTCAACTTGTAAACAGTTGTGATTTAAGGCAAGCAACATTTATCCCCAGGTATTAAAACAAAACAAAAGAATATTGAATTCAATAAAAACATTTATTAAATGGGAAAATGGAAGTAAATTTCACAGATGTTAATATTCTGGCCAACTATAATCTAGATACTAGGAAAAGACAAACAAAAAACCCACTACTATCAAGTTGATTCTGACTCATAGCCACCCGGTAGAATAGAGTAGAACTGCCCCGTAGGATGTCCAAGGCTGTAAATCTTTACAGAAGCAGACTGTCCCATCTTTCTCCTGCAGAGTAGCTAGTGGGTTCAAATTGCCAATCTTATGGCTAGCACCCGAATGGTTTAACCACTGTACCACCAGAGCTCCTAGATAAACAAAAAGTGCATCTATACTGAAATTTTGTAGAGAATAGATTTGTCAGGCACATATTTCAACAGTTTCAATGGGTCCATTTTTGGTGCTACCTTGGTTCATGAGGAAGCACTTATCCAGATGTAAATTACTGTCAAGAACATGAATGCATGGATTAAATAGAAAGAATGATCACCCTAAAGCCTAAGACTGGTGAAAGTGAACATATTAAACTGAAAAGGAAAATAACCAAATAAAAAAAACTTCATGCTGAACTAATACAAAGAAGTCTTCAAGACTTCTGAAAATTATCAGTTTGTATTGAAAGCCTCCAAAAGAGAGAAATAAAATGACCTGTTATGGATGAAATGAAGCCACATCTCAGGCTCTGATTATTCACAGCTCTTTCTTTTCCTTTGTCCCAGTTCTGATATATTAATGGTGTGCCATCTCTCCAGCTGTAGGAAAATTAAAAATTTTGTGGTCTATTGTTATGCATGTTCAACCTCCAATGCCATTCTTGGGGTTCTGGGGTGTGGATTGAAGGCATAATATTAAATTTAAAAAGGACACTTATGTCTTTGGTTAGAGAAGTTAAAAATTAGAAATTACAGATAATGCTTGAAGACTATTCAAGAAATTGGCCACTAAGGTCTAGCCCAATAATTCTGCAAATAAAACCTGTCAAACAAAATTAAATGCAAAGCAATCTAGGTTCATACCGAAATTCAACATCGGTGCTTTCTTCTTGAAGTCCAATCCACCAATTTACACCATACTTTGATAGCTAGTTAAAAAACAAAAACAAAACATTAAGAAACCTCAGCATTTATTCTACTTGTTTTCCTTTTTCAGCATTAAGATTAATGGGGTTGCTGTTAATAGCATTTTATTCTTCAGTATTTTACCCAATTATCTAAGGCAATTTAAGAAAACTCAGCTTCTTGAGAAAACCTGAAACTCCGTTTTTCTAAAATATTCCCTTCTTATTATGAAGGAAAATTGGGATAAACACTAAAAATAATTTTAGTTTCATCTAATACGCAATATCTTTCTTAAAACCCTTTCTATGTATTTAAAAGTAAATTTTCTCCCTCTATAATAGGGATTTAAAAAGTAATATTGTAAAGTAATGTAGTAAATGGCTTCCCTTTTTGACTAAAAAATTAGTGGTTTATCCTTTCAGTGATTTATAGAAGTCCAATGAATATATCTTATCTATTAGGAGCTCTGGTAGCATAGTGCCTAAGGCATCTGACTGCTAACCAGAAGGCTGGTGGTTCAAACCCACCAGCCACTCCTCGGAAGGAAGATGGGGCAATCTACTTCCATAGTGATA
>NW_006921671.1:7305617-7307144 GCF_000298275.1 Orycteropus afer afer
TTTTTTTGCCAATTCCTTCAGTGCAGCTTGGACTTCTTCCTTCAGTACCACTGGCTCTTGATTATATGCTCCCTCCTGAAATTGCTGAACATAAACCAATTCTTTTTGGTACACTGACTTTGTGTATTCCTTCCATCTTTCTTTGATGCTTCCTTCATCGTCAATATTTTGCCATTAGAAACCTTCAAGATTGCAACTCAAGGCTTGAATTTTTTTTTCAGTTCTTTCAGCTTCAGAAACACTAAGCTGTTCTTCCCCTTTGATTTTCCATCTCCAGGTCTTTGCACATTTCATTATAATACTGTACTTTGTCTTCTTGAGCTGCTCTTTGAAATGTTCTGTTCAGAACTTTTACTTCAGCATTTCTTCCATTTGCTTTAGTTACTCTCCATTCAAAAGCAAGTTGCAGAGTCTCTTCTAACATCCATTTTTGTCTTTTCTTCCTTTTCTGTCTTTTTAATGACCTTGTGCTTTCTTCATGTATGATGTTCTGGATGTCATCCCACAACTCATCTGGTCTATTGTCACTGGCGTTCAATGCATCAAATCTATTTTTCAGATGGCCTCTAAATTCAGGTGGGACAGACTCAAGGTCCTATTTGGCTCATGTGGACTTGTTTTAATTTTCTTCAGCTTCAATTTAAATTTGCTTATGAGCAATTGATAGTTTGACCATGGCCTTGTTCTGACTGATGATATTGAGCTTCTTCATCTCCCTTTTCCACAGATGTAGATAAATGTATGCAGCAGGAATCTAGGAAAATTGGAAGTTGACAAAAATGAAGTGGAATCCATAAAGATCAATATGCTAGGCATTAGTAAACTGAAATGGACTGGCATTGGCCATTTTGAATCAGACAAACATGGAGTCTATTATGCTGGCAATGACAAATTGAAGAGGAATGATGTTACATTCATTGTCAAAAATAATATTTCAAGATCTATTCTGAAGTACAATGCCATCAGTGATAGGATAATATGTATATACCTACAAGGAATACCACTGTTAATTCAAATTTATGCATCAACAACTAAAGCAAAGTAAAAGAAATTGAAGATTTTTACCAACTTCTGTAGTCTGAAATTGACCAAACGTGCAACCAAGATGTATTAACAATTACTGGTAATTGGAACATGAAGGTTGAAAATAAGGAAGAAGCACTGATATTTGGAAAATATGGCCTTGATGTTAGAAATGATGCCAGACATCATATGATAGCATTTTTCATGACCAATGACTTATTAATTGAAAATACCTTTCCAGGCAACATAAACAGCAACTATACATGTGGACTTCGCCAGATAGAATACACAGGGTTTACCTAATTTGAGATGACAGTCCTCTAGTCTAGATCATGGCACTGGCTATGGTTTCTCAAACTGCTAAACCCTTGGGGTATTTGTTGTTGTTGTTGTTATTTGCCGTCGAGTCGGCCCCGACTCATAGCGACCCCTCCTTGGGTTTCCAAGGCAGTATCACTACGGAAGTAGGATTGCCTAACCTTCCTTCCGAGGAGTGGCTGGTGG
>NW_006921671.1:7307244-7308806 GCF_000298275.1 Orycteropus afer afer
TTTGAACCGCCAGCCTTCTGGTGAGCAGTCAAGTATTAGGGGGTAATTAATCCCCTCTGGCTTCCCAACTCTCAAAGATTAGGAAAGACAGTTAAGGAAAAGGCAAAGAGAGATAACCTGCAGAGGTTCCCCGAGAGCTAGGTCCTTTGGGAAAGACCAGAGGGGCCTTCATTGTTCATGTCTCAGGCAGAGCTGGAGGGCATCTTTTGGGAAGGAATTTTGGAAACAGCATTCTACTATAACGAAGACACTGCACTCTTAATGCCCTTGACGTTGCCATTGTGCCAGCAGAGACAGCACTGTACAGGGTTTTTAAATGACCAAGTAATCAGATGTCCTGGATTCACTTCCAAGGTTCACCCCTTAGCTGCTATATAACCAAGTTTTTGACCTCTTCAAAGTCTCAGCCTCCTCCTCTGTAAAATGTGGCTAATAATTATCTTCCCACAGAGGGTTCTTGGGAAAATTCAATGCCATTGAATATGAAGTAGTTAGCACAGTGCCTGGCACCACTGAGGTAAGTATCGGCCTAATGTCAGCTCTTATTGGGAGGTGCACTTTGTGAATGTCCACGGGTTGGTTTTCAGCCATTCACTTGATCTCTTGTGGGGCTAGGAGTTCAGTGTCTGGGTAAAGAAACACATTTTCTGACATCATGATATGTAACTTGCTGGTATTTAATACTATGGTTTAGGTTTGAGTGTTTCATTTGTAGAAGAGGAAAGCTGGCAAAAAAAAAAAAAAAAAGGTACAAACTCATAGTGGGAAACATCTTCATTTTAATGGTTGGTCTGCTACTCAGTCTCTATGGGACTATGGGGTTGTCATAGTACCCTTCTGTTTCTCCACTTTTCCATCAAAATGGGTAGTATTCCTGCTCTGCCTGAACGTCATAGGCTACATGTTCATCAAACAGAATTACAAAATTGGTAAGGCCCCAAGGGCAGTGAGAGAAGACATTACTCCTAAAAGCCTAGAAACATAGAGTTTTATGCAAAGATATGAAAAGATGATGGAGCTGGGAAGGACTCCTGGAGATCATGAAATATGGTCAAATTACAGGGAAGGTCAAATTACCTTGTCTCAAAAGTTTCCAGGAGAAAATTGGGAATGATATCTTTCCCTTTTCTACTGACTATATAGTATCATTTCCAGCTCTGTTTCTGAACTTTTTGAAAAACAGAGGCCGTTTCTCATGCATTTCTGTGTCCTTATCAAACATTATAGTGCCTGATATGTACCTGATACCCAATAAATGTGCACTATTCCTTGGCCATCTATTTAATTATTTAACAGGTTTTGCATGTTCCTTTGTAATTAGCATACTTCCTCAATTAATTCCATTCTTTTTAAATCTTGAAATTGAAATGGAAAACCACTTCCTACCAATCTTTTATATAGTGAATCTTTAAAAACTTAAAAATATTTTGTAAGTAAAATTAGAAACTTTAAAACTTCCACACAACTCCCAGGTACTCCTTGTCCTTCATCTGTGCTTTATCCCCACCCCCACTCCCTGGCACTTACCCATTTACCTTCTTCTAAAATAGCACTTGCCTGCT
>NW_006921671.1:7308906-7312268 GCF_000298275.1 Orycteropus afer afer
ACTCCTCGGAAGGAAGATGGGGCAATCTACTTCCATAGTGATACTGCCTCGGAAACCCAAGGAGGGGTCGCTATGAGTCAGGTCTGACTCGACAGCACATAACAACAACATTTGAAAAATAATTCAAAGCACAAAGATATCAGTTGTCTAAGGACTTTGCATTTTAAGCATTATTCTGACCACTGAGCTTTTAAACTAAGCATTATAACCCTCTTCATTGAAACAGGTACAATATAGAACAAAAGAATATTACAAAATTTACAGCATTTGACAACTAGAAAATATCCGTTATCTATATTATTAATTTGACACTATTATTAATCACACAGACATAAGTACAATAAAGTATAAAACTGAAACAACACACACTCACATACATAAGAACAGATGGACTACTGGACTTATGATCCAGGAAACTGCAACTCTCTCTTTAACTATAGGAGCTCTGGTGGTGTAGTGCCTAAGGCATTTGAATACTAACCAGAAGACTGGTGGTTCAAACCCACCAGCCACTCCTCAGAAGGAAGATGGGGCAACCTACTTCTGTAGAGATACTGCGTTGGAAACCCAAGGAGGGGTCACTATGAGTCAGGACTGACTTGATGGCAGTGAGTTTAGTTTTCTTTAACTATAGAAGAGGAAGAGGCAGTCAGTATTTCTCTAAAGCCTCTAAATCAGTATACTTTATTGGGGGAGGGGTATATGTGTATACTGAAACTAACTTTATTTTTATATGCTAAAAAACTGTTAATTTGGATGTATTGTATATTTAAATGTGCACTCTCCCCTCTTCTATAAAGACTTTGGTAATATTTGGAGACAGATTTTTTCCACATGAATTTCAAGTTATCAAACAGCTCTCTAACATTCTAATTTATAAACAGGTATTTTTGCTCCTTAAACAGTGTGGCTGTCTACCATATCAGCGATTTGAGAATAATGCAAGACGGAGCAACTGTGATTTTGGATCCCTGAGGTGCTGTTTCATGGACGTGTTCTTACATGCTGAATTTAGATTCCCATTGTCAGACTTTGGAATCGGTCCATTGAGACTGACTGTGAGCTCAGTAGGGGAATCACAACAGTTTCATTCAATCTAAAGAGGTCTCATGTGCAACAATAGTGAAAAGCGTGGACTGATTGTTCACTGCCCCAATTAAGGACCTCTAAAGAGACATTATAACTGCGGCATCTTAAGTGGCATATTTATTACCACCTCAATTATAAGATGGTAATCTTCCATATGGCATATCACAACCTGTTGTAATATGGAACAGAACTTCACAGGACAATCTAGAAAAACTTAAAGTAAAAAACCAATGTGAGAAATGGATGTTTTATGTTTTAGTTTAGGTATAAAGTCACAATAGAAGACTTTTTAAAATATGCTTTGGTGTAAAGAAATGTGATGTGATTTTATAATATCAACTATGTTTTGTTACATATCAACAACAATTAAAGGTAGCAGCATCCTGGAAGAACAAGTACCAAAGAGGAATTCAACACAGTAACAGGCAATATATTAACCTATTCAGCAATCTAAAGAAAAATGAGCTGTCATCTTCTAAAATATTCCCATCAAAAGTATTAAAATCAGTTAATTTTAAGGGTTTAAAACATTAGGTTGTAGAGAAAGATTAATAGATTTTGATATATTGTTAGAAATAAAATTTAGAAAATAATAGCAAATCACTATTTCCAAATGAAAATATTGCACAGCCAGCATAAAAATGTTAGCGAAGTGGACTAACTGGCCAGTAGTTCATGTCACACAACTCCTTAGGAGCTTGGGGCTTATTACTTTTTAGGCATAAATCTTATTATCAAGATGGCTCAAAAACTAACTTCTCAAAAATTCGCTCTCATCACACCTTGTGATCCTCTGTGAAACATTTAGGTAAAGAATATTTCATTCTGTAGTAATAGGATGGATGTGCCACAAAAGCAAGTGATGTGACCTCTATGCATTTAGTTCTGCACCCCAGAATAAAATATCACCTCCTGGACTCACCCATTCCAGCAGCGTATTCTAACATATGGGTTTCTGACATACGAAATGTAATTGGTCATCATAAATACCACAATAACCACCAAGAAAAAGTGTCCAACACAGCCACAAACTATCCAGAAATAGTTGGATATCTAAGTTGGTTATTGAGTACAGCCTTCTTTTTTCTAAATTGGTCTTCTTTGCCCTTGGTCTCCATGTCTTCTCTCTCTTGGTTTCCATATTATATAACTTCCAATAAATTTAGTTTTTAGCACAGTAGGGTGTAAGATCAGTGAAGTAACTCACCTGTAGTATTGACAGACTAGTCTATACTAATATGACCAAAGGTTGAGTAGCAATTTTCCATATAGCAAATTTTCATGCTGCTGTTGTTGGGTGATGTTATCGAGTCAGTTCTGACTCAGTGATTCTATGTACAACAGAATGAAACACAGCCCAGTCCCACACCATCCTCATAATCCCTGCTATGCTTGAACCTATCATCGCAGCCACTGTGTCAATCCATCTCATTGACGGTCTTCCCCTTTACAAATTTACTGAACATGATATCCTTCTCCAGGGTCCAGTTCCTTTTGACAACATGACCAAAGTATGAGATGAAGTCTGGCCACTCTCACTTCTAAGGAGCACGCTGGCTGTACTTCTTCTAAGACAGGTTGATTTGTTCTTTTGGCAGTCCATAGTATTTTCAGTATTCTTCCTAAACATCACAATTCAAAATGCATCGATCCTTCTTTAGTCTTCTTTATTATTGTCTAGCTATCACACATATATGAGGCAACTGAAAATTCCAGGGCTTGGGTTAGGTGCACCTTAGTCTTCAAAGTGACATCTTTGCTCTTTAACACTTTAAAGAAGTCTTTTGCAGCAGATTTACTCAGTGTGATATGTCATCTGCATTCCTGACTGCTGCTTCCGTGGACATTGATTGTGGATCCAAGTAAAATGAAATCACTGACAACTTCAATCTCTTCTCCATTTATTGTGATGTTGCTTATGGTCCAGTAGTAAGGATTTTTGTTTTCTTTATGTTGAGGTGTAATCCACACTGCAGACTGTAGTCTCTGATCTTCTTCAGCATGTGCTTCAAGTCTTTTTAGCAAGCAAGGTGTGTCATCTGTATATTGCAGGTTGCTAATGAATCTTCCTCCCATCCTGATGCGGCATTCCTCTTCATATAATCCAGTTTTTCTGCTTATTTGCTCAGCATACAGATTGACTAAGTATGTTGTTGTTGTTGTTGTTAAGTGCCATCGAGTCGTTTCCGACTCATAGCGACCCCATGCACAGCAGAACGAAACACTGCCCGATCCCGCACCAGCCCCACAATCCCTGCTATACTCGAGCCCAT
>NW_006921671.1:7317888-7326350 GCF_000298275.1 Orycteropus afer afer
GAAACCCAAGGAGGGGACGCTATCAGTTGGGGCCCACTCGATGGCACATAACAACACAATAAAATAGCATGTAATTCTATTTACTTATATTGATTATATCTTTTTTTCCCCACTCGAGACTATGAAAAGCTCCATGATGGCAGGAATTTTGGTCTGCCTTATTCAATGATAGAGGCCTATTCCCTAGAAGAGTCCAAAATACCAAACTCACTGCCATCAAGTCATGGGGGGTCCAACTCATAGCGACCCCTCATTGGGTTTCTGAGGCAATATCTCTATGGAAGTAAATTGCCCAATCTTGCTCCCAGGGAGTGACTGGTGGGTTTGAACTGCCAGCCTTCTGGTTAGCAGTTAAATGCCTTAGGCACTATGCTATCAGTGCTCTCCTAGAAGAGTAGGCTCTCAACAATTATGTCTTTAATGAATGATCGAATACACCTTGCAAAAACAATAAAACTACTTACCCACCATTGCTGCTAATAAAGAATGAAGAGAAGTAAAATGCTTAACCTACCCATTAAACCTTCCTGTTATGGACATTGGGAACTCTGGTAGCATAGTGCCTAAGGCACTTGACTGCTAACCAGAAGGCTGGTGGTTCAAACCCACTAGCCACTCCTCGGAAGGAAGGTTGGGCAAGCCTACTTCCCTAGTGATACTGCCTCGGAAACCCAAGGAGGGGTCGCTATGAGTCGGGGCCAACTCGACGGCAAATAACAACAACGACGACATTATGGACATTAAGAGACAATGATTTCCATTATTCTCTTTCAATCTCTATAACAGGAAGAAAAATAATTCTCAACAACCTATGGTTTCTAATGAAATTTACATAAATGTCTCAAGTGAGTTAAAAAAAAAAAAAAAAAAAAAGTCCTGCACAGGACAGAAGAAATTGCTAAGCTCTAAATTTGCATGGTTAATTGTAGGTACCAGTTTAATTTTGCTGTGGATAAATTCTTGTTCATGTGCAGAATGAATTGTGAGAAGATCACTGCGCAGCCAGCTGCAGACAAACTCAAAGGAAGCCCATTCCGAGGCATAGGTATGAAAAAGGTACTCTGTATCCTGGTAAAAGAGCCAAGGTTCATCTGAAATGAAAGTAAACAATCCAAATGGTGCAAAAACTATTGAGAAAGATAGTGGTATTGAGAGAGTTATGCTATCACTGACTCTATATTTGTAACGAGATCACTCAGCATTAAAAAATATGTATATATGTGGATATGTATGTGTACACACATATACATTTTTTTAAATGCTGAGTGATCCCATTACCAATGTGGGCTCAATGGACATGAGCACACACATACTGTAAGTGTGCGCACACACACACACACACACACATGTATAACTTGCTTAGTTTCCTTTTTTTAAAATTATGAAATATTTCAAACAGAAGCAAAGGCTAGTACAATGAACCTTCATGCTCCTAGAACCTAGCTTCAAAAAATTATCAGCTAATGGCTAATCTTTTTTCTTTCTTTTTTAAATCCCTTCACCCATATCAAACCTGTCTCTTAATTATCTACTTTTTTTCCCTCTGTTGCTTATTTTCCTTGGGCTATCACATACATAAAACTTTCACTAGTATTCAAAGGTCAGGAATACATACATATTTTAAAATCATGCATCATGAAAATGGAGTTAAGTTTTCTTTAGTCACATTTAATGACATTTATTAATTTGTTTGTTATTAAATTTATTAATTTGAATCCATTATTTCTAGATTCACATAAGAGAGGCTCAGTTGGAGGAATTTAATAATACAGTAATGTTATACAAATAATTCATAATAAGAAGTTCAGGAACGGCTAGGACACTTTCTTACCATGCTGGTACCATCGTGGAATCTTGGGTTGCACATCTGCAAATTGAAAGCAAACCACCTTGACTGAGCTTTTTTCACAGAGGCATGGTCTCTAAATGAGTACAGCTCTAAAAACATCATTTTGTACTTTACATTTTAAAAAATCATTAAAACAATAACAAGTAAGAGGAGATTCAAAGTAGGCCTCTGAATAAAGAAGGAAGTGAACACTTGTTGACCGTGTCAAACACTGTCCTAGATGTTTTTATCTTCTTATGATTTTTACAAGTAATTCTGTTCGCTTTTAATGTCAAGGTGAAATTTCCTCCAGACTGTACTTGCAAAATGAAATATTCTACAATATTAGCATAATATCCTTATTTCCAGTTAACTAACTTAGCATATTGCACTGGTATTATTTTTATTCATTTCTCTAGATAACATTCTTTTCTGAAAGAGTTAGTGGGCAGGAGGGAGGAGGAAAAGAGGACTCAGTGCTTAGGGGAAACTGAGCTGCTGTTAAGGGTGATGAAAAAAATTGGGAGCAGATAAGGTTGACTGCTGAACAACATGATGTAATAATTAATGTCAATGAACTGTACAGATGAAGACTGTTGACATGGAATTTTTTTTTTAACATATATATTTACCACACTCACACTAAAAAGAGTTAGTGCCATTTGGCTCATTGTGCAGGTGTTGCCAATTTGGTTTAGGGTGCTTAAGCGTCACACCTTTGTAAATCTTGGGGAAGTGCTATAGAACATTAGAAAGCAAACACATAGTGAAAACTTTATTAATATTCTTACCTCTTGGAATTTTGCATATCCATTCACGTTTGGAACTACATTGTAACGGCAGCAATGTTTTGTTTGCCTTATACACAGCACAATTTTTTGCATCTTCTCCAACATAAATATTGTCTAAAAATGAAGAGACAACCTGCAGCAGATGATTATTCCTTAATGATGATTCACCCACAAAAATTTCAAAAGCTCAAAAACAACTATCTTATAACTAATCATTTTAGATTTCTGAAGGAAATCTACTGCAACTAAGGAAACTTCAGAAATGACTGGATATGAT
Source organism: Orycteropus afer afer (assembly GCF_000298275.1). Lineage (NCBI taxonomy): Eukaryota > Metazoa > Chordata > Mammalia > Tubulidentata > Orycteropodidae > Orycteropus > Orycteropus afer. The sequence goes on from NW_006921671.1 coordinate 7,320,785, forward strand.
TCCAGTTCAAAGTTGTTCCACTTTTGGGAAGAACAAACTAATCAATATTTAGAACTTTCTAAAAATGCTTTTCCTTAATAATAGCACACTGCTCCTTTCTCTAGAAGGAGCAAGTCAGATGCAAGCATCATTTTGAACTTGCACTGTTTTTTTTTTTTTTTAACTGGCAGAATTAGTCTAGCCCTGGGTCCTAGATAAACTTCTTACAGGCTCAGGGATGTGTCAGATCTGGGTGTCATCTCTGATGTAGATTTTTCTTTTCTGCATAAACACTAAAATTTCAGTCTCTAATAACTAAATTCTAAGCCACAGTTAGCTTTAAATGGGAAAAAATGCAACATGTCCCATTAATGATCAAATATCATCAGGGATATTTACTTAATATCAGGGATATTAACTAAAAATTTAATCTTCTTGACCATTAAGTGATTCAGCAGAAGAATGGACGGACTACAAATAAAACTTGGGTAAAAATTTGGAAAAAAGAGGATATTTTTTTCTTTTTTTTTTTAAATTAGGATTTGGGTGAAGATTTACAGAGTAAATTCACTTTTCATACAGCAGTTCACATATACTTTGTCTCATGTCATTGACCAAAATTTACAATGCAGCAGCTCCCCTCCCACTTCCTCCCCATAGTTACCTCCTCCCAGTGTCCATCCCTTCATACTCTTCTGCACCCTGAGCTATCTCCCTGTGCATAAGCAGCCCTTCCTTCTCCCATGATTGTTCTCTCCAGGGCATGTGTCTACTTGAGGTAAATGTTTAACTCACATGCCTGTACTTTGTTTGGCTGGAAACCACAGGTATGGGTTCAATTCCAGACCTGAAAGGCAGCTAGGGGCCATAGTCTCAGTGGTTACACCAGGCTCTTTTGGACCAGCAAACCTGGTCCCCACCTTCTTCTTCTTTTTTTTTTTTTTTTTTGCCTCCAAACGATTTTGAGTTTTATACCACATTGTTCTCCCTCTTTATGCAGGATCTCCTACATCCCTTCCAAGTGGATGACAATGGTAGCTGGGCACCATCTAGTTCTTCTGGTCTCATAGTTGTATAGGTTGCAGATCGGATGGTGTACCAGTCGCTAGGACTGATTGTTTCCATTAATTTTGGTTTTCTTCTTTCTTCTTGACGAGGAGAGACCCGTTGTTGCATCTAGATGGCAGCTTCCTAGCTTTTAAGGTCCCAGTCGCTACTCGCCAAAGTAGTAGGTGGAACAATGTTTTGTATAGTATGTTATACCAGTTGAGCTTGATGTCCCCTGTGACTATGGTCCCAAGCCCGCAGGATCAACTACTCAGTCCCTCTGGGTAGCTGGCTGTGACCAAGCAATGACCATAACCTTGCCCCTTGTCAGCTCTACTATACACCTGGGAATTCTGATCATTCACATGAACTTATAGGCCCATTGTCTGCCAAAAAAAGAGGATATTTTTGAAACTATTTATTTTCCTTGTCAGGCATATATAATTTTTGTATCAAATCATACAATTCACTTAAATGAAACATACATCACCTCAGATTCAAAGAACGGTGAGTTTTACTTCAATTTGTTTAGCAGGAAATGGTTAAGGAACTCAGTCAACAGCTGTTCATGGCTTTAGCCTATTTGTTCTGAACAAAATTATCTATTTCTCTCCTACTACTAATGAGTGTGTTTAACTAAAACCAAATGCAGCATTCTCAACTTCTATGGGCCACATTTGATTCTTCATATTAATTTCATTTTAACATATTAATGTTAACTACCCAGCTGTGTCATATGGTGGATACCATTTGTGGGCAGGTCAACATGCTATGCCTCTTCTGCATTCTAGGCCTCTGTTTCTTCAACAGCAAAATAGGTGGGTGGGCCTGGATGACCTCTAAGATATCTTACCATGCTCAGATTCTGATACCCTTTTCAAAGAAGCAGTAACAGGATGGAAAAGTCAATTTTTTTTTTTTTTTTAATTAGCATGCCCTTACCGTTATTTTCACTCCCACTATAGGCATATGGGAGATCTGGCAGCATAGTGCCTAAGGCATTTGAGTGCTACCCAGAAGGCTGATGGTTCAAACCCACCAGTGACTCCTTGGAAGGAAAGTTGGACAATCTATTTCCATAGTGATACTGCTTTGGAAACCCAAGGAGGGGTCACTATGAGTTGGATCTGACTCAATAGCAATGGGTATAGGCATACCGCTTTTCCCAAAATCCATTCTTAACCACAAATTTGAACATCTAGGGAGCAGGCCCAGAAATCCCTTTTCTCTATTGATCGTGACCTATTACAAAGCTTGTCTAATGTTATTTTACCACCTGGTAGACATTACAACATTGTGGTCTTGGAGTCAGACAACCTGTAGGCAAATCTTGGCTATCTTATATATTATTTTAGGCAAACCACTTAATCATTATAATAGCCCATTGAATTGTACCCTTGTGAAGATGAAAGGAGATAATGAGCATTCAACTCAGTGCTTGAAACATTATAAGGGCTCAGTAAATGACAGTTGTCATTAAATGCTTACTAGTCTCCCAATTTCACAGGTGAAATTTAGCAACTTGATTTTGCATGTGCCCTAGGATTGAATCCATTTTAATCTAGGATAGTATTGCAGTTTTTTTCTTATACTCTTGAGGAAAATATGAGAAGTCTTCACTGAATATGGAAAAATAAATGGAATAATGCATTTTCTCTCCCCTTCCCAGAGGTTTGCTGGTATGGGATTAAATGAAAAGCAAGTCTTTTCCTTCCAGATAACTTGCTCTGGCTGAGAAAGAGGTGGTGTTTCTAAGGGTGGTATCCTGTCCTTTTAGAGTGAGATAAACTTAAAATGGATCTCCAGGATAGTCTCCTTTTCATTGTGACGTGGGTGAGGCTCCCACACCCACACAATCAGGTGCTATCAAGAAAGGGAGAGTAGGGCAAAGATAGTTGCCTAATATTATTTAAAAGAATAGTTCTTTCTCTGCCCTGAGACTTGACATGGGAGATGGTTTGGGGTTCTTTTCAGAGATTCTTTACTTCAAAAATGTATTTGAAAACATTTCAAACTGAAACAAAGACTAGTACAATGAACCCCCACATACCCATAACCTAGCTTCAAAAACTATTAACTGATGGCTAATCTTATTTCTTTTTTCTAATATATATAATTATTACTGTTATTTTAAACCCCTTCACCTCTATCTAACCTATCTCTTAATTATCAATCTATTTTCCCTCTCTTCCCTTCCTCTCCCATTTCTGGTAACACCAAAAATTTTTCTTCCCTGTGTAAACCTTTCCTTGACTTTTTACAATAATAGAATCATACAATATTTGTCCTTCTGTGATTGGCTTATTTTGATTTCTTTCCAGCATGAGATTCATTAGATGGCCTCAGAACTCTCTGGCTCGCAAAGGTCCTTCCCAGGACCTTGCTGAAATAATTCTCCTGGTTTTAATGATGCTGTTTTTCTTTGGGTTAGGGTCCGGGAAGATGTGATTATATTTTCAGGTTCCTAGTTCATTCAGAGTCTCTGGGTACCTCAGAGTAAAGGCCTGGTGATCTACTTCTGAAAAACCAGCCATTGAAAACCTTATGCAGCACTGTTCTACTCTGACACACATGATGTCACCATGAGTCAGAGTTGACTCAATGATAATGGGATTTGTTTTAGTTCATTCACAGAACTCCACTGTGGTTGGTTGTTTCACCAAGTGGCTCCAGGGCCATCCACTTGGAATTTCATCTCCTTTTCTCCAGTTTGGAAAGACTTACAGGAGTCCCATCAGACCACTCCCAAGAGCCAGCATTCAGTGGGTTCCTTTTATTAAACCCAATCCAGAACTGCCTTTCTTCTGTCCTATGAAGAAAAGAAACAAAAGCTTTGCATTCCCCATTGAATCCACAACATTAGGTAAAAAATTCAAAAATATTTAAAAATACCTATGTATACAGGAAACAGCTGATACTACTGGCAGAACTGATCAAGTCAAAAAACATTTATTGAACATTTCCTATGTACAAACCCTGTGGTATGAAAAGAACTGATGGATAATTTGGCCTCGCATGCTATTTCTCTTGGTTTGTGTAGTATCCTTACTGGTAATATGCATTTTGGGAAAAACCAGCCCATACTTGAAACACAGGTTTCTCATTAGGAATGGCAACCCTTTTCAATCAGGATAAGAAAATAGGAGAGAATTCCGGTAAGATGGTGGAATAGGCAAATTACACAGACCCTCTTCAACAAAGAAAAGGGGAACCAATTAACACAGATTCAGAAGATAATCCTGAAGCCCTGACCTTTGAAAGGAAGGATACAGAAGTGGACTAAACTCCAACTAGTAGAAGAACCTGCGTGTAAACAGAGAAAAAGGAGACATACGGAGCTGCGGACTATCAGCGATCCTAACAGCATAGAGAGCTTGGATACTGCCAAGTGGTGTTAAGACCTAAAAATTAATCTAAAAATCAGCTCTGCTAGCCAGGGATTGCATATAGGACTGCATTGGTGACTGGTGAATAAAAGAGGAAGCAGCAAAGAGAGAGATGGGCTGAGCTGTGGACTTTTGGCTATCTGGAGGGTGCAGCCATTTTGAATGTTTACAAGTGGTTCGACTATTTTAGGTATTTAAAGTGATAGCATTCTCTCAGATTCCAGTGACCTAAGAAGAGGCTCCACTTGCTGAGGACACCAAGAACATACCAAACACTGAGGACTGGAAAGGTGTAATATTCCCCTTGTTACTCTTATATGGCACACCTTCTTGGTGAACAGAGGTGTGGCCATCCCTCACTCCCACTCACCTTCTAGCTAGCATCCCAGTCTGTGTGCTTTGACAGAGCGTGGGTGCCCTGTTCCTACCCTGTCCAGATTTTTTTCTTTTTTAGTTTGTTTGTTTTTATCTGTTTTAAAATTATTATTAATGTCTCCTCCTTTTTATTATTATTCTTTCTTTTTCCCTTCCCAGGTTCTAGTTTTCAGCTTTTTCTTTGTTCCTTTTTCTTGGTTCCCATTTTTTTCTCTTGTGGTTCTCCCCATTCCTTTTTTTTTCTTTTTGTTTTTTTCCCCTACTCTCTTTTCTCTTATTCCCCCTCCCCAGATATTGTAGGTTTTTTCTTTCATATTCATATTTCTTTTGTTTTTAAAAGTATTTCTTTAAATATTTTATCTCATTTATAGCCTTTCCTCTTTTTTTTTTTCTCTTTGGTGATTGTTTCTGTGTGTTTATGTGGTGTGTGCTTTTGTCCTCTGCTTTTACTTTTTTGATGGTTGTTTTTTGTCCAACTGAATGAGAAACAGCAACTGTGCCCATACCACCAAATCATAACCACATCTCCTGAAGCTCCACTTACTGAGTGACAGCTACCATTTCCATCTACAATGATCAGCCAACAATACATGACCACCAATAAGAGCCTGACTTACCCTTAACTGCTCTTCACAAACATTAACAGAGATCTATGCAGCCACTCTTATTCTCTATCACACTCACCAGTAGATCACACCACTAGGAGACAGGTGGTGAGTGCATAAGTGCCACTAACTAGTGAATAGAGGAGCACAGTGCTCTGCTTACTCATATACATC
>NW_006921671.1:7327346-7329205 GCF_000298275.1 Orycteropus afer afer
CAAGTGTCTTAGCCACTATGCTACCAGAGCTATGATGGTGAAATTAGGAGATTTCCAGATAAGCAGAAATTAAGAGAATTTGTTAGAGCAGACCAACCTTGTAAAAGATACTAAAGGGACTCCTTTGAACAGAGAACCAATAAGAGCAAACAACAACTGACGATTAATACACATGTTGACATAACCCAGAAACCAACCCAGTTATGGAAGTATCTAAAGTAAAAGAAGCTTACAAGATTGTAAACAGGGAAATGAGATTCAACTATAAACCAAAGAGAGGGAAAAAATAGTGTAGTTATAGAACTTCTAAATGGTAAGGAAATCAAGAGAGTTGTAAGATAGAATGGACTGTTCTAAACTCGGGGAGAAAATTATAAATCACAGGGTAACCTCAAAGAAAAAATGATAAAACTTCACATTGCAATAAAAAAGAAGACAAGCACAAATATTTAGCAAATACAGCAATGAAGGAAATGATAGCACAATTTATAAACAAAATGAGTTCAGCACAGAAAATTATATGGAACAAAGAAATAAGTAACACCACAAAAAAACACATAATAAAATGACAGCAACAAATTCATACTTGTCAATAATTACACTGAATGTTAATGGATTAAATGCACCACTCAAGAGACAGAGAGTTGGAGACTGGATAAGAAAACATAACCCATCAATATGCTGTCTACAAGAGACACACCTTAGAGACAAAGACAAAAATAGCCTAAAAACCAAAGGTTGGAAAAAGATATATCAAGCAAATGGCAACCAAAAAAGAGTAGGAGTGGCAATATTAATTTGTGATAAAATTGACTTTAAGACAAAAACCACCATAAGAGGCAAAGAAGGACACTATATAATGATTAAAGGAAAAATCGAACAAGAGGATATAACCATAATAAATATTTACAGACCTGATGAAAGAGCCCCAAAATACATAAATCAGACTTTTACAACAGGAACCAGACAAGGATGCCCTCTATTATCACTTCTATCCAACATTGTGTTGGTAGTCCTACCCAGGGCAATAAGGCAAGAAAGGGAAATCAAAGCCATCCAAATTGGTAAGAAGTCAAACTATCCCTATTTGTTGATGATGTGATCTTATACCTAGAAAACCCAAGGGACACAGTAGAAAAATCTACTGGAACTAATTAAGAGATTTAGCATCATGGCAGGATGGAAGATCAACATCCAAAAATCAGTTGGATTCTGCTATACCAGCAAAGAGATTGCTGAAAAAGAATTAAGGAAATTAACTACCACTTAGAATAGCTACCAAAAAATAAAATACCTCAGAATAAATCTTACCAGGCACACAAAAGACCTGTACAAAGAAAACTACAAAACACTATTTCATGAAACTTCATTTATGTAGATAAGAGATCTACATAAATGGAAGAACATGCCATGCTTGTGGACAGGACGACTGAACATTGTGAAACTGTCAATTCTAACAAAAGCACTCTATACATTCAATGCAATCCCAATCCAGATCCCATCAACATTCTTTAAGGATACGGAAAAACCAATCACCAACATCAGACATCAGATAAGCAAAGCACTATTGAAGAAGAACAAAGTAGGAGGTCTCACATACATTCTCAGATCTCAAACCTACTATACAGCCACGGGAGTCAAACTGCCTGGTATTGGTACAACAACAGACACACAGACCAACAGAACAGAAATGAGAACCCAGAAATAGATCCATCGACCTATGGTCAGCTAATCTTTGACAAAGGGCTGAAATCTAGTGATTGGGGAAGAGACTCTGTTTAACAAATAGTACTGGCAAAACTGGACATCCATTTGCAGAAAAATGAAACAAGATCTGTACCTCACACCATACACAAAAA
>NW_006921671.1:7329819-7359669 GCF_000298275.1 Orycteropus afer afer
TAAATGGTACAACCACTGTGGAAAGCAATATGGTGATTCCTTAAAAAGTTGGAATTAGAACTACCATTTGACACAGCCATTCCATTACTAGGTATATATCCTAAAGAAGTGAGAGTCATGACAAGAAAGACATATGCACACCCATGTTCATCACAGCACTATTTACAATAGCCAAAAGATGGAAACAACCTCGATGCCCATCAACAGAAGAATGGATAACCAAACTTTGGTACATACATGCAATGGAATACTTTGCAACCCTAAAGAATAAAGTAGAATCTGCAAAACACCACATAATTTGTGGATAAACTTGAAAGACATTATACTGAGTGAAATAAATCAATCACAGAAGGACAAATATTGTATTAGTCTGTTATTGCAAAAAGTCAAGGCAAGGTTTATATAAGGAAGGAAATTTTATTTGTTGATTATGGCGGGGGGAGGAGGGGAGGGAAGGGAATTTTGCTAGATAGGTAGAGACAAGTATTGATTTTGGTGATGGGAAGGGCAATGTACCAAATGTTAGTGATCAACCCAGTGGCAGTGAGGAAGAAGAACACATAGAGAGGTACATTGGAGGTACAGACAACAAAGATGAACCCTTTTGCACATAGAGTACTGCACTGTCAGTGAAGACAAACATTGATTACGAGTGGATAGATGGGTGGACAGGCTGAAGAATTAGATATACCTATGCAGGGGAAGTGGGCCCATGACCATGTATAGGGTTGACAATGTTTCAACAAGTGTACTGGTATGTTCTATAAGAATTCCTGGGTATATGGTAGACCTGACAAGGGACAAGGTTGTAGTCATTTCTTGGCCACAGCCAGCTACCCAGAGGGAGTGAGTAGTTGGACCTGTGGGCTTGGGACTGTATTCGCAGGGGACATCAATTTCAACTGGCATAACATACTACACAACAGCATTCTCCCATGTCCCACTTTGGTGAGTAGCAACTGGGATCTTAAAAGCTTGCAAGCAGCCATCTAGATGCAACGATGGGTCTCTCCTCATCCACAGCAAAAAAGAATGAAGAAAACCAAAGACACACGGAAACAATTAATCCAAGGGACTGGTATACCATGCGATACTCAGCCTATATGACTATGAGACCAGAAGAACTAGATGGTGCCAGGCTACCACTGTCAAGTAATCAGAGGGGGATCTATGTAGGAGATCCTGGATAGAGTGGGAACAATGTGGACCATAACTCAAAATCATAAAGAAAAGGGGACCAGATTTGCTGGTCTGATAGAGCCTGGTGAACCCCTTAGACTATGGCCCCTAGCTGCCCTTCCGGTCTGGAATTGACGCATCCCTGTGGCTTCCAACAAAACAAAAGAAAGGCATATGAGCTGAACATTTACATTAGGTAGATACACTCCTTGGAGAGATCAATCATGGGAGAATAGTAGGGCTATGTACGCACAAGGAGACAGCTTGGGAGGCAGGACTGCATGGGCGGGAAGGACACAGGGAAGAGGTAACTATGGGGAGGAAGTGGGAAGAGAGATGTTGTATTGTGGGAAATTGCAGTCAATGTCTTGAGACAAAGTATATGTGAAGTGATGTATGGAAAATGAATTTGTTCTGTAAAAACTTTCACCCAAATCACAATAAAAAAATTAAGAAAATAGGAGAGCACACTGTTAAGAAATTTTGGAACATCTCTTCCCTAAGGACTTTCAACCACTTGATCATGACTTAAATTTCTTGCTGTTTTGCCAAATGTTCATGTCTTCTCTGAAATTTAATCACCACTACCACCTACTAAAAGCAAAAAGTAAAAATTAATAATAAAGTAAAATTATTTATCCTGATATAAGTAATTCCTCAGTGAATCAGTCTGAACCATTAGAGATTAACTTCAGCAGTCACCACTGGTTTAGACTTGACAAGAAGCTCCATAGAGAGTCATCTTCCCTCTTATTAGGCAGAGTATAAATATGTCAAACCACAGAGTACTCAATAAATCAAGCAAGAAGGCCTAATTGTACAATGAACCATCTCACTGAGATAATTTTCTGAGAATAATTTTGAAGAATTAAAGATTTAAAAGATTCAGAAATCATGACAGATGCTTTATTTTCTTTAGTGCAGAGAAGCAAGTCCACTCTGAAGTATCCATTCAGTCTCAGAAAATTTGAGGTACTCTGCCTGAATGATAAAAATGAAAGTAAAATGGAACTTATAAAATCAGAGAGGTCACTGGCGTCCAGTTGATCACTGTGATGACGACATCTTACATTTAAGGTTGCAGCAAGATGAGAACCGCCTCCTTAAGGTTAAGCCGGGCACATTAATATCAATGGCATAGATTGGAAACCCATGTCACTCTCCGTACGTTGACAATTTTTTCATTCCTTTCCTCACTGAATTCAGAGTTCTGCCTTTTTCTTACATATACTGGCTCCTAGAAGATGCACTGGTTATTATTTTCTCTCTACCAATTTCCTGAAAGTGTATATTTTAATGAACTTACACATGTATGTTTTGCATGTTTCTGTATCTGTATTCAGATATATATTTAAAAAGAAAACCAAATCCATTGTTGTCTAATTGATTCCAACTCACAGAGACCCTACTCTATAGGGTTTCCAAGGCTGTAAATCTTTACGGAAGCAGATTGCCACATCTTTCTCCCATGGAGCAACTGGTAGGTTTGAACTTCTGACCTTTTAGTTAGCAGCTCAATGCTTAAACACTGCTCCACCAGGGCTCCTTCATTACACACACACACACACACACACACATCTACCTGGGAAGAGGGAGAGAGAGAGAAGAGAGAAGGAGAGAAAGAGAGAGGTCATAAAATAGAAACAGAAAATCAGTATCATAGAGAGGAGGAAGAAGCATACATGTTAAGTATGAGAACTGGTATATTTGCTATAATTAAGCATCAGATTTGACTAACTTTTAGTAGTTTTGGCAAAATGGAAATCATATGTTGCACCCACAGCTTCACTGGAGAAAAGACCTGGCAATCCACTGCTGTAAAGATTACAGACTATGAGGCAGTTTTACTCTGTCTTATAGTGTTGCTATGAATCAGAGTCGATGGCACATAACAACAACGTAGGAATGAAGTAAAGTTACAACTTAGAATAATGTGGACTATCACATATTGCTTGAGTTTGTGGCTTCACACCTGGCTAATAATCCAATTAACCAAGAAGATTCTTAAACTTGCCAGTCTGATTCAGTGGCTCTGGTGTAGTATCAGAGGTCCCTGTCTTAAAGGGTGTCCCAAGCAATTATGATAATAACCCAGGCCTGGGAACCATGATCTCAGGTCATATTCCTATAGGGTGATAATACCCCCCCAAAAAAAACAAAAAAAAAAAACCAAACTCACTGCCATCGAGTCAGATCAAACTCATAGCGACCCCTCCTTGCGTTTCCGAGGCAGTATCATTACAGAAGTAGATTGCCCAATCTTCCTTCCGAGGAATGGCTGGTGGGTTTGAACCCCAGCCTTCTGGTCAGCAGTCAAATATAATAAGTGATCTCAAAAAAAAGATTTTATGGTCAAAGAAAATGTTTCTTTTTAACAGTCTTTATAATGCTAATGTACATGGCAAATTTCTAAGATCATGCAATGTTTCGCACACTTATTTGATCATAAATCCTTGTTTCCCTACAAGTACTCAATGGGACACATATTGGAAGACGTTGTCACGGATTCCCACTTTTAGACTCCCACCTTTAAGGTCACTTTTGTAGATGCTGCATATCAATAACCTGGTAGATGTTACATATTAATCTTCTTACAGGGTATCCTACACAGAAATATAAGAGGAAGGCTTGGGTCTTTCTTAAGAAACGGTTCTAGATTTGTCCCAGAATTTAGGCAAGTGCTTCATCAGGACTCTAGATTCCCACAAGTTGCAGTAGAATACCTGGTGCTACATTTTCTTTCATTGAACAAATGCATGGAGTTATGGAGGCATGCCTTTCTTAGACTACAACATCTTCAGGAGCAGAATTTTTCCCATTATGTCTTCTGGATTCTCCAGTCAGTTGTGCATATATCAGTGCCCTTTCCAAAGTAGACACACCCAATATGTGTGCTGATTGACAAGAATATTCTAGAGAAGGAGATTATGGGGTGGGGGACTCACTAAATGGAGATGTGCAACTATTGGTTTCACCCTGTCTGGAGTGAAGACGAGTGAAGACAATCAAAGATGCAAGGAAATAATTAGTCCAAATGACTAATGGGCCATGTGAACCCCAGCCTCTAGGATTATGAGACCAGAAGAACTAGATGGTGCCTGGCTACCACTTCTGATGGCTCTGAAAGGGATCACAATAGGAAGTCCTTGATAGAGTGGAAGAAAAATCTGGAACAAAACTCAAAATCCTAAAACAGATCAGGCTTACTTGTCTGATAGAGACTGGTGAAACCTCCAGACTATGGCCCTTACACACCTTTCAAGCCTGGAACTGAACTCACTTCTAGTAGCTCAACTTTCAGCCAAACAATAAACAGGCCTGCAAGATGAACAGTAACACCAGGGAAGTGTGCACTCCTTAGAACAATCAACAATATGAGGTCAAAAGGGCTGTATTTGCCCAGAAATAAAGCTCAGAAGGCAGGAAGGGATAGGAAAGAAGGATGAATGGAAACAAGAAAAACAGGGAAGAAGTGGGAAGAGTGCTCTTATATTGTGGGGATTGTAATCAATGTCACAAAACAAAATGTATATAAATTGTTGAATGGAAATCAAATTTTCTCAATTTTAGCCAAATTTCTAAAATTTTGCCCAAATCACAATAAGAATTTACATTGAAAAAAAGAAGAAGACATGATAAATGGCTGTCTTTAAATGAAAATGGAGTCGACTAGATCTGTATTGCTCTGGCTTCAAATTGAGGAAGGCAGACTTCTAGCTTAATAGAAAGTTGATCCTTCAACAATGGAATGGGCTTTCTCCCAAGTAAGGGGGGCTCTGAGAGTGGACAGAATTATGCAACAGTAGATGACCATGGGAATGTGGTGAAAGGAATTCTTGCACTGGGTGGGAAGTCACGGAACCTTCTAGTTTTCTTCCAACTTAAACTGATTTGATTTTCTAACTCCATGGAATTCAAGATTCTGTAAACTTGTAAGATGGAAGCAGATAATTAACCTATATTTCCTCAAACGTAGAATTCAGGGCTTGGATTGGAGCTTTAAATTTTAATCATTGGGACTATTTTTGTCATGCAAAATCTTCCATAGAAGCCTGTTATATACAAAATAACTAGATGGTAAGCTGGCTGGAGCTCTGCCTACTGGACCTCTTCCTGCTCTTGAGATTCCAGGAAACTTCAGGCTCCTCAGACAACACTTTGAAAAATACTGGGCTAGGTAACTTCTGCGGCTGGCAAAAAAAGTTGTAAAAATATGATTTGAAGCACACTGAGATTTCAAATATCAAAATAATTGTGACATTGCCTTTTGTTTTATGAAATGAGAAGTTGGTGCAATACAACTTCATGTATATATTTTTTCTTTCAGAACTAGTGGCTAGTTGCTTTTTGGCTTTAAACAAATACTTAGGGTTTTAAACAAGTATTTGGGATGTTCATCCTTAAACAGGCATTACCAGGACACTGAAAATTTGACTGCAGTTTTTCAATATTAACAAGTATTTAGGAGCTCTGGTAGCTTAGTGCCTAAGGCACTTGACTGCTAACCAGAAGGCTGGTGGTTCAAAACCACCAGCCACTCCTCCGAAGGAAGATGGGGCAATCTACTTCCATAGTGATACTGCCTTGGAAACCCAAGGATGGCACACTTTGAGTTGAGTTGAATTCGACTGCACACACCAGCAACAACAACAAGTATTTACCAATTAAATTTTGAATGTAAGAGATCATTCACAAAATTCTCTTCTTCAATATGGGCAAAGCTTGCAAGGTGAGCTCCAAATTCTTCACAAAATGCTTCAGCTTCTCTCCAAGTTCTTTTCATCAGGACTTTTTCACTATGAAATACCTAGAGAGTAAGAGAAAAAAAATAACACTATTCATGGATAAGGTGAGCAAATCTGTTCTGGAAGAAGTGCAGCTGGAATGCTCCTTGGAAGCAGAATGGCCAGACTTGGTTTCACCTACTTTGGTCACGTTGTCAGAAGGAACCATTCCCTGGAGAAGGATATCATGCTTGGTAAAGTGGAGGGTCAGTGAAAAAGGGGAAGGCCCTCAACAAGATGGATTGACACAGTGGCTGCAACAATGGGCTCAGGTATGGCAAGGATAGTGGGGCTGGCACAGGACTGGGCAGTGTTCTGTTCTGTTGTGCACAGGGTTGGTATGAGTTGAAGGCGACTCAACAGTGCCTAACAACATTGAATTTTGGGCAGGAAAATAACAGCAATATAATTGTTGTTGTTATTGTGCATGAAAACCTTGACCCAGAGGGAATAAATAACATTTATTGAACTAGAATATATATGTTGTTGTGTGTCTTTGAGTTGATTCTTACTCATAGCAACCCTGTATGATAGAGTACAGCTGTCCATAAGGTTTCCAATGCTGTAATCTTTCTTTACAAAAGCAGATTATCAGATCTATTCTGTGGAACAGCTGATGAGTTCAAATCACCAATCTTTTGGTTAGCAGCCAAGTGCTTAACCACTGTACCACCAAGGCTCCTTAGAACGTACCTAGATACTGTAAAACTATTATCCCATTTTATCCTTACAACACAATCATGAAGGGTACAATAAATAAACTCAGTTTTATAAATGAGTGATCTCCTTGAGGACTTTATTTTTTATAAATCTACTGTGACTGGTATATACTTGTTTCTCAATAAATGTTTGTCAAGGGATGAGGAAACTCAAGCTTAGAGATATAAAGCACATCAAGTCACACAACTACAAACTGACAGAACTAGGAGTAAAATCAGAATTTCTTGCTTCCACAGTCCATGCATTTCTGCCTCACCTTCTGGAAAATTAGAGTTGGCTGAATGACTACAAGTTTGACTGTCCCCATGGCAAGAAATGAGATCTGGCACCTAGGGTCAGGTGTATTTCTAGGATCTCAGCTGGACTGACAGATGCAGTCGTTCACCTGTGCCTAAATTACCTGTTCTTTCTCAGCTATCCTCACTGCAGCATAAAGTCAGTTGAATATAGTGTCTGCTTTTGGTTTTATTTAAGAAAGGGGTGAGGGCTTGAAGATCAAGAGCGTCCAACCCTAATCTCTACACCCTCATTTTTAATCACTTCATACTAAGCCTAAGCCTCTGATGCTAGGCAGATATTCTATGGCCAGACTTCCCAGCCTCTGATATGCTGAGACCAGAATGAATAGTTTTCTGAGTCTTGTGTACCACAGCACTGCCTTTCCATCTTTTAAATTATATGTCAAAACTCATCTCCTCTGGGAACCTCTTCCCAACTCACTCTAAACTCATAAATCCAACTACCCATGCCCATCAAATACACCATGCATTTGTTGACATATGAGGGAGATATAGTAGGAAAAGCACTGGATTGGGAGTTCCAAATTATTCCAGAGTTTTTAAACTCTGTCAATAAGTAACCATGATAATCACTAATTCACCTCATTTTCACTGGCCTCAGTTTACTCATTTCCAAGGTTTAACTTATTGTTCTGTGAGGTCACTTCTGGGTTCATTATTCTATGAACTTGGTGTAGGATTATACGGATGCACATTCAGATGAGCGCCTGCCACGCACTTCATGCCATCTGAGACTGCAACATCTTAAGACAGAGATTGTGTCTATGCCACCCTGCAGAACTCTTCTAAGAGAAGAGGACTTTCCCAACACAGGGCAGGAGCTTCTCCCAGGATTTGGGGGGGAATTTCTATTTGTAAAAGGAACTAAAAAAACCCCACCAAACATAAAACTATTATATTTTTTAAAAAAGTGTATTTCTGACAAGAAGATTGTAGAAATTGATTTAAATCTAGAATTCTGAAGTTGATTTGCAAATGAACACTTCTTTAGAGATGATAGAGATAGACGTGTGTGTGAGTATATGCGTGTGTATAATTGTTGATGGGTGCCATCAAGTTAGTTGCAACTCACAGTGACCTCATATGACAGAGTAGACATGCCCTATAGGGCCGTCTAGGCTGTAATCTTTATGGGACCAGATCATCAGATCTTTCTCTCATAGAGTTGCTGAGTGGGTCTGAACTGTTAACTTTTGATTAGCAGTTGAGCATTCAACTATTGTGCCACAAGGGCTCCTTGTATGTATAAAGTGTATATATTAATTAGTTTGATCTTCAAGTGTCTGGCAAGACCCAAAAGCTATCCTTAACAGCAGAATGGTATTGTTTCATAACAAGGACTTTATGTATGTTTACAAATAACACAGAATCACACCATTCTAACACCCAGTGAGTGTCTACCTCATTCATTTGGTATCTGCTTGATAATAACAGCAACATGTGATTTGCCCTCGATATCAATTCTCATGAGGAGGCCATTAATATTATGGGGGATTGGTCAAATATTGATAAAACACCTGCTGTTGCCAGCCACTGTTTTATGTACTAGAATAAAGGAATTTGGGACACAGAGATCACATTTAAATAATGTTGGTCCTGCTGAGAATGTTCATGCAACCTTGGCATCACCTTGAAACAACTGGCCAGACCAGGCTTTGACTCCCAGTCCAAAGAGCAGGAGTGAAAAGGCCATCTCTCTTCATGCTCCTTTTCTCCGCTCATTTTGACTGACTCCTTGCACAAGGACATTGCCTTAAAGTGTTTGCAGTCCTTCACTTCCCAGCGACCAGGTGGATTCCTTCCTTGCATCACAACACAGCCACCACTGTAACCTAAAAGCAGAAAATAAGCACTTTTAATACTAGATGACTCAACCGTTTCATGCTCGAAAGACAGCTTAGAGTGTTGAATAATGGAAACATAATAAGCACCCAAAACAAGAGCCATAAAGATGAAAAAGGATGCTTACTGGCATGATTATGTTATTTATCTTCATCTCTGGAGAAAAGAATTAGAAGATGGAAAAGTGAGAGAAGACAGACTGTTGCAGCTGAATTTTATTGGGCCTGAAATTTGGGCATTGTCTGCTTTGAGTTCAGTTGGCATATATAAGTAACTAGGAACTGCTCCTACTTGGAACAAAAATAACCCCCGTATCTTCTCAAATGCCAACATCCCCCTACTTTGAAATCTTTATACTTTTTACGTATGCACAGAATTTAACTCATCATTAATTGAGCACATACACTGCATGCTGTGCTTTGAAACACAAGGAATTTTCATTGTTGTTGAGGAAGCAACAATGAAAATTGCAAAGTGACTACTCTCTGAGAACCAAATTTAACAGGGGAAAATACTGACATAAGTAATGGATTTAACGAAGGCTGCAAGGGACACAACAGAAAACCAAGGAAGAATGGAGAGACTGAGGTAGAGTCTAACTGCAGTGAAACATGGGGGTGGGACCAGAGGCAGAAATCAGAGGAACGAGAGGCAGCAAGTGAGAGAGGAATTTAAAAGAAAATTAAAGAGATTTTTTTTCCATCTTCTCAGTTTGTGTGAAATATTGGGAAAGGTGATAGATAATCTGTGTTGTTAGGGGAAAAAATTTCATTTTATTATTTTGTGTATGTTTGAACATTTTGGAACATAAAACATATTTTCCCCTAGAAACAATTCATAAGTTGAGTTTCAATCTTCAAGTTTGCCAACAAAAATCTATAAAACCCATAAAACATTTAAAAAAGGCACTTAAAATTTCAGAGAAGAATAGTAGGAAACAGAATAAAAACTGAGTGAGAGTGAGCTACTTTTTCCTTGACTCCAGGGTGATCGTTTAATTAATTAAATCATCAACATTCAACAACAAAATTGTGCATCTGTAATGTGTCACGCTAGGTTGTATGTTAACTGGTAAAGATAGAAGGATGAAATAAACAAAAAACAACTCCTGGGTTAGTGGGGACACAGACACATAAATGGTCCATAGCAACAAACATCATGTGTTAAGTGCTATAGTAAAGTTGTATTTACAGTTCTGTGGGGAGACTTCAGCAGGGGTGATGGAATCTGCCTGGGAACATCAGTGAGATTTGCAGGAAGTGGCATTTGAGCTGCTGTTTGAAGGAGGTAAAGGAGAAAAGAGTACTTATAAAAAAACAAGTGATTACAGATGAGACATTTGAAGATTGTGATGATTCTGGATTGAAAGGCACTTTTAAAAATGTAGACACTTGGTGCTAGAAGGAACGCTGGTGGTGCAGTGCCTAAGGCATTTGACTGCTAACCAGAAGGCTGGCAGTTCAAACCCACCAGCCACTCCTCAGAAGGAAGATTTGGGCAATCTGCTTCCGTAGAGATACCACCTTGGAAACCCAAGGAAGGGTCACTATGAGTTGGATCCAACTTGAAGGCAGTGAGTTTGTTTGTTTGTTTTGGTGCTAGATATTTATCTTGCTTAGTTTCCCTTCAGAACTAATGGCTTTGGGTTTGATAGATAACTAGCTTTATCCTTATGTTCTGATTGTTTTCTGCTTATGGAAAGACTAAGGAGAGAGAAAATGAAGAGTAGGAGTGAGAAAGGAAGACAAAGGAAGACACAAAAAAGCCTTTCTGGAAGGAATGGAAAAGAGTTCGAAGAAAGAGGATAAAGAGTAAGAGAGCTAAAGAGCAGATGTTTGTATTTACAACAACCTTGGTACACACCATGCATTAGGCATGTCATCAACCTGAACAAAACAGTCCCTATCGCTCAGCAAGAGGCTCACAGCCGTGTGTGTGCATGTGCTGATGCACCAAAGAGACCTGCCAAGGTGAAACGACTGAGTCTTAAGAGAGGAAACATGGTAAGTGTGAGCCATATAGAAGAAAAGGGAATCAAGGGACAGGTGATCCATATAAAGGCCATTACTGGCCCAGAACAGCTAATGTGTGTTGAAGATAAAAGGCATGGGGGAGAGATTATAGCATGAAACTGCCCCTTCCATGCACGAAGCTGTGCAAGCCTGAAGAGGGTAACTGTGGGATGCAGCTCACATTCTAGTTGGGTCATGAACGCTACAGATGATGTATGCTCTGCTGAATGAAATTCTAATGTCATCGAACTGTGCAAATTCATGCAGAATCCCCAAACTTAATATATCTGTGGAGTTGCTCTAGTTGAAAGAGGAAGGAAACCCTGCACTTCAGCCTGATTCCCCCATCCTTCCTTTCTCAGCCTGCCCACAGGGGCCTCAATGAGACCTCTAGTTACTGTAGAGCACAGGTGGACTACCTTGTAGATAGAACTTCTGACTTGGAACATGGAGGCTGGGGCTCTAGTCCTGGTGAAAATATTTAGTAACTCAAAACTTGAGCAGGTTAATTAATAAGCCTTGTCTAAACTATGGTGATAATAACTCATTGCTTCCCATGGATTTTCATGAGGATCAAATGAAAAAAGGTATTTAAAAAACACTTTAAGATATGAAGGGCTAAAAACATTTCTACACCAGTTGTCATAAAGTAGATTCTGACTCATGATAACCCTACGAGTGTCAGAGTAGAACTGTGTTTCATAGGGGGTTTATCAATGGCTCATTTTTCAGAAGCAGATCACCAGGCCTTTCTTCTGAGGTACCAATGGATACACCAGAACCTCCAGTCTTTAGGTTAGCAGCAGAGCATGTTGACTGTACCACTGAAGCCCCAAAACATCCCTAAGATGTTGCTATTACTTTTATCTTAGCCTTTCCCATAAGAAAAGCTGGGATTTTATGGCATGAAGTCTGCCTACATGTTCAAAGAATTTTTTAAAAGTTTGAATCAGCAAGTTTAAAATGTAATATGCTTTTTTTGTTAGTCTTGCAGTTTGTCTCACTTTCCCACATCAGACAATGATTAAATAGCTTTGGTTTTAGACTCTATAGATATTGAACTCATCTTCATTAGTGAAGAAGGAGAAGTTAGTAAACCGCTATGAAGATGAAAAGTGCTGCAGGAGTGTTATTGGTATTCTAAAGTGGTTAACTTAATGGAACATTTGACCCAAATTTTAGTCTCAGCCCCAAAGAAGTAGTAAAGTGGTGTAATAAAAGGAGGCTGGGCTAGGGGAGATATAAAATGAATTTATAATTCTCCTATATCATGCGGATGCTTGTCAAGCTAAACAATAAGGGTATGGGTGTGGGTAAAGAACAAAGGTGTTTTTCCCTTCCAGAGAAATTGTTCCTAAATTTTATAACTAACTTCCCAATGGATAAAAACTATCTTCCTATTTTTTAGTGGTGAATCTCAACTTAAGCTGATTTTCTGACCTTAGTCCCCTGTTCAGTCTGTTCCTCAAACATCAGTGGGGAAACTCCTGTTGTTGTTGCTGTTGTTTGCCGTCGAGTCAGCCCCTACTCATAGCAACCCCTCCTTGGGTTTCTGAGGCAGCATCACTACGGAAGTAGGATTGCCCAACCTTCCTTCCGAGGAGTGGCTGGAGGGTTTGAACTCCTAGTCAATTAAAAAATTCCTATTCACTATTCTAATCTCTGCCATTTGATAAAGCTATTTGACCATTCATCAAACATGCAATCAAGATGCATTTATAATAACTGGTGATTGGAATGAGAAAGCCAGAAACAAAGAAGAAGGATCAGTAGTTGGAAAATATGCTTTGGTGACAGAAATGACACAGATCACATGATAGAATTTTGCAAAACCAATGATTTACTCATTAGAAATATATATTTTTCAACAACATAAACAGTGACTATACATGTGGATCTCATCAGATGGAATACACAGGAATCAAATGGATTATATATGTGGAAAGAGATTATGGAGAAGCTCGGTATCATCAGCCAGAACAAGGCCAGGGGGCTGACTGTGGAACAGACCACCAATACTAATATGCAAGTTAAAAAAAAAAAAAAATGAAAACAAGTCCATGAAAGCCAAAGAATGACCTTGAGTATATCCCACCTGAATTTAGAGACTATCTCAAGAATAGATTTGATGTACTGAACACTAATGACCGCAGACCAGACAAGCTGTGGGATGATATCAAGAATATCAAATATGAAGAAAGCAAAAGATCATTAAAAAGACAGGAAAGAAAGACCAAAATGGATGTCACAAGAGACTCCGAAACTTGCTCTTGAACTTAGAATAGCTAAAACAAATTGAAGAATGATGAAGCAAAATAGCTGAACAGATTTCAAAGGGCAGCTTGAGAAGGCAAGTATCATAATGAAATGTGCAAAAACCTGGAGTTCGAAAACCAGAAGAGAAAAACACACTTGGTATTTCTCAAGCTCAAAGAACTGAAGAAAACAATTTAAGCCTCTAGATGCAATACTGAAGGATTTAATGGACAAAATGTTGAATCATGTAAGAAATATCAAAAAAAGATGGAAGAAATATACAGAGTCATTATACGAAAAGAACTGGTTGGCATTTAGCCATTTCAGGAGGTAGCATATGATTAAGAACCAATGGTACTAAAGGAAGAAATCCTAGCTGCACTGAAGGCATTGATGAAAAACAAGGCTCCACTGAGATGTTTCAACAAACAGATGCAGCACTGGAGGTGCTTATTCATTTGTGCCAACTCACTAGAAGAGATCCATATTTGTGCCCATTCCAAAGAAAGATGATCCAACAGAATGTGGAAATTATTGAACAACATCATTAATATCACATACAAGTGAAATTTTGCTGAAGATAATTAAAAAATGGTTGTAACAATATATCAATAGGGAACTGCCAGAAATTTAAGTCAGATTCAGAAAAGGACATGGAATGAGGAATATCATTGCTGATGTCAGCTGGATCTTCGCTGAAAGCAGAGAATACCAGAATGAAGTTTACTTGTGTTTCACTGACTATTCAAAGGCATTAGTCTGTGTGGTTCATAAAAAATTATGGATAACACTGTGAAAAATGGGAATTCCAGAACATTTAATTATGCTCTTGCAAAACCTATACCTAGAACAAGAGGCAGTGATTTGAATGGAAGAAAGGGACACTTCATGATTAAAAATCAGGAAAGGTGTGTGTCAGGGTCGTATCTTTTTACCATATTTGTTCAATCTGTAGCTGTGCAAATAATACAAGAAGTTTGAGTAAATGAAGAAGAATGGGGTATCAGTATTGGAGGAAGACTCTTTAACAACCTGCAATATGCAGATGAAACAACCCTGCTTGTTGAAAGTGAAGAGGACTTGAAGCACTTACTGATGAAGTTCAAAGACTACAGCTTTCAATATGGATTGCACCTCAACATAAAGAAAACAAAAATGCTCACAACTGGACCAATAAGTAACATCAAGATAAATGGAGCAAAGATTGAAGTTGTCAAGGATTTCATTTTACTTGGATTCATAATTAATGCCCATAGAAGCAGCAGTCAAGAAATCAAAGGATGGGTGGCATAGGGCAAATCTGCTGCAAAAGACTTCTTTAAAGTGTTAAAAAGCAAAGATGTCATTTGAAGACTAAAATGCTCCCAGCCCACCAGTGGTATTTCCAATCATCTCATATGCATGCAAAAGCTGAACAAGTAATAAGGAAGACTGAAGAAGAATTGATGCCTTTGAACTATAGTGTTTGCAAAGAATATTGAATATACCATGGAATTCCAGATGAACAAACAAATCTGTTTTGGAAGAAATACATCCAGAATTCCTCTTAGAAGCAAGGATGGCAAGACTTTGTCTCATGTACTTTGGACATGTTATTAGGAGGGATCAGAGCCTGGGGAAATACATTATGTTTGGTAAAGTAGAGTTAATGAAAAAGAGGAAGACTCTCAACGAGATGGATTGATACAGTGGCTGCAACAATGGGCTTAAATATAGCAATGATTGTCAGGATGGCACAAGACCAGGCAATGCTTCTTCCTTTTATACACAGGGTTGCTATCAGTCAGAACTGATGTGATGGCATCTAACAACAGTAAGAACATTTACCTATATCCATCATCTTTCTGTTTGGTATATTGTGGTGGCTGGTGTGTTATTATGATGCTGAAAGTTATGCTACTGGTACTTCAAATACCAGCCGTGTTACCCATAGTGAACAGGTTTCAGCAGAGCTTCCAGACTAAGATTAGGAAAAAAATACCTGGTGATCTACTTCTGAAAATTAGCCAACTAAAACCCTATATATCATAGAATATTCTCCAAGATTTCAACTTGCTTACTTTGAACACTTCATCAGGATGGACTGATTGTTGAAGAAGGACCTGTTTGTTAAAGTGGAGAGCTAGTGAAACTGAGGGAAACTCTTAATAAGATGAATTGATAAAATGGCCACAACAGTAGACATAAAGATACCATTGGTTGTGAAGTTGGTGCCGGATAAAGTACCGTTTGATGTTGTTATATATAATGTCACTGTGAGTCAGAGCTGACTGGAGGGCAACTAAGAACAACAAGAATATCTAACCATGAAAAATGAACTGGGCTGGGAAAGCCTCTGCCTTCTACCTGTTTGGCAAAATACATGACAACAAACAAACAAAACCTACTTGTGGCTTCAGGGCAGGAGGGAACAGTGGCTGGAGCTCAGTGCCTTTGTTCAATTATTTTACTTTAATCTGTCTAGTTATTTTCTCATTCCCTGAAATACCTCTTTCAAATCCTTACCTCTCAAGTCCCCTACCCTACCCATATTCCCTCTCATTCCTTCTCTCCTTTTCCACCAAGGAAAGGTAAGCTATCAGGTGCAGGGAAGTTCTGAACTTTTATGGGAACTGGCAACCTACTTCCATAGTGATACCATTGCTATGAGTCAGACCCAACTCGACAACACATAACAACAATGTACATCTGCCAAAGGAGCTTTGGTGGTGCTATAGTTAAGGCATTGGCCTGCTAGCTAAATGGATGGTGATTTGAACCCACCAGTTGCTCTGTGGGAGAAAGATGAGGCAGTCTGCTTCCATAAAGGTTTGTTGTTGTTGTTGTTATGTGCCGTGGAGTCAAACCCGACTCATAGCAACCCCTCCTTGGGTTTCCGAGGCAATATCACTACGGAAGTAGGATTGCCCAAACTTCCTTCCGAGGAGTGGCTGGTGGGTTTGAACCGCCAGCCGTCTGGTTAGCAGGCAAGTGTCTTAGCCACTATGCTACCAGAGCTCCATAAAGGTTTGTTGTTGTTGTTGTTGTTGTTATGTGCCGTCGAGTCAGCCCTGACTCATAGCGACCCCTCCTTGGGTTTCCGAGGCAGTATCACTACGGAAGTAGGATTGCCCAACCTTCCTTCCGGGGAGTGGCTGGTGGGTTTGAATCGCCAGCCTTCTGGTTAGCAGTCAAGTGCCTTAGCCACTATGCTACCAGAGCTCCCCCATAAAGGTTTACAACCTATGTAATCCTATAGGGCAGTTCTTCTCTGTCCTAAAGGGCCGCTATGAGTTGGAATTGACTCAAGGGCAGTGGGTTAGGTTTTTTGCTTTGGTACATCTGCCAGGCACTGAGCTATGCATTATATATGTTTTTTTTTTTTCCCCTATTTAATTAAAAAAACCTCTTTGAGGTTGGTATTAGTATCTACATTTTGTAGATGGAAAAATTGGAGCACAGAGATTTAGTAACTTGCCTAAGACCACATCATTAGTGTTTGATTCAGGATTTGAAACCAGATTTGTTTGAATCTACTATGAGAATATTGATGTACAGAGTGGGCAGGGATTGAATGAATGAACAAGTATTCCCTTCAAATGATACTCCTTCTCTCCCATGGAGCTTACTCTTATTTCTATATCATAATGTTTCTCTCCCTGGTGTGGCCATAATACCTCCTCGAAATTCTACCATCACATTTTCCTTATATGATAGTTATTGATATGATTATAGCAAGATGTAAGTCTGTCCAAGGGGTATTCAGAAATGAAACCAAGCTTATCCTCACTTATATGACGGTTAATTTCAAAACTCAGATAAGCCTTAAAATGGATCAGCTTATCTAGTTGTGGAGTCCCTGAGTGGTACAAATGGTTAACACACTCAGCTGCTAAGAAAAAGGTTGGAAGTTCAAGTTCACCCAGAGGCACCTTGGAAGAAAGGCCTGGAGATTTATCTCCAAAAATAAAAAATAAAAAAAATCAGCCACTGAAGACCATAAGGAGCACAGTTCTACTCTGACATACACGGCATTGCCATGAGCTGGAGGTGACCTGATGGCAACCCGTTTGGTTTTTTGGTTTATCTGTTGTGCATACAGACCTGGCAGGCTTCTTAGGACCTATTCAGTATGTGTAAGGGACTTTCAAGAGAACAACTCTGACTTGCTTTATTGGGATCCCATTTTCCATTGACTTGGAATAACTGGGGTAAAAATGCCCTGGAATTATCCCATATGAGTGAAGCACGTCTCTTCTGCAGTAGTATCTAGATATATAAACACAAAACTTTTGTCAGAGCCTCAGTTATGGGTGCATGCAAAATAGTGATCTCAGTGTTTATTTTTCTCTGTACAGATACCTATAAAGCTCTAATATAACCATGAAAGGCTTTTTTTAATTCACCAAGTACAAACTCACCTACTTTCTTTCACCACAGATGAGCCTCCGTTTATATTGAATCTTTAATCTAAAGTCAAAGTTCATTTCAGTTTCTATGTATTAGCTTTTCCCTGAATGAGAAAAGCCCTATTTATCATCATTCCCTTTAATCAGTGTATTGCTGAGTATTGTTCTTTCTGTTTCACCTAAATATATATTTTTTCTCTCAAAATATAAAGTTTCATAGAGTGCCTTTAAAAAAAAAAAAACAGAATTTCTTGGTGCCTTTGAGAACAGGGAGTTTTGGCATAAAAGAAAGGAAATACAGAGCTAATATAGTACAGGTTAAGTAAAAATCTTACAGTCCTGAATTTGAAGTGGAAACATCAGCACCCATAGGTATACACACATATATACACAGTCACACACACACATTCCAGCTCCATCCAATGAAATGATCTAGAAAAAATAACAAGTAATGGGTACAATACCCAGATTGTGATACTGAAATAATACCATTTCCATTACAAGGAAGCACAGTTCCTTGATGAAACGAATGTTTCTAGATCTAGAGCAGGAAATATACATCTTGATATATATACACCAGAAAGCAAGGACACTGTCAAAGACTACTAAGATCATATCAAAGGACTCAGGAGGTAGTCTTCAAAGAGAGTCTAATTGGCCAAAGATGGTAATTTGAGCATCCAAAGGATAATAATTGCAATGAATTAAAACACATCAGATTCATTTAAAATCATTTACTTCATAATTATGTTAAGGAAAAAAAAAAACAAAAACACCAAACTAGTTGCTGTTAGAAGATGCTAACGATGAATAATCATTGTGAAAACTGGCAAATAAAGGAAAAAATTGAACACTGATGCTGTTTGTCCTATAAAACCACACCACAGGGTAGCCAAAAAATTGAGGGAAATTATCTCTTTATAGAAATATGTCAGTTTATACATGAGAAAAACCCAAATGAATCAATAAATCTAGGCATTGATCATCAATGGCTGCTAACATCACAAAAAAGAGAAAATTGGACTTTATGTGCCTTCAGGTAAAACACACCACTACCTATGACTGGTTTTTCCAAAGAAGAAAAAATAAGATCTGAATTTCATCAGGGTTTTAATTCTAACTTTTAAAAAATAAAAATGTAAAGTTTATGGAAAATAGAGGATAGAGTAACACATAACATGATGAGGACACAATCAATAGGGCCCTGATTGTAGGAAATACCACAGAACAAACAATGTATTTTCATCAACAAATGAATTTTAAGAAAAAGTAAAGGAGGGGAGTTGGGGGAGCGGGGAGGAAAACCTAGAGATTAAAACTGAATTTCTGAGACTTATCAATCAATGTGTGAACCTCATTTGGACTCTGATTCAAATAAACTGTAAAAAAAATCTATTTAATATTTATGAGTTATTTAGAAATTTGAGCATTATCTGAAGATTTGATATTATGGAATTACAGTTAATTATTTTTATGTGTGATAACTGTATTATAGTCTTACTTTTTTTTACAAAGGAAAGTTTATCTTTAGAGATACATAACGAAATGTTTATGGATAAAACAATATGATGTCTGAGATTTCCTGTGAAAAAGTATGGGAATTGAGGGGAATGGATGAGGGGGATAAAAGAAACAAGACTGGCCAGGTGTTGATAACTGATGAGGCTGGGTGGAGGGTACATGGTGGTTCATTACACTATTCTGTCAGCATAATACAAAGCTCAAAAAAATGACACAACTGTGATTTCATCACAGATTGAATATTTGGCTGATATGACATAAGGATAGACTTTTGGCTGAGTTTATAAAAAGCTGCAGGCTTCCTGTTCACTGGTCAATTTATTTAGTCAGTCTGGGCTGGTTTAAGATTCTGACATGGGGTTCAAGCTAATGGATTCTTTTGTGACAGGCAGGAAAGAAAATGTGATTTAGGGTGGTGTTTCTGCAAGCTGCAATTTAAAAGAAAAAGAGAAACACAGGGGTTTTTACATTGCTATTTTCCTCAAAAAAAGATTTACATTTTCATCTTATTCAGAGACAATTTACTCAGTGTCAATCAGCATGAGCAGCCAAACTGAGCATCACGGCATTATTTTTGCTTCAGGGAAAAGAGAAAAAGAGTAGTGCCACTCAAATAAATTATAGCAGAAACTTATGAATGACAAGGAGCTCTGCTCTGATTCTAAATTTCACACATCCAAATATGCCTCAAGGAAGGTAAAATTAAAAACTAAGGATTTTGTCTACTCAAAATGTATTAATTTATTTTGACAAGTAGAGACATTCTTAAAAAAATTCCAAAGTATATTAGAAATGATACCTGAGCTTTTAGTTTTTGGAGTAATAGTGTGACACGGAAATTTATTATTCTCTGCATTTTAATAATATCCATAGATCTGTAGAATGAGAAGTTTATTCTGTTGAGTGAATTGTGATGTGTGTTGTTTAGACCTATGCAAAGTCACCGGTTTCTATTTAAGTTTCTTAAACTGACTCTTATACAAAACAGTCTAATTGATTTTAATTTCACCTTGCATGCATCTTTAAAACAGTACAAGTTCTTCAATAATACATTCAACTAAGAAGGAGCCCTGGTGGCACAACAGCTAAGTACTCATCTGCTAACCAAAATGTTGGTGGTTCAAACCCACCCAGCAGCTCTGTGGAGAAAAGACCTGGTGATCTGCTCCCACAAAGATCGTTGCAGGCTGCTGTTGAGTTGATTCCAACTCATAGTGACACTATGTGACAGAAGAGAAACGTCCAGTAGATCGCAGCCTAGAAAACCCTATGGGACAGTTCTACTCTGTAACACATGGGTTAACCGTGAGCAGAAAACTGACTCTATAGCCTAACAGCAACAACATTTAACTGTGAGAATGTTAATTGACTTCCTTTGAGCTATCTCTTTTTTGTTTTTAATATCTGAGGCTGGCTTATAAGTATTGAGAAAATCTAGGGGTGCAGACATCAATCGGATCATCCTTCAGAACTCTGGACATTTTCTAGAACATTCATGTTGGTGTCTGGCCAAATACACAGTAGGTTCAAATCTTAGAATGTATGAATGAGGAACCCTAATAAATTAACAATGGTTCTCTCTGTAGCTTTAAGCAAAATCCTGCAAATTCATTCTCTGTAAGGATAGGAACAAATATTTATTGAGTGTTTATAGTGCATTGGGAAATATGTAATAATTTACTCTTCACCATAATTTTGTGAGGTAGGTACTATTGCTATCCTTATATTAAAGATGAGGAAATAGAGATATAGAGAAATTTATTAACTTCCCTAATATCTCACAGCTGGGATTTGAACTTGAGTCTCACTTGATAGCAGGAATTCTTTGCCCACATGCTACACTGCTGTGTTTTCTCTTATAACCACTAGTATCATGCTACTTCACACCCTCAATAAAGAACAGTTCCAATCCTACCATTTTCCTGACTGAAAACATTTATTGGCTTCTCAGTATTTAGACAATAATTGAAAACTCTTTAGCCTGTAATATTAAGCTGTAGTTTCAGTATAATCTATCTGGCTTTATTTTTAATATACTCTACTCTCCACATAAGGAGCTGTGGTAGCTCTGTGGTTTAAGGCATTGGGCTACTAAACAAAAGGTTGGTGGTTTGAACCCACCAACCATTCTGTGGGAGAAGGACGAAGCAGTCTGCTTCCATAAAGATTTACAGCCTTGGAAACCCTATGGGGTTTGCTATGAGTCTACTCAATGGCAGTGGGTTTTTATCCTCTCTATATACAGGAGCTCTGGTGGTATAGTGGTTAAAGCATTTGGCTGCTAATCAAAAGGTTGGTGGTTCAAACCCACCAGCCACTCTGAGGGAGAGAAATGAGGCAATCTGTTTCAGTAAATATTCACAGCTTTGGAAACCCTATGGGGCAGTTCTACAGTTCTTACAGGCTCCCTATAAGTTGGAATTAATTCTGTGGCAGTGGGATTTGGGTCCTTGTTTTTTATTGTCCATATATGTGGGCCAAATCAAAGGTAGCTAAGAACAGTAGCACTCTCTGTATACCATATTCTCCAGTTGCATGAAACTACCACAATTCCTCAAAGCTGCTCAGTGTTTTGTTGGCTTCATTCACTAGAGCCAATGGAATGGAACATTCACTAAAAAGTATATGGCTGCATCTTGACTTCCGGTAAGATGGTGGAATAGGCAGAGAAGCTACACGTACACTCTTCAAGAAAGAAAAGAGAAACCAATTGACACAGATACAGAAGATAATCCTGGAGCCCTGAACTTTGAAAGGAAAGATATAGAAGTGGATTAAACACCAACTAGAAGAACCTGAATGAAAACCGTGAATAAGGAGACAAAAGGAGCTGCAGACTGTCAGCTATCCTGATGGCATGGACAGTTTGAATATTTCCAAGTGGTGTCAGGGCCTGAGAATTAACCTAAAAATTGTCTGTGTTAGCCAAAGTTTGCATGGACAACTGCACTGGTGGCTGATGACTAAAAAGGGAAACAGCAAAGTAGGAAACAAACTGAGCTGTGGACTTTTGGCTGTCTGGAGAGTGCAACCATTTTGAATGTTCACAAGTAGTTCAACCATTTTGCATATTTAAAGTGAAAGCATTCTTGTTCAGATTCCAGGGACCTAAGAATAGGCTCTGCTTGTCAAGGACAGCATGGACATACAGGAGGCTGATGACGGGAAAGATGTGATATTCCCCTTGTTACTCTTATACCCCACACCCTATTGGTGAATGGAGGTGTGGCAATCCGTCACCTCCACCCACCTTCTGGGCCAGCAGGTATTCTATCTCAGTCTGTGTGCTCTGAGGGAGCCTGGGTGCCCTGCCCTACCCTCCCTCAGATTTGTTAATTTTTCTTTTTTTTTTTTCTTTCTTTTTACTTTTATTCTCTCTTTTTCCCTTTCCAGGTTCCTGTTTTGGGCTTTTTTCTCTCCCATTTTCCTGGTTCCCATTTTTTCTTTCTTATGGTTCTTCCCATCCCTTGTTTTCTTTTTGCATTGTTTCCATTTTCATCCTCATTATCTTCTTACTCTAGCTCTTTTCTCTTATTCCTGCCTCCCCAGATATTGTGGGGTTTTTCCCCCCTCTTTTACTATTTATATTTCTTTGGTCTTCTTAAAGTATTTCTTTAAATATTTTCTCTCATTTATTGCCTCTCCTCTTTTTTTTTTTTTTTTCTTTCTCTTTTTGGTGATTGTTCTTGTGTGGTTTTTTTTGTCTTCATTTTTACTTTCTTGGTGTTTTTTTCAATTGTTATTTTTGCCTGATGAAATGGAAGACAGGAGCTCTGGTAGCATAGTGCCTAAGGCACTTGACTGCTTATCAGAAGGCTTGCGGTTCAAACCCAACAGCCACTCCTCAGAAGGATGGTTGGGCAATCTACTTCCATAGTGATACCACTTCAGAAACCCAAGGAGGGGTCGCTATGAGTTGGGTCCTACTCCATGGCACATAACAACAAGTGGAAGACAGAAACCATCCTCATACAACCCAACTATAAATGCACCTCCTGCAGCCCCACCTACTGAGTGCTGAGTGAGGGCCACCACTTGGTTCTGCACCAACTGTCCAATAATACGCAACAGCCAATACCACCTGACTCACCTTTAACCGTTCTTCACAAACAGCTAACAGAGATCTGTGTATCCACTCTCATTCTTTATCACATGCACCAGGAGACAGTGATGAGTGCATAGGTGCTGATAACTAGTGAATAGAGGAACAAAGTACCCTGCTTTCTAGGATACATCCAAACAAAACAAAGAAAACAAACATCTTGGGTGAATCACTCCAACATAAAATCACCAATTAAATATAAATACAACAATGTCACAATGTCTCAGAGACAACAGACCATCACAATCCACACAGAGAAGCAAGATAAAGCAGTAGAAATAAGGGACCAGGATACAGACCCATAACACATACCCAAGAAAGAAGCAGCACTGGAACTCCCTGATATAATAATAGAATTCAAAATAATTATATTTAGGTACCTTCAACAGACTGAGAGGCAGATCAAGGAAAACACTGAAAAAATTAAGGAAAACACAGACAGACCCTAGAACAATTTTGGAAGACAATACAAGAACAAAATGACAAAATCAATGAAAATTAGAAATGACACAAAATCTACAGATAGAAATCCAGAAGATTAATACTAAATTTTCAGAAATAGATACCACATTGGAAGGGCAAAGGAATAGAATCAAATCAATGAAAGATGGAATTAGTGAGATTGAAGACAAATACCGGAATACTTCTTTGGAAAGGGATCAATCAGAAAAAAAAAAACAACAAAATGAAGAAAGCCTAAGATTCACATGGGATACCATCAAAAGAAATAACGTATGTGTAATTGGAATTCCAGAATAGGAAGAGATAAATAAAATCATAGAGAAAATTGTCAAAGATTTGCTGGAAGAGAATTTCCCTGATATGATGGAAAACAAGAATATATCCATTCAAGAAGTCCAAAGAACCCCAAACAGGATAGACCCCAAAAGAAAATCACCAAGGCATATCATCACCAAAACCAAAGACAAAGAAAGAATCCTGAAAGCAGCATGGGAAAAACGAAAAGTTACCTACAAAGGGCAACCAATAAGACTAAGTTCTGATTTCTTCACAGAAACCATGCAGGCGAGAAGGCAATGGGATTGTATGTACATAAAGTATATGGATGCATCTAAAAAATATTTACTATATAAACAAGGAAAGTAACATCTAACAGAAATGAAATAGATCAAAATTGTTGTTGTTGTTGTTGTTTGCCGTCGAGTTGGCCCCGACTCATAGTGACCCCTCCTTGGGTTTCCGAGGCAGTATCACTACGGAAGTAGGATTGCCCAACCTTCCTTAGTAGATAGCAATAATAATATATAAGTCAGAATAATTTTTAAAGATGAGAATAAAGATATTGATGAATGTTTGACTCTAAGAATGCATGTTAAAATGCCTAGTATAGCCACTAACATAAGAGACTTGGAAAATTAATGTACAGATAAGACATGAGGGGAGAACTGAATCAAAAAACAAGCAAACAAATATCCAAAAGATGGAAAGAAAGAAGGGGAAAGATGAAACTAAAAAATAGAGGACAAATAAGATATAATAAGATGGTCAAAATAAATCTAATTATATCCATAATAAAAATTGATGTAAGTAGACCAAAGTCTATAGTTAAAAGATAAAGATCTTATCAATGGTTTTTGTTGTTGTTATAATTCAGCTGTCTGCTGATTTATAAGAGAGACATTAAGTATAAGGAGACAAAAGGATTAAAAGTCAGAGATTGGAAAAAGATGTGTCTTAATAAACACTACCTTTACTTTGGCCTACAGAGTTCTGAGGATGGAATAGACCACTGTGCACAAAGAGTCCAGGGGCCCAATGGGAGGAAAGGGCCTGAGGACCCTATCTCATTTCCTCTAGATATAAACTTAGAGGCCACCTGCTGTCATCTACTGGGATTGCTTTGATTAAGCACCACTGATAAGAAAGGCAACAAAGCATCTAAAAAGAAGCTCCCCCTAAGGCAATGGGAGGTCCTGGGTTGGTGGTCTAAACTTAACACAAAACCAAAAAAACCAAACTCACTGCTGTCAAGTCAGATCCGACTCATAGCGACCCCTCATTAGGTTTCAGAGGTGGTATCACTACTGGAGTAGATCGCCCAATCTTCCCTCCAAGGAGTGGCTGGTGGGTTTGAACTGCCAGCCTTCTGGTTAGCAGTCAAATGCCTCAGGCACTAGGCTACCTAAGCTCCTAAACTTAACACAGGGACTAAGGTTTCTTCCACAGAGGGTGATTCTGGTGGAGGTTGTGTCTGAGAACATTTGCTTCCCTGAACTAGCTAACCTGGTAGTTTTATGTTTTAGGATCAAGAGTTGAGCAGATGAGGGTGACTAATAGAGCTATAACCCTGTAATCTTGAGTAAGAAAACACAGATGTCCACAGAGGGTGAACTGATTGATTAAATTTACCCATTTCTTTTCTCCACTGTGCTTTGAATTATAACTATTCTGGGCTGAGACTCTTGGACAATGAGAGGGGATGGAGGGAAAAGCCTAAGAGGGAGAACCTGAACTTCCTGCCAATAGAAGTATGTGGAGTCTTTGGGCAATGAATTTATATTGTGAATATGCCAAATGGATCATATGGGTTACACTTTAAAAAATGATCAACCATATTTCACTCCCTCCAAACCTATGATGATGGCTTTCTTTGATTTAGAAATTGAGAAAACAATAAGGAAGAATCAAAGGAGACAGGCAAAGGAAAGCAAGGAATTTCAGGCAAAGAACACAAGAGCAGGCACTAAGAGCTAGCGTACAGTCCACTTTACTCACTTGGCTGGTGTGCGTTCCAGTGTGTGTACCTCACCGGCTCAGGCTTCTGCCTTGCCACCTTCCAAGTGTATTCTCCCGTATCATTCTGGTCTTGAAGAGCTATCCAAAAAGAACTGTCCTTCGTTTTTACCACACTGCTGATCAAACTGGTAATAAAAGCTTGTTCAAACCTTAACGAGGGAAATAGGAAATGGTTATATTAAGTCACTAGGTAATAAATAATGTCATTAAAACATAATGAGGTACACAGAATGACACCAGAGTAAGCATTTCTTGTTAATTTTTTAGAACACAGAACAGGAAAATACTTGAAGATCCTGAACATTACTGGTAAATGCTAAATGTCAGTATGTTTCCCAGAAACACATGAGTAAGGAGAATTTGACTCTGACAAGACTTAATTCTTTCGAGGGAGAGTCCAGCTCCAGTTCACATTGTCAGAAATCCATTTATTGGTGCAACAAGTTCTCTATTTTGTAATTAGGCTGGATGAATTACCATAGGGGGAGTGACGTAGGGGAGTGGGCAAAGGGCAGAAAGAAGGAAGACGATTATGTTTTTTGAATTAGAGTTTAGGAGGCTGAGGTTCCACTTCTGACCCTTACTACTAGTTCTGAAACCTTCAGCAAACCACTCAATCTTTCTGATCCTTGTCAGATGGGCAGAATAACATCTGACATCTCCAACCCCAAATGAACCATTCCTGTGATGCATACTAGGAAAAAGACAAAAGGGCCACTGAGGTTTGGTAATAAGAGTAACAGTGAGAGCAAGAGGTTCATGGGTGGTGCAAACATTTTGTGTTAGACTATGAACCTAAAGGTTGGCAGTTCAAACTCACCCAGTGCCACCATGAAAGAAAGGCTAGAGATACGCTTTTGTAGAGATTACAGCCAAGAAAATCAGCAGTTGTGCTCCAAAATGCATGTGCTTACCAGGAGTCAGAACTGACTCTATGGCAATGGATTTTAGTTTTTTGATTTGAAACACAGAGTTTACATATACTCACTCACCACATGTGACTTGTGAGAAAGGAACAGGGATCAGAATAGTGATTTTATGTCTCCCAAGTCAGTTTGTTCACAGATACCTGGAGTCCTTGGCTTAATTAAATGTGATCAAATGTGCATTTTTACTGTAGATAAATTTAGCATCTTAGCAACTAATATAAGGAATTATACTCACAATATTTTTCCCAAACATCTGAACGAACTAGTGTTCAATTATTGATGCCAATGGTCCCTTTCCAACATGAATACATCAAAAGCAGAGTTTTGAAAACTTGTGTATCTGCTTCCATATGAATATCTAACGTGAAAACTTGAATATTAAAAATGTTTTACTTGCATTGAACTTTCAAAGTCAGTTTGAAATGATCTAGAGAAGTTTGTTTCAAAAACATGTAAAATTTGGAAGAAACAAATTGTAAGGAACAGTAACTCTTGCCAGACCTGCTGAGTCAATGGAAAAGACAGGCCTGATGAAATTACCCAGGAAACCTAAAAAGAAAGCAAATTAGACATTTTAATCCAATTTTGGATTTTTTCTCATTACCATGAAGCTTTAATTTAAAAAAGAAAGAAAGCAATGGGGTCATTTAAGAATAGAGGAGTCTCAGAGGAAAAAGGGAAGAAAAAGAGGAAAGAACAAAAATGAAGTGAATTTTCTGAATTGCCTTATGAATGCCATGAACATCACTAGCAACATTTAGTGATCTTAGTTGGGCATCCATGATACTCACCTTTGTAGAGCATATGGATTTTCATCTTGCTTTAGTAAATATTTTCTGCAAATACTCTATTAGTAATTTAAGTAGCGCACATTTGAAATAAGTTCTTTTTTTTTAACCAGACCATGGTGGTAAAACCCTATGTAAATGTGCTTCAAAAAGAAAGTATATAAAACTAAATATTGCCTGGATCCTGTTGTAGGTTTCCTTTCATTTCCATTGGTTCCTGCTATTACAACCTATGACCTACTTCTCCCTCTCCCCTCGGCTAAGTAGCGTTATTATCATTCACATCTGCTGGCTGAAACGGATGCTAGGTGGCCAGTGAGGCACTGCATGGTGGGTGCTACGGCTGGGACCACTAATTACTGTGCTGGTCCTAAGCACAGAGGACAGTGCTGGTTCTTCCCTCACCCTCATATCCATACCATCTATTTTTTGCAGGCACAGACTCCATGTACTTTTTCATTTAAACTTTTTTTTTTTTTTTTTCAATATACTACTATTTTATGTACACCCACTGTGGAGTCAATTCCAATTTATGGCAACCCCATCTGTTTCAGAGTAGAACTGTTCTCCATAGTGTTTTTGATGGGTATAAGCTTATGGAAGTAGATTGCCAGGGCTTTTTTTCTGTGGTGCCACTAGGTAGGTTCAAACCATCAACCTTTCCATTGCTAGCGAAGCTCAAACCATTTACACCACCCAGGGACTTCTACTCATACCTTCTAAATTTATCAGACAACGGAAGGAAATGATGTGAACTTGACCTCTGGTATCATTATTCATTACAACTGTTACTCTTGTCCCCTATTGGTTTTAGATTTATTTAGTTCCATTCTGATTTGCTATATTTATCCATTTGTTGTTGTTGTTATGTGCCATTGAGTCGGGCCCGACTCATAGCGACCCCTCCTTGGGTTTCCAAGGCGGTATCACAATAGAAGTTGCCCAACCTTCCTTCCAAGGAGTGGCTGGTGGGTTTGAACCACCAGCCTTCTGGTTAACAGTTAAGTGCCTTAGGCACTATGCTACCAGAGCTCCTTATTTATCCATTTATCATTGCTTAAAACAAAAGACATCTGCTTTATGAATTGGCAAGTATATTTTTCTCCCTAAATTTAATTTGTTGTTGTTTTTGAGAATATGCACAGCAAAATATCCACCAATTCAACAGTTTCTACATGTATGATTTAGTAACATTGATCGTATTTTTTGACTTGTCGATAAGTATATTTTTTAAGTTGCATATAATACTCAGACACTCAATACAAATCCTTTTAATCAAAATTAGACTCTAGTTTCTCAATCCAGTTTAGAAGATGGCATTGTTATGAAAAAAATTCAGCAAATGTGTCTTTCTTCTAAACCACATGTTGAGAAAATAAGCTTTGATAATACCATACTGAGTATCTGTTTCCAACTGATAAACAAGGGAACATTTTACATTCTTTTTATATTCTTTACTACTTACTATTTGGTGGTACAGTGCCTAAGGCATTTGACTGCTAACAGAAGGTTGGCAGTTCAAACCCACTAGCCACTCTGCAGAAGGAAGACTGGACTATCTACTTCCATAAAGATTTACCACTTTGGAAACCCAAAGGGGGTTGCTATGAGTTGGAGTTGACTTGATGGCAGTGAGTTTGGTTTGGTCTATCTAGTTTCAAACACTAAAAGGATTATGGAAACTCTGGTTTATAGTAATAGAGACCATTTTATAGTCTTTTCTGATCCCTATCCAGTGGTGCCACAGAAGAAAGGTGTGGTGATCTACCTCCATAAGAATATAGCCATTGAAAACCTCATAGAGTTCAGTTCTACTCTGAAACACAGGCTGTTGAGTTAGAATCGACTCAGTGGCCACAGGTTTTTTGTTTTGTTTTGTTTTCAGTTCTAGGAATTATTCACTTGAGATTATTTTGGAGTTTTATAATATTTGGCCTTTTGTTTGGTTCACTGAAGATTTTTTAATTCAAATGTTATAATTTATGGAATAAAAAATAACCATATGTATATGTTTTTATTATTTGAACAAAAATATCTCTAATTCAGTAAACAGTGTTACTTTTGAAAAAACAAATGATAATTTTGTTTTTGCTTATGTGTACCTATTTATAAGATCAAATTTTATAGAGGAATAATTCTTAGAATCAGAATTTCATTATTCTTAGATAATTTCTTGTTGTTGTTATGTGCCGTCGAGTCGGCCCCGACTCATAGCGACCCCTCCTTGGGTTTCCGAGGCAGTATCACTACGGAAGTAGGATTGCCCAACCTTC
>NW_006921671.1:7360779-7363257 GCF_000298275.1 Orycteropus afer afer
TTCACACAATGGAATACTATGCAACGCTAAAGAATAATGTAGAATCTGCAAAACACCGCATAACGTGGATGAACTTGGAGGACATTATGCTGAGTGAAGTAAGTCAGTCACAAAAGGACAAATATTGTATTAGTCTGTTATTGTAAAAGTTAAGGAAAGGTTTATAAATTGAGGACATTTTCTTTGTTGGTTACCAGGGGTGGGAGGGAAAAAAAAAAAAAAAGAAAAATATATCTTGATCATACATTTGACAAGCAAAGAAGGTGTTGCTCATGATGCTAGATATTAAATGTTAATTAAAAGAATAAAATTTGAAGACAATAATTTTAGCATACTAGTTTGGAAATTTTTTATACTGTTTTAGAAAATCTTTCCATTTTACAATAAACATTTTGCATTTTGAAAAATGCACATTTAAAAAGGAGGTATTTTCATAATTAACTTTCTAACTGAACATTCTATTTCTTTATCAGTTTTGCCAGTGACCTGTGTAACTGAAAAAAGACATCTCTTGTCTGTGGATAGCGCAGTACTAAGCAGACAGCAGTCATATAATGATTTTGTTTGTATCACCTAAAACAAGAGATTAATAAAGAGCAAGGCAAAGTAACTTTACTAGAGAGCCATTTTTATTAACTATATACAGTGGTAGCCTTTATGGACAATGAGTAGATTGTAGATCCAGTTAGAAGGGGCTCAACTTTGAACTGAGTAGGCACAATAGGATTTCTCCCAATAACACGATTGTTAGTATTTTTATATCATCTTCGAACAACTGACTTTATTGCTGAACTCACATATAAATGGCCTTTTTTTTCTTTTTTTATTAAATAATGGGACTATAATATCAGTAGTTTTAAAAAGTGAGAAACACCACAGACGTTAAAAGAAGTTTCTGGTGGTATTCCTAAAGAACTAGAAATGTTGGGTTTTTGGATATAAGTATCTTGCAAATGATTGGAAAAGAATACAGGCTTAGAAAATACACTTAGTATGTACACAAGAAATAAATCTGGAAGAGCAAATTCCAAACTGTTCATGGTCATTACCTTTGGTGAGGAGAAAGTGTTTGGTCAATGAGGGGGAAAGAGCAGAGATAAAGGAAGCACTTGCACTGTTAATATTCTTCTGGATTGCCTGAATTTATACCATTGAGAATGTTGTGTAATTTTAAGGAGGATAACTAAAATGTGATTTCAAAAAGAAAGTTCACTGCAAAAGTGTTTGGAATAGATAGTAGTTTCAGAGAATAGTTGATTCTGACTCATAGCGACCCCCATTGGGTTTCTGAGGCGGTAAATCTTTATAGAAGTAGATTGCCCCATCTTTCTTCTACCAGAGAATAGCAGAGCTGTACAAATGCCTGAAAATAATTCACATTGAAACGTAGGAGAAAATGAGATATTGTAGGATTTCTCATTTTTTTGGGCAAAAGTCACAAAATCAAATATCATGTGGATTACTTATACAAAATATCACATGATCAACTGATTCAAGATATAGATATACATACATTTACATAATTATCCATGGAAACCCTAGAACTCAAATTTTGCATTCATGTTGTCTGGAGCCATTGAGCAAGTAAGTAGAATTCTGTTATTCAGCAATAAGGGACTGTTTCTCTTCCTTGTCTATCCCACAAAGCATTAAAAGTTCTAGACCAGGGAGAAGTTGCCCAATAACAAAAGAAAGACCATATTTTTACATAAAGATGTGTGTGTTATACAGTTCTTGCAAACAATGCAACCCCTTCCCCAATAGTTGCCTATGTGCAATATGCACATTATATGCATGAGCACATTATTTATGTGGGCGTGTTGTATGCGAGAAATACAGTAAGTAATTTGTAGCAGTTGGTTCTAATTGTGCCCATCAAACCTGTCACTCAGTTGTGCAGAAGAGTGGAAAAGCAATTAGCAACTACAAGGTTGGATACTGGTGAGTGACAGGAGTGTCTTAAACAGGAAATCAGTAATGGACGAAAATGATTACCAAAGTTGCTAGTGGATACTCCTGGATCTGAGAAAACTTTCCATCTACTGCCCAACCTTCTAAAACAAAAGATGCTGTTGAAAAATATTTGAATGTTTGCTCTTAAACTTGTACCGTCATTCAAAAAGCCGCACAGTACAGATCTTTTTTCCTACCTGGTGGGGCTGAATGAACCTTTTCCTTATCTGATGGGGTCTTAATAAATAAAAATCAGGAGCATGGGACCCTTCCTTTCCTCAACTCTCAATTCTCATGTTGGAATCACTGCTGTGGATGCAGATATGTTTGTAGGATAGTGCATGTATATGTTTCCTGAGTGGTGAAAATGGTTAACACAGATGGCTGTTCCAGTCCATCCAGAGGACCCTGGAAGAAAGCCCTGGAAATATATTTCTGAAAAAGCAGCCATTAAAAACCCCATGGAGCACAGTTCTACTCTGACACATATGGGTTACTATGAGTCAGAGTTGACTTGGAGTCGAC
>NW_006921671.1:7365607-7380098 GCF_000298275.1 Orycteropus afer afer
TCCAAGTCTTTGCACATTTCATTATTGTAATTGGCTTTGTCTGCTCAAGCTGCTCTTTGAAATCTTCTGTTCAGCTCTTTTATCTTGTCATTTCTTCCACTGGCTTTAGCTACTCTCCACTCAAGGGCAAGTTTCAGAGTCTCTTCTGTCATCCATTTTGGTCTTCTCTTTTTTTCTTGTCTTTTTAGTGACCTCTTGCTTTCTTCATGGATGATGTTCTTGATGTCATCCCACAATTCTTCTGGTTTTCAGTCACTGGTGCTCAATGCATCAAATCTATTTTTTAGAGGGTTTCTAAATTCAGGAGGGATATATTCAATATCATATTTTAGCTCTCGTGGACTTGTTTTAATGGCCATTCTTGCTTCCAAGGAGCAACTTTAACTTCAAGTTGAACTTGCATGAGCAGGTGATGGTCTGTTCCACAATCAGCTCCTGGCCTGGTTTTGGCTGAAGATATTGAGCTTTTCCATCACCCCTTACCACAGATGTAGTCAATCTGATTCCTATGTATTCCATCTGGTGAAGTCCACATGTATAATTGCCATTGTGTTGTTGAAAAAAGGTATTTGCAATGAATAAGTCATTGGTCTCACAAAATTCTGTCATGTGATTTCCAGCATCACTTCTATCACCAAGGTCAAATTTTCCAACTACCGGTGCTTCTTCTGTTTCCAACTTTTGCATTCCAGTCACCACTGATAATTAACACATCTGGATTGCAAGTTCAGTCAATTTCAGACTGCAGAAGCTTATAAAAATCTTCAATTTCCTCATCTTTGGCTTTGGTAGTTGGTGTATAAATTTGAATAATAGTCATATTAACTGGTCTTCCTTGTAGGCGTATGGATATTATCCTATCACTGACAGCATTGTACTTCAGGACAGATCTTGAAACATCCTTTGTGATGATGAACACCATGCCATTCCTCTTCAAATTGTCATTCTTGGCATAGTAGACCACATGGTAGTCTGATTCAAAATGGCCAAAACTAGTCCATTTCAGCTCACTAATGCCTAGGGTATTAATCTTTATGCACCCCATTTCACTTTTGACAACCTCCAAATTTCCTAGATTCATGTTTCATACGTTCCATGTTCCAATTATTAATGGATGTTTGCAGCTGTTTATCCTCAGTTTGAGTCATGCCACATCAGCAAATGGAGGTCTCGAAAGCTTTACCTTATCCACATCATTAGGGCTGGTTCTACTCTGATGATGCAGCTCTTTTCTGGTGCTATTTTGATAGCCTTCCAACCTAAGTGGCTTATCCTTCTGTACTATATTGGACAATGTTTCCAGGTTACTCATAAAGTTGCATAGTAATATATCAGACAGGGTTTCTCTGCTATTCATAAAGTTTTCCCTAGCCAATTCTTTGAGAAATGGATAGCCTCCTCCTTCTTTCTAGTCTGTCTCAGTCTGCAAGCTGTTGAAACCTGTGCACCACGTGCAACCCTACCGGGTTTGAGACACCAGTGGCACAGCCTCAAGCCTCACAGCAACATGCCACCACAGTATGACAAACTGACAGACAAGCTTGTCTCCCTTAGCTGTTCAAAACCTCTCCACCCTCCCCACCCTCCCCTTACACAGATTCCCCTTACATCTTTCCTGTCACTTGGGAGGGGTATGGCCTGGGTCCCCTGCCTTACCTGGATCCCTGCCTCTACTTCCTCACTCTGTCCTGGTCTCCACCCCCCCACCCCTGGCTTTTTCTCGGCTTTCCCTGGGTTTCCTGATGCTTGGGAGGGCCGTGGCCTGGGTCCCTGGCCTTACCTGGATCCCTTCTTCTAGTTTTAGCACCATGTTAATTGTTTGTGCCACCCAGGGACTCCTGGCTATTGAATACAGTTTATCAAGGAAGAAATTAAAATATTCATAACATACTCTTGTATACAGTTTGGGGGACTAATGGAATAATTTTATATGGGGAGGAAATGAGATCCCTAAGGATTCTTAGAATATGAAGCATTTTAGCTCTCATAGATTTCTGCCTCACCCTGGGTCACTTTGGCCTTATGGGCTGTCAAAAATGTTGCTTTGAATTTATTTATTTATTGTGTTATTTAGTCTTTTTCACTTATTTCAGTGTATATGTTCTATCTCTTTATTTGACTGCAAATAGCACTACACAATTACACCATGCCTTTTTTTCTTTCATACAGAATGTGTTTAATATTGTGCCTCTCACAATAGTATTTAATAAACAATTTTCTAATAAACTCTTGACTACTAATTTTTGTGTGGTCTGCTAACATATGAAAAGTAGTAACACAGTGCCAGGTGTATGACAGGCACTCAATGAATATTAAACAATAAAAAAAGAAAGAATGATATATATAAAAAAGTAGGTGAAACAATTATGCTTATTTCCTTCAGTGAAACACATTAATTAAATTGTAATTAAACAAAAAGGACAGCTTCATTGGTCAAGTTCTTGAATAAAGTCCAATGTTGTGTCACTGACTGGAGGACTCCCAACCCAAGGTGCTCTTGAAGTCTTTGGGTGAGTTACCAGATGGAGGAGATAAGGCTTACTTCTGCCTGATAGCTATACCCAGGAAGGAGATAGGTAGAACTTAAAAAAAAAAAAAAAAAAAAAAAGCTGAAATGCAGCAAAAGTAGTGCTATATCCTAGAGGAAGGGTCTCCTGGGTGTAAAATGCTTTTCCAGGCAGTGTATTCTGTCAAATGTTGTCAATCCGTTCACCCATTCCTTTCTCTCTCTGTGCACATGCTTGCATGCATGCACATACATACACATGTGCATTCCTGGGCAGTGTTTGGAGGAAAAAGTTAGGAAAGAGAGCAGGATGCTAGGAGTGTATAAGGAGGAAGGGAATACTGGTGACTCTGAATGTTGACTTCATATGTGGGGAAGCTAGAGAAGGCACAGAGAAATTCCTTCCCTTACAGATTAGACTTAAATGTGAAGAGTCTTTAGACAAAACACAGCACTAGTTATCCTCTTTCCTGGTATTCACTGAATATTTTTAAAGGCAAATGATCTAGACAAAAAAGCAAGTGGCTTGCTTTGCAGGTACATTTTCCCATGGGACCAAAGAAGAGTTCTGCCCTGCTTCTGTTTTCAGCATGGAGTCTCCTAACCCTCACCTTCCTCCTGGCATTGACAGTAACATTGAGAATACATTTGTGGCTGTTTTTTTTTCTCCCCATTACATATCTGTAGCTGGGTGGGAACTATATAGAATGTAAAAAGGGCACAGTTCCTCTCTAAGCATCAGGGATACACCTGTGCACAGAAACGTCTAAATCTAACTAAAAAATAGATTTCAGAAACAATCATGAAGAATTTCAAACTTTCTAGACTTTAGTTATACATCCTTTTCTTCTTCTTTTTTTTAAAAAAAGCAAGCAAGCAACCAACAAAAACTTCACATACAGTACATTAAAAAAATACTTAACTATTAAATAATAAATTTATTTTCCATACAAGCAATTAGAAGATGAAAATCTAAACACAAGTGAATGTATAGCAATGTCAGATAATTAATAAATCCTTATGGAATGTACAAGTAATCTTAAATTTTGTTTTTTTGTTACACAAGAAGCAATTTAGGAATACCATTACATGATTTCAATTTATCTCAATAAACAATTTAAAACTTTAATGTGTGACAGCTTTTTATTTTGACATGTTACTGGTGGTAGCTAGATTTTATCATTCCAAGAGTCCTCATGTCAAAGCCCAGTCATGGTTGTGTTGGAAATTATTTTACCTGTTTGCAATGGTTACAAGTCCAGGAGGACAGTAATAACCACTGGAAGCATGGTCAAAACTTCGAAGGACTGTGTCGATTTTGTAACAGAATTTACCATGTCTCTCCCATCCCTTAAAAAAGGAAAAAGTAAATTAAGGAATTAGTTAAATAGCAAAATGACTTTTCCCCCCCCCATATTCTCATTTACCACTTAAATAACCTTCTTCTCTGACCCACTCAAACTCTTTGGATTTTTGTCTTGATATCTTTATATTTATTTTATCTGGTGATGCCATTATCTATAGTTGCTTCTATATTTATTTAACTAATTAAAACTATTAAAAGCAAATGAAAGCACATACATACATCAGACTCATAGAATTTCATACAAATGGTCTCTACAAGAGGTGTTGTTGTTGTTAGGTGCTGTTGAGTCTGCTCCAACTCATAGTGACCCTATGTACAACACAACAAAATACTGTCCAGTTGTGTGCCCTCCTCACAATCTTTGCTGTCCTTGAGCTCATTGCTGCAGCCACCGTGTCATCCATCTTGTTCAAGGGCTTCCCCTTTTTTGCTGACCCTCCACTGTATCAAGCATGATATCTTTCTCCAGGGAATGGTCCCTTTTGATAACATGATCAAAGTAGGTGAGACAAAGTCTGGCCATTCTCGGTTCTAAGGAGTATTCCAGTTGCACTTCTTCCAGATTTGTTCATTTTTCTAGCAGTTCACAGTATTTTCAGTTTTCTTCACTAACACCATCATTCAAAGACATCAGCTGTTGTTCAGTCTTCCTTATTCGTTGTCCAGCTTTCACATGCATATGAGATGACTAAAAATACCATGGTTTGGGTTAGATGCACCTTAGTCTTCACAGTGAAATCTTTGCTTCTTAACACTTTAAAGAGGTCTCTTGAAGCAAATTTGCCCAGTGTGATAGTTAAGTTTGTGTGTCAACTTGGCTGGGCCTGGTTGAGTGGCTGGGCAGCTGGATGTTGTTACTCCCCATGGTAAGAATGGTAATTAACCCCATGGCTGAATGTATTGGAGCAGCTGAGTAGCTGCTTTAGGGATGTGGTTTGCTTCCCGTATATAAGCAGCAGCTTTGGGAATGGTCTCTAGCTTATGGCACATTTGAATCCTGCATGTGCCCATGTCATTGTTCAGCAGCAGCCTGCAATGCTCTGCTGACCTTGGGACTTTCCATGGACTTGAATTAATGGCCTGCCATGTGGTTTGCTAACAGTGGGACTGTACTTTTTTACTTCTCAACCTTGGGCTTGTCAGCCTCAGCAGCCAGCAGCTGTCTGAGTGAAGAAAAGCCTCTAGCTTTAG
The DNA here is from genome assembly GCF_000298275.1 of Orycteropus afer afer. Lineage (NCBI taxonomy): Eukaryota > Metazoa > Chordata > Mammalia > Tubulidentata > Orycteropodidae > Orycteropus > Orycteropus afer. The sequence goes on from NW_006921671.1 coordinate 7,370,671, forward strand.
TGGGCCAGGAGCAGGAGGCAGAGCTAAAGCCCAAAGTTGAGGGGCTTTCACCCAGCTCTTAGAGCCTGGCACTTTGAACTCAGACTTAAAGCCTCCAAACTGTAAGAGAATAAACTCGTGCTTGTTAAGGCCATCCCATTGTGGTACATTCCTGTCAGAGTGGTACTAAGTAACCAGAACACTCAGTGCAATATGATGTCTGATTTCTTGACTGCTGGTTCCTGGGTGTTTATTGTGGATACAAGTAAAATGAAATCCCTGACAACTTCAATCTTCTCCCCCTGCCTTTTTTTTTAATCATGATGTTGCTTATTGGTCCAGTTGTGAGGATTTTTGTTTTCTTTATGTGGAGGTGTAATCCATACTGAAGACTGTAGTCTTTGATCTTCACCAGTAAGTGCTACAAGTCATCTTCACTTTCAGCAAGCAAGGTCATGTCATCTGCATATTTACAAGAAGTAGAAACTAAAAATATTGCATCTCAAGTCAGAATGTCTGGGTTGGGATCTTAGCCCCATCACTATGTGCATCTTAATTTTCTCTTCTGTGAAATAGGGGTAATAGTATCCATGGAGTTGTTTTGAGAATCAAAGGGAGACAATGCAGGCACAGACCTTAGAAAAGAGACAGGGCTTAGTAAATGTTAAATTACTGATACCTATTATGATTATGAAGGAACCCTGGTAGGACAGTGGTTAAACACCTGGCTGCTAACCAAAAGGTCGGCAGTTCAAACCCACCACTCAATCCATGTGAGAAACATGTGGCAGTCTGCTTCTATAAAGATTATAGCCTTGGAAACTCTAGAAGGCAATTCTTCTCCTACAGGGTTGCTATGAGTTGGAATCAACTCGCTGACACTGGGTTGGTTTATTATTATTAATGTAATTATGAAGTATGTAAACTGACCAAAGAGGACATGTGCATCTAGATAACACTGTATGCTTTTCACTCTCCTTTTCTATTGATTACCTCATGTTATCTCTCTGAGATTTGTTGAGATCCAAACCAAACCAAACTCACTGCCATTGAGTTGGATCCGACTCATAGCAACCCCTCCTTGGGTTTCTGAGACAGTATCACTCTGGAAGTAGATTGCCCAGTCTTCTGTTGTTGAGATTAGGGACTTAGATAACATCACAGACTAGAATCAGCTGGACCTGAAGCTGAATTCTGGTGCAGTCCAAGATGGTCTCAGCCGGATTATAATGCTTCCAAATAGAGAATAGCCAAAACATATTTTGTTGTAAAGATTATTCCTAAGTTAACTGGCTGGCCTTTTAGAGGGAAAGAAAGCAAACCTTGGCACTCAGATAAAAATGCAGAACATGTAGCGGCATGGTCAGCCCTGGGAGCTATGAAGGGGACTCTATTAATTAAAACCATATGGCACAGGACATATATACTCATCAATCTTCTATATATCAACTGAGTTATTTCAATTCTTACATTATTACAAAATCACATCACTTTTATGCATCTATTTTTACTTATTCACCAGTTTTAAAATACCCTACCCTTTGTGTCATGCCAACCCTTGCCAGCTTTTGATCAGATATAAAATGATTTATGGTATATTCCTTGGAAAAGGTCCTGGTTTTGCAATAAAATAAAGAAAAGTTTATTTTAGAAATCATCTATTTTAATTCAAAGCATATTACTAAATGAGGTGTGAGTCATAGGTACTCCTACACACAGCTGACCAGGGTCTCCTGCTCTGAACTCATTCTCTTTCAATTTAACCTGAACGTTATCTGTGTAAAGTAATTGAAAGCTCCAAATAGAGCCCTTCTGAGGACCAACCTGTAACGGGGGCATGGAGGTTGTTAAGACTGCTTTTGTACTTGGAAGCACAGGCTGAGGAAGACCATATGACCTTCCTAACAAAACATTTCCTCTTCATTAGTGTTTTTAGATTATAGACTGCTTAGCAAAACAAACACAAATGAAAAAATGTAAGAACTGAACAGACTAAAAGAGGAAAAAAAAAAGAAGATGTGTTCCAGTAATAACCAGAAAATCTGGGACTCTTTACTATAAAACTTTTTCTACCCAATGAAAGTGGGAAGAATACTTGACTATAGTGGTTAATATCCTTTGCACTCTAGGTGCCATTTCATTTTCAAATGAAATTATGATAATGCCAATTATGAGCAGTTGCTTATATTGTCCAATCCTAAACAAGTCACCCGGAGGAAAATACTTTTTTTCCTTTGAAGTTATCAAGACTGAGAGAATAAATTGACTTTGCACGTGCAGTTTGTTTAGAGAACTGAATTGAAGCAAATGGCTAAAAGAGTAAAACTGGTAAAAACCATTTTCATAGATGGATGCATACTGAAATTAATGGGATTTTTACCATAATGCTAGAGAATCATCTCTGCCCTCAGAATCTTTAAATGCTGGTAATGGTGTTCTGAAAGGAAAGAGGAACCAAAAGTTTGAACATAGCATCAGTTCTGTTTCTGCTGTGTAAGAAGTAAATGGTCTTTTCTACGAAAATGAAACATGTTGAGTTGCTTTGAGAGCCATTATGAGAGCCATTATCACACACGCATGCACACACACACACACACAATCAACATCTCTGATCAGCTAGATATTAGGTAACTGATCAGCTATAATTAATTCAGGAATTATAATCATTAGATAAAATATATGGTGACATGTCAGTAATGGGACATGTATTGTCCATCTATACAGTATGAAGAGTCATTTGTATGTTTACACATTGATTAATGAATAACATGTAGTTTCTGGAACTATTTATGTTCCAGAATTATCTATATTAGAATTATTTATATTAGAAGAGAAAACATTTAACACAGAGTTGCATAAAAAACAAGTTTTGGAAAACTTTGAGACTCATAGAGTGTAAACATTCCCAATATTTAAATTCAAATTCATGTATGTGTGAGAGAGAATGTGCTGAGGACCCTGGTATGTCCTAGGTTTTTGCTTTACTGCAGAATACTGAACATATTCCAGGAAATTTAAAACAAATAAGCCTCTATATTTTAAGATTAAATGTAACCTATCAAATATTTTTTAAGTCCTTAAAATACCAAACTTAAATAATCTTTTATTATCCCTTTTCCAAATGATAAATATATTGCAAAAAGTAAATTCTTCTTCATTACTGAATCCTATTTAAACATCTAAGTCTAAGAAAGTAAAAAGTAAGGCAAGATTCTTGGTACAGAGATTCACTGTCTGACTCAAAAGAATACATGATTTTTCACTCTGACATCCTACTTCAAAATTATGAAAGCCATGTGTGAGACAGGGCATCATGGGACTGTCAGTGTTTGTACAGATGGTATAACTAACAGGATAACTTACACTTTTTATCTCAAAAGAAAGGTAGTTGTAGGTCAAAGTGGCTAGTAATAAAACTATTTTCCCAGAGATGTAAATCCTTCATAGCCTCTAGCTGGTAACTGTTGGTTTGTTCAAAGTAGCTCCCCCCAACACACTGAAAAAAACGCAGAAAGAAGGAGAGAGAGAGAGGAAAGAAGGGGAGGGAGGGAGGAAGGTGGGGAAGAGGATGGAAGGAAGGAAGAGACACAAGAAAGGAAGAAGAAAGGAAGAACGAGAAGAAAGAAAAAGAGAAAGGAGAGAAAAAAGGAAGAGAAGGTGCAGTAAGGAGGAAGAGAAGAGGGAAGAGAAGGGAGGTCAGGAGGGAGAGAGACTCACTTTAAACTGATGGTGGATAAATGATGCTAGTTATGAAAAGTTCTTGTAGATAAACTGCAAGGTTAAAAGCACTTACCTCTTGACAGCCTGATGAAGCATCAGAAAGAACATGGCCTGATTTTTCACAAATGTAAAAAAGTGTTTCTTCACAATTTTTAACTTTCCAAGATCCCTCCTAGAAGGAAAATTGTTACAAGATGAATGAATACACTCCATTATGGATGCCATGGGCAATACCAATTATTATGAGTAAAAATATGATTAATAATAAGTGTTTCTCAAAAAAGTTAAACATAAAAATTACCATATGACCTAGCAATTCCACTCCTAGGTATGTACCCAAGAGAAATGAAAACATATTCCACACAGAAACTATGTTTATAGAGCATTATTCACTATAGCCAAAAGCTGAACTCAGATGTCCATCAAGGAATGAATGGATACACATGTAACTTATGGCATATGCATACAATGGCATATTGTTGACCTACAAAAAGGAATAAAGTACTGACAGATGCTACAACTTGGATCAACTTCTAAAACAATATGCTGAATAAAGGAAGCCAGATACAAAAGGCCACATATTGTATGATTCCTTTTAGATAAAATATCCAGAATAAGCAAATCTGTAGAGACAAAAAGGGGATTAGTGAGTGTCAAAGGATAGGGAGTGGGTGGGGAATGATTGCTTAATGGGTACAAGGTGTTTTCCTGGAGTGAATAAAAAGTTTTGAAACTAGAAGGAAGTGGTAGTTACACAACACTGTGAATGCACAAAGTGCCACTGATTTGAACACTTTAAAACAGTTAATTGTATGTTACATGAATTTCACCTTAATAAAAGAAAAAACAAAGTATTTCAGGATGGGGTAATACCTGAGAACCCTGCATGTCATAGGAAAGGGATCATACTCTCTCTGGGTGGGAAGTCCCACTCTCTTGCAAGTGCCTGAACATATAGACAATTCTAAGATATGCAATCCTGGATTGGGTGGGTAGGAGGGGAGGAACAACTGGTACTTCTCGATCATCACATGCTAGGCATTGTTATTGTTGTTATTAGCCTTTAAGTCCTTTGCAGAGTAGAACTGTACTCTGTAGGGTTTTCAAGGTTGTGACCTTTTGGAAGCAGATCACCAGGCCTTTTCTCCAAGGTGCCTCTGGGTGGGTTTGAACCACCAACTTTTAGGCTAATAGTTGAGCACTTAACTGTTTATGTCACCCAGGGACTCCTTTATTGCTGCCATTAGAAAACACCTGAATGTCTTCTCCTGGTTCTACTGAAAGCTACTCTTAGATATTATATAATAAGATACAATAACTGCTAACAGAAGGAGTGTTTGTCTCCTAAAGGATTTTGAATTTTATCACAAATCAGAACTTTTGGCTAAAACTGTACAAGTCAAAGTTTAGATGTATCTCAGACATCCAGTATTTTAGGGAAATATGGAGCCCTTCCATCAACCTTACCAAACCAAACCAAACTCACAGCCATCAAGTTGGATCCGACTCATAGCAACCCCTCCTTGGGTTTCTGAGGCAGTATCACTACAGAAGGAGCTCTGGTGGCATAGTGCCTAAGGCATTTGACTGCTAACCAGAAGACTGGTGGTTCAAATCCACCAGCCACTCCTCAGAAGGAAGGTTGGGCAATCTACTTCTATAGTGATACTGTTTCGGAAATCCAAGGAGGAGTCACTGTGAGTTGGATCTGACTCAACAGCAATGCATTATCACTACAGATGCCTTTGTCTGTAATAGAACCTTTGTATCCCTCACCCTATGGAGTCTCCCATCAAACCACCCAGTTTATAGGATAGTTGGATGGATGAATGAATAAATAAATGAGGCAGTTTCCTAGGCTCTCAGTTAAAATTTCTGTATCATCCATGATTAGATAACTTGTTAATTATAATCATTATATTCATATTGAGTTCTACTTAATAGAAATAAATGTTAATTTTTAAGCATCTACTATTGAAGGTGTTACTGAGCTTCCAAAAAAGGCACTACAACACAACACACTTAAAACAGCGCTGGTTGGCATGTTTAATGAAATTAATGCCTTCCTTTACTCTCTTCAAAGCAGTCTTATTATCCAAATATTGATTCCTGTTCTATGAATGTGCTAGATAAAATACCCATGTCTGTCAAATAAAAAAGGAGAATGTCCATGGGAAATGAAGGTCATCTTATTTACATCAACACCAATGAACCAATAAAGGATAAAATACTATAATATAAACTGTGGTGTATTTCAGCTGGTCTTGACCCAGAAGGAGTCCCTGAGTGGTGCCAATGGTTTAGTGCTTGGCTACTAACTGGAAGGTTGGTGGTGCAAATTTACCCAGAGGAGCCTCAGAAGAAAAGCCTGGTGATCTACTTCCAAAAGATTGTAGACACTGAAAACCCTAAGGAGCACAGTTATACTCTCATACACATGGCATCACTATGAGTTAGAATGACAATGGCAACTGGTAGACCCATGAGAGACATCTAGGAAGGGTATTATTTCTCCCTCCTCAAATATGATTCTGATACACTGCCTTAGCACAATGAAATGTGTTATAAAAATAACTACTTAGAGATTTTTGATGTTTGGTCAGCACAACTATTTCATCAACTTACTTAAATAACATTTAATAAACTACTTCTCGACAGAACGTGATGTGGTGTCCCAGTGGCTGAAGAGGTGCCTACCAAATATCAGTAACCCCCTGCTCTCAGCAAGTCTATTAGTTCAGTAGTTCTATGATCAAGGAGACTAAGTCTGTTTAAAATGTACAATAAACCCTTTACACGGTTAGGGATTTTAAGTAATTCTGTATAGTTGCATGTTTTAGATAAATGAGTGACATGGCATAGGGATAATGGTGATGTTAAGACCATGTTCATGTGAAGAAAAGAATTAGGGTTTACATTGATTCACTATCTCAAAGAGGTCATATACACTGTTGAAATCTTTTTACGTTAATTGGGTAATGAAGTTTAAAAACCATCACTCTCTGGACTATTTTTCCAACCTCACTTCTTCCCCTCATCTCCACCTTGGTGGTTAATAGCACCACCATCCACCCAGATGCTCAAGCTAAAATCTACCTCTCACATACACCCCTATATCTCATCTAGCAGCAAATCCTATCATCCAAATGATCCATGAATCTGTCCAAGTCTTTCCATCTTCATGACCCTAATTCAGCCACTGGAGTGCCACCAAACTGGTTTCTTGCTTCCATTTTATCCTTCTCCAATCCATTCTCTATGTAGCAGTCCCAGATACTTCTTTTTTTCTTTCACAGTAACTTTCCAAGATGTAAATCAGATTATGCTATCCATCTCCTTAAAGCCCTTTGTTATTAGCTGTCATGGAGTCAGCCCTCAAATCATGGCGACCCCTTTCACACTGTCATCTATATGGGATTTTCATTGGATAATTTTCAGAAGTAGATTACCAGGCTTCTGTCTTAGTCTGGAAGCTCTACTGAAACCTATTCAGCATCACAGCAACACACAAGTCTCTAGCAACAGACGTGGTGACTGAGCAAGAGGTGCATTGGTTCAGAAGAGAGGTTGAGAATTCTAACACTGACCACCAACATCTCATTAAAGCCCTTTTCTTCTTTATATACTAAGGCTAATAACCCTGGCATTTTTTGCATCCTTCCTGCCCCATCTCAAATGACTTCATCATCATTCATACCCTCAGGCCACAATGGTTTCCTTTTTGATTAACAAACACAGCAGGCCTTTGGACCTTTGCACTTGCTGCTCCTCTGGCTGTAATGTTCTTTCCCCTGTTCATCAAGATCCTTCTCATTCTATTAAGTACAAGACGCTAGGAGTTGGAATCAACTTGATAGAAATGGGTTTTGGGGTTAAGATTGAGGCAGCCGAGGACTTCCAGTAAGATGGAGGAACAGGCAGACTAGCGCCACAGACCCTCTTCAACAAAGAAAAGAAAAACCAATTGACAGAGATACAGAAAATAATCCTGGAGCCCTGAGCTTTGAAAGGAACTTTACAGAAGTGGATTAGGCACCAACTAGTGGAAAAGCCTGAAGGAAAACAGTGAGTACAGAGATGGTCAGAGCTGTGGACTGTCAGCAACTCTGACAGGACCAACAGTTTGAATATTTCCAAGTGTTGTTGGGACCTGAGAATTGACCTAAAAATCAGCCCTGGTCACCAAGGGCTGCAGGGATGACTGCGCTGGTGGCCTATGACTAGGAAGGGGAGCAGCAAGGAAGTAGACTTTCTGCTGTCCGGAGGGCACAGCCATTTTGGATATTTAAAGTGACCGAGGGTGCAGCCATTTTGAATGTTTACAATGGTGGCCATTTTGGATATTTAAAGTGACTGAGGGCGCAGCAATTTTGAATCTTTACAAGTGGCATCATTTTCAATTTTAAACTGATAGCACTCTCATTTGGATTCCAGGGACTTAAGACTAGGCTCTGTTTGCCAAGGTCAGCAGGGACATATGAGAGGCTGACAACAGGAAAGGAGACAGGTGGTGAGTGTATAAGTGCTGTCAACTAGTGAATAGAGGAGCACAGTACCCTGCTTGCATAGATAACATACAAAACAAAACAAAGAAAATTAAAATCGTGGGCAAGTCACTCCAACATACAATCACTAATTAAATATAAACATAAAAACATCACAATGCCTCGGAGACAACAGAGCATCACAGTCCACACAAAGAAGCAAGATAAAGCAGGAGAAACAAGGGACCAGGATACAGACCCAAAACACATCCCTGAGGAGGATGCAGCATTGGAACTCCCTGATAAGGAATTCAAAAGAAGGATATTTAAGTATCTTCAACGAATTGAGAGGCAGATCAAAGAAAATACAGAGAAAACCCTAGAACAATTTCAAAAGACAATACAAGAACAAAATGACAAAATAAATGAAAAATTAGAAATGATGCAAAATCTATACAGAAATCCAGAAGATTAATACTAAGTTTTCAGAATAGATAAGACATTAAATGGGCAAAGGAGCAGAACTGAATCAATGGAAGACAGAATTAGGGAAGTTGAGGCAAATACCTGAACACTTCTTTGGAAAAGGATAAATCAGAAAAAAAGATCAAAACAAAATGAAAGCCTAAGTTTCATGTGGGACACCATCAAAAGAATAATCTATGTGTCATTGGAATTCCAGAATGGGAAGAGACAAATAAAACAGAGAAAATAGTTGAAGATTTGTTGGAAGACAATTTTCCTGGTATGATGAAAGATGAGAATATATCTGTTCAGGAAGTCCAATGAACCCAAGCAGGATAGACCCTGAAAGAAAATCACCAAGAAATATCATCATCAAACTCACCACAACCAAAGACAAGGAAAGAATCATGAGAGCAGTTATCTATAAGGGGCAACCAATAAGACTAAAGCTCGGAATTCTCAACAGAAACGATGTAGGCAAGAAGACAATGGGATGGTATATGTAAAACCCTGAAAAAGAAACATTTCCAACCAAGAATTATGTACCCAGCAAAACTGTCCCTCAAATATGATGGTGAAATTAGGACATTCCAGATAAGCAGAAATTAAGGGAATTTGTTAAAACCAGACCAACCTTATAAGAGATGCTAAAGGGAGCCCTTTGGACAGAGAAGCAACAACAGCCAACAACAACTGACCATTAACACACATGACGACATAACCCAGAAACAAACTCAGCTATGTAAGTATCCAAAGTAAATAAGCCTACAAGATTGTAAA
>NW_006921671.1:7400584-7407025 GCF_000298275.1 Orycteropus afer afer
CTCTGTAAATCTTCACCCAAATCCTAATTAAAAAAAAAAAAAAGTTAAAAACATAAAACTAATCACCAACTTTATATGGAATGGAATGAGATCTCAGGTAAGCAGCAAAGCACAACTAAAGAAGAACAAAGTAGGAGACTTCACGTTCCCGGATGTGAAAACCTACTATACAGCCAAAACCAAAAAAACAAACTCACTGCCTTTGAATAGGAGCTCTGGTGGCTTAGTGTCTAAGGCATTAGACTACTAACTGGAAGGCTGGTGATTCAAACCCACCAGCTACTCTTCAGAAGGAAGGTTGGGCAAAGTACTTCCATAGCGATACCACCTTGGAAACCCAAGGAGGGGTCGCGATGAGTTGGATCCAGTGTGTTCCATTGCTTCATTGTTGCCTTTGAGTTGATTATGATTTTTAGTGAGCTCCATTGGGCTTCCAAGGCTGTAAATCTTTATGGAAGTAGATCGCCTCATCTTCCTTTCATGGAGCAGCTGGTGGGGTTGAATGGATGACCTTCTAGTTAGCAGCCAAATGCCTTACCCACCATGCTACCAGCTACCACAGCAGTCAAAGCATCCTGGTATTGATACAATGACAGACCCATAGACCAATGGAACAGAATTGAGAACCCAGAAGTAAACCCATCCACCTATGGACAGCTGATCTTTGACGAAGTACGAAAACCCACAAAAGGGAAAAGATAGTCTCTAAAAAACACTGCTGGTGAAACTAGATATCCATTTGCAGTAAAATGAAATAGGATCCATCTCTCTCACCATATGCAAAAAGTAACTCAAGGTGGATCAAAGACCTAAATGTAAAACCTAAAACTATAAAGATTATCAAAGAAAAAATAAGGGCAAACTTAGGGGCCCCACATGGCACAAATATACTATCAAACATAAAACACACAAACAGAAAACAGACTAGATGACTGGGACTTCCTAAATATTAAACACTTATGACACATGAAGAGACGTCAACAAAAGAGTACCTACAGACTAGAAAAAAAAATTGGCAACAGCATATTAGACAAGGCATTAATCTCTAATATTTATAGAAATTTTAACATCTCAACAACAAAAAGAAAAACAATCCAATTCAAATATGAGCAGAGGACATGAATAGATGCTTTACCAACAAAGACACTCAGGCAGCTAACAAACATATGAAGAAATGCTCACGATCATTACCTGTTACCCCAAACCCACTGCCATCAAGTCAGTTTCAATTCATAGTGACACTTTAGGGCAGAGGAGACTGTCCCATAGGGTTTCCAAGGCTGTAAATCTATACAGAAGCAGACTGCCTCATCCTTCTTAAGGGGAGTGGCTGGTGGATTCAAATCACAAATCTTTTGCTTAGCAACCAAATGTTTTAACCATTACACCACAAAAGTGCCTTCATTACACTTTAGAGAGATGCAAATCAAAACAATGAGATATCATCTCACCTCAGCATTAATAGCAAAGTTCAAAAGGCAGAAAACAACAAATGTTAGGAAGGGTCTGGAGAGACTGGAACACTCATACTCTTGGTGGCACTGTAAAGGTGAAAAACACTGTGGAAAATGATACAGTGCTTCCTTAAAAAGTTGAAAATAGAAATACCATATGATTCAGCAATCCCACTACTAGGTATATATCCTAGAGAAATAAGAGCCAGAACACTAACAGATATATGCATATCCATGTTCATCACAGCATTATTCACATTGGCCAAAAAAAAAAAAAAAAAGGAACAACCTACATGCCCATCAATGGATGAATGAATAAACAAATTATGGCACATACACACAATGGGACACTATGCAACATTAAAGAATAGCAATGAATCTGCAGAACACCTCAAAACATGGATGAACCTCAAGAATATTATGCTGAGTGATATTAGTCAATCACAAAAGTATAAATATTGTATGAGACCACTACTGTAAAAAGTCAAAAAAAGATTTACACACAGAAAGAATTATTCTTTGAAGATTGCCAGGGGTGGGTGGAGAAGGGAGAGTAAATCACTAACTAGAGGATAGACATGTATTTACTTGGGTTAAGGAAAAGGAATATACAATGAGGAGGAGGTCCAACAAAATGATCAAAGTAGAAGATGACACTGGAGGAGCACAAGAGTTAAAGGCAACAAAGGTGAATACTATTACATGCACAGTCCTATAATAGCAGTAATAATAATAATAATCTGTGAGTAGATATATAGACTGACACTCAAGTTGAACAGCGGTGGAAAGCAAATTAGACTATATCTGCAAATATAATATATATAGGTTTGACAGAGGATATTTCTACATATGTATTTACATGTACTGCAAACATATCCATGAATATATTAGCACATACAGGGGCAAAGTCATGAAAACTTCTTGAGGGAATGAGTCACAGGGCCTGGGGCCTCAGGACCATAGTCTTGGGTGACATTAAGGTCAACTGGTATAACATAATTCACAAAGACAATGTTCTGCATCTTACTTTGGTTAGTAGCAACTGGGGTCTTAAAATCTCATGAGTGTCCATCTAGGATACAACTATTGGTCTCCCCATCCAGAGCAAAGAAGAGTGAAGAAAATAAAAGATGCAATGAAATAATTAGTCCAAAGGACTAACAGACCATGTGAACCCTAGCTTCTAGGACTGTGGTAGTCGAGGCTGTTGTCAGCTTTGCTGGGCCTGGTTGAGTGGCTGGGCAGCTGGATGTAGTTATTCTCCACGGTGAGATTGGCAATCAATTTCATGGTGGAATCTACTGGAGCAGCTGAGTAGCTGCTTTAGGGACGTGCTCTGCTTCCAGTATATAAGCAGGAGCTTTGAGTAAGGTCTCCAGCTTTTTGGCACGCTTGAACCCTGCATGTAGCTAAATCGTTATTCAGCAGCCTGCCATCTTGTCTGCTGATCTTGGGACTTCTTCTAGACTTGAATTAGTGGCCTGCAGTGTGTGGTAACATTGGGACTGTGCCTTTGTACTTGTAGACCTTGGGTTTGTCAGCCTCAGCAGCCAGCAGCTGCCTGAGTGAAGAAAGATTCCAGCTTCAGTGGGCCAGGAGCCAGAGGCAGAGTTGAAGCCCATGGTTGAGTGGCTTTCCCCCAATCACTAGAGCCCAGCACTTTGAACTTGCATTTATAGCCTCCAAAACTATAAGTGAATAAACTCCTCTTTGTTAAAGCCATCCCATTTGCGGTGTGTTCCTGTCAGAGCAGCACTAGGTACCCAAAACAATGACCCTGAGACCAGAAGAACTAGATGGTTCCTGGCCACTACAGCTGACCCCCCTGAAAGGGATCACAATAGGAGGTCCTGGATGGAGTGGGAGAAAATTGTGAAACAAAACCCAAAATAATGAAAAAAGACCACGCTTACTGGTGTTATAGAGACTGGTGGGACCCTGAGACAATGGCCCTTACACATCCTTCAAATCTGGAACTAAAGTTATCCCCATGGCTCGACTTTCAGCCTAACGATAGACAGGCCTATAAAGTGAATGATAACACCAGGGAAGTATGCATTACTACAATCAACCACACGAGATCAAAGATGTAGTATTTCCCAAGGGATAAAGCTAAGAAGACAAGAAGGAATATGAAGGAAGGAGAAAAGGAAATGGTAAACAAAGGGAGGAAGTGAGAAGAAGTGCTGTTACATTGTAGAGATTGCAACAAATGTCACAAAAAAATGTGTATGAATTGTTGAACAGAAAACCAATTTGCTCTGTAAACTTCACTCAAATCACAATAAAATAATAAAATAAAAATTTAAAACACAGAAATGTGATGCAATGACACAGAAATTATAGAATCCTAGACCTTCATAGTTGAGAAGGATCTAGTCTAATCTCAATGCTTCATTTTCTAGATGTGATTAAGGTAAAGTCCAGAGAGGTAAGGAGACCTGTCAGAAGTCATACAACCAAAGTGGAAAGTCAGGACTAGATATAGACTTTAACAGTTAGAGTTGTCCATTTTTGAGACCATTTTAAACTTTAGAAAAAGAGTGTTATGGAAGACACTTCATATGGTATTTCAAGGATTTTATGTACAGTGTGTGAAAGAGTGTTATGGATGAAATTGTGTTTCCCAAAGTATGTGCTGGGATCCTGACCCCTATATCTGTGGATGTAATACTGTTTGGAAATAGGGCTTTCTTTATTATGGTGATTAGATGTCTGCTAACCAGAAGGCTGGCAGTTCAAATCCACCAGCCAATCCTCAGAAGGAAGGTTGGGCAATCTACTTCCTTAGTGATATCACCTTGGAAACCCAAGGAGGGGTTGCTATGAGTCAGCTCTGACTTGATGGCAGTAAGTTTTTTTTTTTAAGATCATAATAGAGTAAGGGAGGTTCTAAATCTAATTTCTTCTGAGCAATGTAGACACACAGGGAAGACAAATCCCATGTGAAGATTGCCATGGAACACTTGAGGCTGACAACTAGGAAGGAATCAACATGGCTGAGACCTAGTTTGTACTTTTAGTCTTGAGATGTGTGAGGAAAGAAATTTCTGTTAATGCCACCAAACCAAAAAGTCAAACTCACTGTTGCCGAGTTGGATCTGACTCATAGCGACCCCTCTTTGGGTTTCCGAAGCAGTATCACTATGGAAGTGGATTGCCCAACCTTCCTTCCGAGGAGTGGGTGGTAGATTTGAACCGCCATCCTTCTGGTTAGCAGTCAAGTGCCTTAGGCACTACACCACCATAGCTTGTGCTATTTCTGTTATTAGCCCAAACTCACTCCAAATACATTGCTATTGAATTGATTCCTACTTACAGTGATCCTATAGGACAGAGTAGAACTGCCTCATAGGCTTTCTTAGGCTATAATCTTTATGGAAGCAGACTGCCATCTCTTTCTCCCATTGAGTAGTTAATGGGTTTAAACCACTGACCTTTTTGGTTAGCAGGCAAGCACTTAACTATTGCACCACCAAAGATCATTTCTTTACAGTAGCACTAAGTAATTAAGGCAAAGGTTTAGATATATAAGCTCAGCTGAAAGAAGCCTAAAACCCTGATCACTTCCTGTGGAGTAGGGATGACAAAAAGATTTCATCTTGGAGGTCAGTCTGAGAGCCTAATGGTGTCTGTCACTCTGGGTTCGCCATGACTGGATTTAGAGGGAAATAATTCCATGATGCTTTGGGCACCAGAGGGAAGGTGGTAGTGTGCAGGACAAATTTTGGCTCTCTTTTATCTAGGAACTTGTCCCCAACCTGGCAGCATTTTTACTTTATTTAACTAAATGACAAATGGATGCCTTTCTTAAGCACTAATTTAGACACAACTTCACTGCTATTTGGGAATCAGGATACTTTCTTTTATAGTGCTTCTAGGACACAGAACAACATTTAAAATCATAGTCAGAATATGTTAGAACATTTAGATATAATCTATCTCAGAGGTTATATACAACCTAAAAAAGTAGTCATGGAACTCTCTGAGAAAATCGAATACTATACAGCACTATAAAGATAAAGGTAAGATAAAACAGTAAAGAGCAAGAACAAGGCCATGTGAGAAAACCACGGATTCTGGGAACATAGTTTGAAAACACTGGACTAGATCATCAAAATAATTTGTTGAATTGGAAGCAACAAGAATTAATTCAGACAAGTGTAGTTTAACATTTCTGGTCTTCTGATCTCAATTAAACTAGAAGAATAAATAAAACAAAAAGAAAAAAGGGTGGTAGGAGGGATTTTAGGAAGACATAAGAAAACAAAGGAAAAAACAAAGAAGGAAGAAACAGAGAAAGAAGGAGGATGGAAGAAGGAAGAGACAAAAGGATAATAACATCCTGTAGCAATTTCAGCAAATCCTTGAAATAAAAAGGTGATAAGAGCATAAAAAAATGACAAGATGCTTATTTATTTATTTATTTTCCATATTCTGCACTACCCTTAGGCTTAGCTATTTAAAGGAAAAGGAAAATAAAACATAATTGTAAGAAATGTGAAAGAATCCCAAAAATCCAGGTGGTTGGCATAGGATAGGCTTCTGCCCAGGGTGCAGGACAAGCTCTGCTCTGTATTGTACTAACAGATCTCAAAAATAGGAGCTGAGCTCAAGTAATGTGTTCATCTGCGCTGACTCAGGATGGATGAGGAGGAGGGGAAGCAGAACTACAGTTTCTTTCTGAAAGAATGTTTTAGCTCAAGTTGTCCCTATCCTTGAAAAATAAGTAAAACAATTTTTCACAAAATGCTTGCACAAATTAGCTCCAGGTTAGCTCACAGATTAATTGATAAATGACTTTTAGTTACTGATACATGACTAATGGTTACTCTTTCCCTAAACTTCTACATAAACAGTCTTCTCATTTTCTG
Source organism: Orycteropus afer afer (assembly GCF_000298275.1). Taxonomy (NCBI): domain Eukaryota; kingdom Metazoa; phylum Chordata; class Mammalia; order Tubulidentata; family Orycteropodidae; genus Orycteropus; species Orycteropus afer. The sequence continues at coordinate 7,406,913 of NW_006921671.1, forward strand.
TACTTTGGAACAATGTAATTTTGCAAATTGTCACCCAACTTTGATTGTAATACCCTTCAATAAATCTCTTTGCTTAAGTTTTTCAGAGATTTGGTCTTACTCTTTGACATTCT
>NW_006921671.1:7407440-7408120 GCF_000298275.1 Orycteropus afer afer
AGGACAGTTTGGAAAATATGTGGCCACTTTGGGATTCTTTTGAATTACCCAAGTTAAGTTTTCTGCACAGTAAATTAGAAAAGAAGGCTCTCAAATCAAATGAGATGCCAATTTTAATTGGTCTTTTGAAGATTCTAAATGATGTGATGAAAGTAAAACTGCTTCCCTGAAGGATACTGTTTCTAAATTAACTGAACACACTAAGGAGCTACAATATCAGAACCCTGCTGCTCCTCCCTCTGCTCCTCCAGCACCAGTCTCTATCTCCTTCTGCCTTCTTTTTCTTCTGATAATACTCTATCTGAATTTCCCTTTTTTCCTAAAGAATCTACTGAGAATATAAAACCCATTCTTTTTTCATTCATTTTTTAAATTTTTATTGTGATTTGCGTGAAAGTTTACAGAGCAAATTCACTTTCCATACAGCAGCTCACAGACACTTTGTCTCGTGACACTGACTACAACTTACCACAGTGCAATAGCTCCCCTCCCACTTCCTCCCCATATTTGCCTTTTCTGTGTCCTTCCCTCAATGTACTCCTGTCCCCTGAGCTGCCTCCCTGTGCATACACAGCCCATCTGTTCTCTCATGATTGTTCTCTTCAAGGAGTGTGTCTATCTAATGTATGTTTACCTCATATGCCTGTCTTTTGTTTGGCTGGAATCCACAGGAGTGGCTT
>NW_006921671.1:7410330-7414221 GCF_000298275.1 Orycteropus afer afer
GTAGAAGTCTTGGGGGGTAGTGAATTCTAAATGTTAAGAGAATGAGTAAGAGAGAAACAGAAAGACAAAAATAAGTTTTGAAATAAAGAAAAAGCTATGTAAGTAGCTGAAGGACCAGAGAACTAGGAAAAAGAAATGTCTGCATAAATGAAGGGTAGGTCTATGGAAGTGAAGAAAATGTCTGTGCAAGTGAGAAAAAAAAAAAAGATGAAATATAACTAAAATAAGAGTTAAAGAAAAGAATTAAAATACACAAAGAATTAAGAAAAGAGCCATGAAAATAATAAGATCATAGTCAGAAGGAAATAGAGGAGACTACAAATCTAAGATTAATTTAAAAGTAACAGATTTAATAATATATGAAAATCAGGACTCAGATTCTGTCTTGGAAAATAAAGGAAATGTCTAAGATATGAAATTAAAAGTTAATAAGCTTACTGTTACTACAGCAGCTTCAAATTATTTATGACATTAAACTAAAAAATGAGCAATGTGATTACTAGAGACAAAAAAAGAAAAAGTCATAGATATAAGGGATAATATATTTAAAATACTTTTAACGTATTGTCCCATCCTATTATGCAAAAAAATGGACATATTTTAACTTTCTTGTTGATACTTGTACATCTTTAGAGAAACATGTTCATATATTGTAGACTCTGAATGCTACATTATTCTGTTAGCCATCCCATTTATGTAAATGTCTATACCTTAGCACCTTGATCAGACAGCAGAAACAAGAAAATATCTTTAAATGTCCTAATGGCCAAAAGCTGATGACATCTGAAGCAGATAGCTGACACCAAGATCTCGGAACAAGACTCCATACAGCCTGCTGAAATTTTTACTTTGCTTTATAACTGTAGCTATTCTTATGTTAGGAGCTTTGGTAGCGTAGTGCCTAAGGCACTGACTGCTAAACAGAAGGCTGGTGGTTCAAACCCACCAGCCACTACTCGGAAGGAAGGTTGGGCAATCTACGTCCATAGTGATACTGCCTCGCTATGAGTCAGGTCTGACTTGACATCACATAACGACAACAACAACATTCTTATGTTATTAACTGTGTTTTGTTACTGTGGACGTTTTCCTTAATAGTTTGTTCATAATATAATTTAAGTTTTATACTTTTCTTAATAATTCCTTCTAAATGCTGAGAGAAAAAATACATTTGTGAAGCTAGTCCAATCAGACCTCATGCCAGCAATTTAACTGAATGTTAGATCTGTCATTCCTATCCCTGATTTGGACATGAAAATCCAGACACTTTAATAATCCGTTTTAAACTGCAGCCTCATACTTGATACTTCTGAAAGTATTGGCTATGCTTCACCTCACAGGAAAAATTGATTCTTTTAATCATTATAGTAATTGTCATAGAATTAATTAAATGTCTTCTGAAATACATGCTAAATGCTTGTACTCATCATGTAATGTCACTTTCTATGTAAAAGATAATGTACTTTGAAGAAACCATTATTCCTTAGAAGATAGTTTGGATCTTCAGCTTGGTTAGTGTCCCTCTCTGCCAAGTATTTCTACTAATTCAACCCTGTTCTTACATTCCCTTTCCTAAAAATATCACAGAAGTAGAGGCACAAGCTATGACATAGCAAAGATAGAACAGATGGTGCCTAGCTACTTTTCATGAATCACATCTGTGGTCTTAAGAGCCTATCTCCAAAATAGACAGTCATCTAAAAAATAAGAAAAGAAAGTCTATGCAGAGGAAGGCACTCTTACAATAACAATCAGCAAATTTCAGTATAAATTCTTGATCAAAAGGAGGGACTGAGGAAAAGCCCCCAAATCTAGGTGCTTGGCATAGGAGAAGCTACTGTCTACAGTATAGAACAAGCTTGATTTTGTATTGTACTAACAGACTTGAAAAATAAGAGGCATTTGAGCTGAGCTCACACTAATGGGCTAATCTGCACTGACTCAGGGAGGATGGAGAGAAGAGGAGACAGCTTGACAGCTGCTCTCAGAAAGAATTTCTTCTTCCTGAAAAACACAAGCTGTTCCTATCCTTGAAGGATAAGCAAATTCATTTTCACAAAATGCTTGCACAGGCTAGCTCCAAGACAGTACATCTGTAGATTAACTGATGTATGACTTATAGTTACTGCTGTGTGACTAATGGTTACTGCTTCCCTAAAACTCTCCTATATAAAAGCCCTTCTCATTTTCTGTACCTTGGAGCAATTTGTAATTTTGCAGATTGTTACCCAACTGCAGATGTAATATCCTTCAATAAATCTCTTAAGTTTTTCAGAGACTCAGTCTTGCTCTTTGACAGGAGCAATATTTAAAAATGATAATTCAGCTTATTATTTTAACTCTAAAGTGAATTTTAATTATGTTTCTTTTAAAAATGTATCTGTTTTTACCTCTACTTTCTGAGTTACGGCATTAATTCTCAATGGAAAGACTCAATAGATCTTATAAACAGAAATAATAGGACTTCAGGTATTAGATTGTTATTAGGTATCACTTAAGTCTTAATTGCTAAATTAATAATTAATTAACTAATAAGAGATCTAGAGTATGGTAGAAATTCAATGAAATAAAGAATTCTATAAAATTATTTCTGATTACTTACTAGGAGAAATATAAGTCAAACTCACTTGAGAATAGAAAAGCAATCATGTTGTTTTTATAATGCAGAATGACTAAGAATGCAAATTTTTTTAAAAAGGAGTGGAATAAAATGTTTTATATGGTCAAGTTATTTTGTTTTGTTGCTGTTATCTGCTGTTGAGTCAGACCCTGATTCTTGGCAACCCCATGCACAATGGAAGGAAATGCTGTCTGGTTCTGCACCATTTCCATGATTGGTTATAGATTAGTTTTTAGTAAAAACTTAATTATACTTTTGGAATTCATGGTATCTTTGAAATAACAGATAGTATCTAGTTATGCATTTTTATTAATAGAAATATGAAACAGCCTTAGCCATGTATAAATGATTATTAGCAAAAAAAAAAAAGGGGGGGGGGAATTTGAATATATTCCAAAGGCAATAAAGCAATGCAGAAGAACAATTTAAAATAAAAATACTTACCAAGTACTTCATGATCAGTATGATTTAAATATTTTTTACATATGTAAGGCAAGGCAGAATCACAATCTCGACTCTTCCAGGCATTTGGCATGAACGAGTTATATGTCCCACAATCATATTCAACAAATGGCTCAAAGTTTATGTCTGAAAGAAAATACAATATTTGTATGTTGTTGTTTTCTTTAACATGAAATGTAAATACAATTAATATATATTGAAATATACTTTTAGCATCAAAGTCCTGGAATGAGAATTAAATCCTTTTCCAAAGATCATAAAAGCATCACTTTTATTGTTTTCACTAGAGAAATATTTTGTAACTTGTTGCTATTTTTAAAACAATGGAGTGGAATCATGACTCTGACCCAAATCCTCCCACAATATTGGCTAACTAGCTTACCTCTTGGTTTCTATTTTCTTATCTGGAAATGTTTGTCATATAAGAATTCAATGGAGCTTAAAAAGTCCTTATAAACCACTTTCAGAATAACATGTTTCGTATACATGTGGGAAATGCTGCTGTTTAAGGCTTCAGCATGATGCTACCCATCTCAGATAAACAAATTGTTTGGGGTACCTGGGCTCCAGTTCAGATAGTTGAGTGGTGTTCCATCTGACCACTGCCAGCCAGCATTTTCATCCAGTTGATTCAGACCTATCCACACTGTCACTGCTTTACTGCTTAAGTGCTCTGAAATGAACAGAATTCAGTTTCAAAAAAAGAAAAGAAAAAATCAATGTTACATTTTTTTCTTGTTTTCCTATTCCTGGGATATGGAGTCATAAATTAATTCCAGTCAATGACAGGAAAGTTTAGATGCTACCAA
>NW_006921671.1:7414751-7418486 GCF_000298275.1 Orycteropus afer afer
TTTTTTCCCAAATGATTTTGAGTTTTGTTCTACATTGTTCTCTCTCTCTATTCAGGATCTCCTACATAAATCCTCTTCCAAGTGGTTGACAGTCGTAGCCAGGCACCATCTAATTTTTCTGGTCTCATAGTCATATAGGCTACAGATTGGATGGTGTACCAAATGCTAGGATAAATTGTTTCCATGAATTTTTGGCTTTCTTCATTCTTCTTGAAAGCAATTCTTTCATCATGAAGTACTTAATCTAAGCATCCAGAGATTTCCATCAATTTATAATGATACAAATCTGAGGCCATTGCATTGTGTGAGCTCATGCACTTAAGAGTTTAAGAGGGTAGAGAAGGAAGTGTTGAGGCCGTGCCTAGAAAGTACCTCTCTCTCTCCTCCTCAGGCCTCTAGTAACTCTGAGGCCATCTCAAGTCCTAATTAAGGAGAAAAGGAGGAAATGCTGTTAAATGTGCATAATGAGTACATGTCTCTGTAGATATATGTTTTGTACTTTTCAAAATTTTTGAAATTTTTCACAGTTAAAAAGTTAGAAAAAATTTAAATGCTTATTTGTAGGAATCTGGGAAGGAAGAGAGGAAAGCAGATAAGTATTGCTGGTGAAAGGTGGTAAGTTTTCAAATTTTAGAAGGTATACAAAGCAGAGCAAGAAAGGGGCTGTCCACTGTGAGATCAAGTAGAGGCTGTCTCACTAACAGGGCTGTAAGTCAAGGGACCAGAGTATCCAGAGAGATCTCCTGCAGGTTGGGAAAAGAAATAAAACAAACAACTCTAAGGGAGAAGATTTAATATGAAGACAATGCTCAATGCAAATGAGAGGCTATTTCTTAACCATGGCATGGGAGAAAGTTGTAGAGAAGGTTGGCTCTGTGGTTTATGCTCCTAACAGTGGTTCCACAGCTCTTCATGTTTGAATTCAATACTGTTTTGCTATGGATACCTTGCATCCATACAAAAACTCACATACACTGATGCGCTGGTATAGAAAAATATGGTTATTGTAATATTGGAATTATGGGGTATTTTTCTTTCTGTATACCTACATTTTAAAAATTATACTAGAATAAACATATTACTTGTGTAGTTGAGTCCCTGGATGGTCTAAACAGTTTATACACTCAACTGCTAACAAAAAGGTTAGTGCTTTGAGTCCAGAAGCACTTTGGAAGAAAGACCTGGTTATCTACTTGCAAAAAAAATCAGTCTTGAAAACCCTGTGGAACATAGTTCTGCTCCAATACATATGGAATAGGAATTGACTCAATGGTACTGGTTTATTGGTTTACTTGTACAACAAAATTAAGAAGAAAAACATCACAAACTTTAATGAAAGTGATTAATTTTGTGAAATTTTCTGATGCTTTCATTTAATCATTTAGTCTATAAAGGAGAAAATTTTTCTTCTACAGTTCATCTGCTTCAGAAGACAAATGATTTTGAACTAGTTGCAGGGGCCCAGCCTGCAACTTAGACCCTGGCAGATTAGGGTTTTAAATCAGTAATCACATATTTCAGTTTGTCTGGGAAACTCCTAGTGTATGATTGTGGCTTCAGATAACTTATTAATCACAGCCTCTTTTATAGTTGGAAGAGATCCAGTTTGGATGCCGAATTATATGGCCATTGAGGTTATAAAGGTTGATGTCTGTACCTAGCAAGGCTGCAGCAGCTTCTGTGAAGTGACTGAACATTTCATACAACAATGGAAAACTGGAAGAACCTAACCCACTTAAGAAAAGAGCAAGACGTGCTTTATAATTTTGAGGCTCCAAAAAGCACTAAATAGAAATAGCATTAATACACTTGGCTCCAAGCTTTCAAAGTTCTGTGGCAGTAAAATGGCAATGTTTCTTTTCAAAAACATCATTTCATTCACTCATCTAACAAGTATTATGATGAAGACACATTTAATATCAGGATAAGTGACAAGTTATATTTTCAAATGATCTAATTAAAATATTAATTATGCTTATGTTGGACTAATATTGAATACCCATTGTGCAATTGTTTTAATAATATACATAAAGTAATATCACTGTATAATTTATAATCTGTGCTTAAAGATATAAAAGCAATCTATTTAGCCTGACAACCACCTGATTCTTATTCTAACTGCAATAACAAAGTCAAATCAAACTTCTTTTGGATATTTATTGGCATTCATGACAGCTTAAATAATTCCTTATATCATAGTTAATGTTCACCAGTCATCTTCTTATTAGAGTAAAATTTAAAATTTAAGCTGGTAGAAAAAGCAATTAGCAATACACCGTAGGCTATTCTCATCATTAAAACAATGACAACAACAAAAACCTGCATTAAAACAGGCTTTGTTCTTTGAGTGGACTCTGTTTTCCTAAACAATCTCAAGTCTAATTCTGGAAGTGAAATACTGAAATAAAAATTTCTGATATGTCTTAACCCATTGACATTAAGTCAATTCTGACTCACAGCGACCCCCACAGGGTTTCCAAGTCTGTAAATCTTTATGGAAGAAGACACTGCCTCATCTTTCTCCTGTGGAGTAGCTCGTGGGTTTGAACCACCAACCTTTTGGTTAGCAGTCCAATACTTTTACCACAGTGACACCAGAGCTCCTTTCTGATATGTCAGTTTTTAAAAATCATTGTGCAAGTTTAATAAGTAAGTCCAAACCCTTATTAGAAATTCCAGTAGTTAAGACAGAGAACTCTAATTCATAAATAATGTGCAAAATTTTATATAGAAGCCATTATAGGGTAATAGTAATTATAGAAATTGGTGTTTTCCTGCAGTATGATTCACTCAGATCAGTTTCAGTGATGTTTTCCTGCTTTTGCATAGTGATAGGGAAAGGGCCCACATACATGCTCATGCACTTGTTACAATCCTTCTGGAATGTGCTAATATGTGCTTAAAATTAGCTTAGATAGCCTTAAAATGTGCTACCAGTTTCATCCAATGAATCCACTTCTACAACTTACAGAGAAATAACTGGGGAACTGTTCACAAAAACATGGGCAGAGATAGTTTTTAGTAATAAAAATTAAAAGAAAACCTAATTAATAGCAGGAGATTGTGTTTATAGTTGCTATCAAGTCAATTCTGATCTACAGCAACTATAAATGCAGAATAGAACTGCTCCATAGAGTTTTCAAGGCTGTTACCTTTCAGGAGCTCACCAGGCCTATCTTCTGAGGTCAGCTGCAGGGATCCAGGTGAGGAGAGAGAACCCAGGCACACCCAAGGCATCAGGGCAGAAGAATGGGAGAAAGAGGATTAAAAAGCCCAGTAACTAGGACAAAGGAGCAGTCAGCCGCAGGAATCCAGGTGAGGAGAGAGAAGCTAGGCATAGCCAAAGCAGCAGGAAGGGAGAGCAGGAGAAAGGGGATTAAAAGGCCCAGGAATCTGGACAGAGAAGAAGTCAGCAGCAGGGATCCAGGTAAGGGTGGTATGAGAGGTTTCCAACAGGGAGACAAACTTGCCTGTTGGTTTGTCCTACCATGGTGACGTGTTGATGTGAGTTTTGAGGCTGAGCCATTGGTGTTTCAAACCCAGCAGGATGCACATGGTACACAGGTATCAGCCCAGCTTACAGACTGAGACAGACTACAAAGAAGGAAGAGGCCATCCACTTCTCAAAGAATTGGCCAGGGAAAACCTTATAAATAGCAAAGAAACAGTTTGATACATTACCGTGCAACTTTATGAATAGTCTGGTTAGGTTAGAAGGCTCTCAAAATAGGACTG
>NW_006921671.1:7421340-7430190 GCF_000298275.1 Orycteropus afer afer
TCCTTGGAAGCGAGAATGGCCAGACTTCGTCTCACCTATTTTGGTCATGTTGTCAGAAGGAACCATTCCCTGGAGAATGATGTCATGCTTGGTAGGGTGGAGGGTCGATGAAAGAGAGGGAGGCCTTCAATGAGATGGATTGACACGGTGGCTGTGATGATGGGCTCAAGTATAGCACGGATCATGGAGCTCACACGAGATTAAGCAGTGTTTTGTTCTGCTGTGCATGGGGTTGCTGTGAGTCAGAAACAACTCGATGGCACCTAACAACAACAGCATCTTCTGAGGTGCCTCTGGGTATGTTTGTACCTCCAACCTTCTAGCTAGTAGTAGAGTGTTTACCTCCAACCTTCTAGCTAGTAGTAGAGTGTTTAAACACTGTACCACCCAGGAACTCCAGTAGATTAGATAAATGTATTATTGTCAACTTATCTACAATACTATGTAACCATTAAAAATACCTATATTTACAGACTGGGACAGATGTTCCATAAAATATTTATTATGATGTTGCTTATTGGTCCAGTTGTGAGGACTTTTGCTTTCTTTATATTGAAGTGTAATCTATACTGAAGATACTTATCCATACTAAAGATAAGTTTTGGTCTTCATCAGTAAGGTTTCAAGTCTTCTTCAGTTTCAGCAAGCAAGGTTGTGTTATCTGCATATTGCAGGTTGTTAATGAGTCTTCCTCCAATACTGATGTCACGTTCTTTTTGATATAGTCCAGTTTCTCAGATTATTTGCTTAGCATACAGATTTCATAATCTGACACACACCTTTCCTGATTTTAAATCATGCAGTATCCTCTTGTTCTGTTCCAATGATAGTCTCTTGACCTATGTACAGGCTCAGTTATTGATCCAGTTGTGAGGATTTTCATTTTCTTTATGTTGAGGTGCAATCCATAATGAAGACTGTAGTATGTGCACATTGTTGTTGTTATGTGCCGTCAAGTCGGACCCAACTCACAGTGACCCTTCCTTGAGTTTCTGAGGCAGTATCACTACAGAAGTAGGTTCAAACCCACCAGCCTTCTGGTTAGCAGTCAAGTGCCTTAGTCACTACGCTACCAGTGCTCCCAGTATATGCATAGTTTTGTTAAATAGCTAACAACACACATTGAGTGTTTTGTTACATCTTCCAGGCACTTTTCTAAGTCTTCACCTGCATTATAATGTGTAATCCACACCACTAACAGGTAGCCACTATTTTTATCTCCATTTTATAGAGGAGGAAGTTGAGACACAGACAGCTGAAGTCACTTGTCTGAGTAAACCTGTTAGTAAATGATAGATACAGGGAGCTCTGGTAGCGTAGTGCCTAAAGCACTTGACTGCTAACCAGCAGGCTGGTGGTTCAAACCCACCAGCCACTCCTCGGAAGGATGATGGGGCAATCTACTTCCATAGTGATACTGCCTCGGAAACCCAAGGAGGGGTCACTATGAGTCGGGTCCGACTCGATGGCACATAACAACAAAACAGTATTCAAACCCAGGAACTGAGGCTCTGTGGCCTCTACTCTCAACTACTGTGCATCAGTTGCCTTATGATTTTATTAGCATTTTGTTAGATACTATGTATACACACATGCATTGTACAGAAAAACATGGTATATCCAAACTGTGGAATTATGGGATATTTTACTTTTGTTTTCATTTCTATGCACCTGCATTTTAAAAATTCTAGAACAAACATGTACTACTTGTATAATAAAAGGGGAAAGAAATAGTATCAGTAACTCTTAATGAAAGTGACTAGTTTTGTGACACTTTCAAAGGTTTTCAAAAAAATTTTAAAAACTATTATTATTGTTAGGTGCCTTCGAATTGATTCCATTTCACAGTAATGTCATAGGACAGAGTAGAGCTGTCCCCATAAGGTTTCCTAGGCTGTAATCTTCACAGGAGCAGGTTGTCAGGTCTTTTCTCCCACAGAGCTACTGGATAGGTTCAAACTGCCAACCCTCCAGTTAGTGGCCGAGTGCTTAATCTTTGTGCCACCAAGGCTCCTTGAAAACTGTACTACATTATAAATAAAACAGAAATACTTACTTAATCTTTTAAAGAAAGGGAAGAATTTAGGTGACAGCTGAAATACAAGTCACAGATGATTAGTATAATTCTTTTGACATATTGTTGTCTCACATTGCTAAACAACATATCTGTTTTCGTTTTTCCAACTAAATTTTAAATACTTTGGACCCATTAGAAGGATCTACTACACACTTGCACATAGTAAGCGAAAGATAAGATTTTGTGTAATGTACCAATTAATAAATTATTTAATTATTTATGAATGGAAATTGAATGGCTAAGGCTTCCAGAAAAGCAGGAATTAGTACTTAAGTTTATAAGTCTCCCTGATCCACTTACTAGAGCTGCAAATTCTCTTGGGTCGCATGCTGTGGCCTCAAGCTCTTTCATACAAGGAGAAGAAAACAAAGATGTATGGGATTTACATTAATTTTATCCAAAGAATTTGTCTTTGTCCTTGGTTCCTAAGAGATAACCTCTAAAACCTTGAAATTTCTTTCATATAAGGAAATGAGGCATTTGATGAGACCGCCTGAGAGTTTATGCTAATGAGATAACTCAGGTGAAGTTGGTTAGACCTGAAAGACCATATTAGATAACCTAAGGGGACATAGGCTGATTTGATCAATTATGCCTAAATAATGAGTCCCCAATAAAGGCTTTGGACATGGAAGCTTCATGGGTTTCCTGATTGGTAAGAAACATCATTGTTGTTGTCAAAGGGAGCATTTCCTGGAGAAGGATATCATGCTTGGTAAAGTGGAGGGTCAGCAAAACAGGGGAAGACCTCAACAAGATGAATTGACACAGTGGCTGCAACCATGGGCTCCAGTACAGCAAGGATTGTGAGGAGGGCACAGGGCTGGGCAGTGTTTCATTCTGTTGTACATGGGGTCGCTATGCGTCAGAGCTGACGTGACGGCATCTAATAATAACAAGGACATCAGTGCACATGGGAAGGCAGTGCATCCCTTTTTGGGACATGGAAGCTTTCTACTGGGAATCCTACCAGACCTCATCCTGTGTGTCTCTTCATTTGCACCCTTTTTGCTATTATAAAGCTGTAATGGTAACACTTTCCACAATTTTTGTGAGTCATTCTCACAAATTATGGAACCTGGGGGTGTAATGGCAGGTACCTGGTCAGAAGTTATGGAGCTGGGGACCTCTGATCTTACAGCTGGTATCTTGAGTAGGTAAGTGGGCTAATTCCAAATCTGTAGCCAGCATATCAAAATGAGGATATTGTGGGGACTCCCAAGCTTGCTGCTGGTGTCTGACTTCTCGGGCCGAGTTGGTAGTCTGGAGAACTGTGGCCTTTAGCTTGTGAGGATTAGGGTCAGAGGAGACAGTACTAAATGTGAAGCTGGTGTCAGAACAGAAATAGAATTGACAAGAACAAAACTGATAATAAATTGATTTGGACTGATTAACACAGTTCAGTGTCAGAGAAATGGAATATTTTTATATTTTTCACACATATGAATGGGCACCAAATGGAATGGTCCAGGGTTCATGTTATAATTCTGGATGTAATTTTGGATCCTACTAAAAATAGAAAAATATGTTTTAAGGGTTTTTTTTAGATGTATTTTTTACATTCATCAGCGTAATTGTTAACAACAGACATTTTAATTGTATTAAAATCAATGTGATTGTTCACCTACTTACTCCTTATAAAATTTTCTTCAGTCTCATCCTCAATACTTAGTAGAGCGCCTCCTTGTAGCTGGCATGAAGAATGTGCCTCACTCCAAGAAAGAGATGAAAGCAGGTTGAATTGGTAGCAAATGTGTGCACTGGGGTCCTTTTCCCACACAGCATCACAGCCTACTTCTGCAGAAGCTGGAAACAAAGTCCATTAAAAACTTTCACTACAGTCTTATTTTATCATTACAGTAATATTGTTAAGGTAAATTTGAATGAAATGATCCCAATTTGCAACCTCTAAAACTTCAGTGCTTAGGATTTCAGTTTCAGGACATAGAAAATGTAAACCACACATTTACATTTGTGTGAGTGATGGACAAGCAACCCGCTAAAATCTAGAACAGTCTTGCCCAAAATGAGGTGCACAGGGTATTACATCTTGAAGATGTTCCTGTAGAAAATCTGGTACATATTACATACTAAATCCCCCTCTGAGAAATTCACAATGCACAGTAACATATTAAAGGCCCTAAGAAGTCTTACATAAAGAAACATGCTTATTATTTTTAAATTATTTATTTTGTTGTTGATATGGAGCATATACACAGCAAACATATGCCAATTCAATGTTTCTACATGAACTATTTAATGACATTGATTACAAAAAAAGAGAATAAAAGAGGGAATAAATAGTGTAGTTACGAAACTTCTAAATGGTGAGGAAGTCAAGACAATTGTAAGATAGAACAGACTATTTAAACTTGGGAAGAAAGTTATAAATTACAGGATAACCACAAAGAAAAATAATAAACCTTTGCATCAAAATAAAAAAGAAGACTAACACAAATACTGGGCAGTTACTACAACAATAGCAATGAAAGAGATAATAACATGACCCATAAAGCAAATGGGCTCAGCATAGAAAATTATATGGAACAAAGAAATAAGCAACACCACCAAAAAAAAACCCAAAAAACACATAACAAAATAACATCAATAAATTCATACTTGTTGATAATTACACCGAATGTAAATGGATTAAATGCAACACTTAAGAGAGGAAGAGTTGCAGACTGGGTAAGAAAATACGACCCATCAATATGCTGTCTACAAGAGACTCACCTTAGACACAAATACAAAAATAGACTGAAAATCAAAGGTTGGAAAAAGATATACCAAGCAAATGGCAACCAAAAGAGAGCAGGAGCAGCAATATTAATTTATGATAAAATAGACTTTAAGACAAAAATGACCATAAGAGACAAGGAAGGGCATATACAATGATTATATAAATGATTAAGGGATCACTTGACCAAGAGGATATAACCATAATAAATATCTATGCCCCAATGAAAGAGCCCCAAAATATATAAAGCAGACTTTAACAGAATTGAAAAGACAAATAGATGACTCCACAGTAATAGTTGTTGTTATGTGCCGTCGAGTTGGACCCAACTCATAGTGACCCCTCCTTAGGTTTCCAAGGCAGTATCACTAAGGAAGTAGATTGCCCAACCTTCCTTCTGAGGAGTGGCTGGTGGGTTTGAATCACCAGCCTTCAGGTTAGCAGTCAAGTACCTTAGGCACTATGCTACCAGAGCTCCACTTTCAATAACAGATAGAACAACTGGAAAGAAAGTCAACAAAGACACAGAAGAACTAAACAATACAACCCACCAACTTGACCTTATATATATCTACAGAGCACTTCACCTTTGTTGTTGTTGTTGTTGTTATGTGCCGTCGAGTCAAACCGGACTCACCTAACAATAGCAAAATATACATTCTTTTCCAGCACACATGGAATATTCTCCAGGATAGACCATATGTTAGGCCACAAAGCAGTCCTCAACAAGTTTAAAAACATTGAGATACTGTAAAGCATCTTCTCAGATCACAATGCTATAAAATTAGAAACCAATACTAGGAAGACCAATGGAAAAAGAGAAATGCATGGACACTGAATAACATCCTCCTCAAAAATGACTGGGTAATAGGAATAAAAAATGAAATTAAAAAATTCCTTGAATCAAAAAGAATGAAAAGACAATATACCAAAATCTTTGGGACACAGCAAAGCAGAGGGCAATTTACAGCAATAAATGCACATATCAAAAAAGAAGACAAAGTGAAAATCAATACCTTAACCCAATATCTCCAACAATTAGAAAATGAAGGTCCTGAAAGCTTTACTCCATTCACATCATTAAGATCAACTCTACTTTGAGGAGGCAGCTCTTCCCTAGTCATATTTTGAGTGCCTCCAACCTGAGGAGCTTATCTTCTGGCACTGTATCAGATGATGTTTCACAGCTATTCACAAAGTTTTCCAGTAATAAATCAGTGTGAAATAGCGTTTCACTGTTATTCATAAGGTTTTCACTGACCAATTTTTTCAGAAGTGGACAGTCCCATCCTTCTTCCCAGTATGTCTTAGTCTAGAAGCTCTGCTGAAGCTGTCCACCATGGAGGACTCTGCTAGTATTTAAAATACTGGCGGCATAGCCTCCAGCCTCACAGCAGCACAAAAGCCACCATAGTATGACAAACTGACAGATTTATATATCCACACATATATATATGTCCCAATACTTAGTAACCAAACCTTTTAACTAAATAAAAAACAAAAAATCATGTTAGTCCAAGACCTGGGATGAGAAAAGTAAGAAGAAAGATTTTGAGTCTTTATAGAAATGAGTAATAAGGAAAGGGAATCAAGATGAGAAATCACTGTGGAAAAATAATGAAAGCAACTATGATGGATGCCTGTACTTGACAACAGGCAAAAGAAGCAGTCTGGGGCTGGAGAAGTTAAGGCAGCTCTTAAGAGGAAGTGGTTGAAAGGATAGCTGGGTTTTAGATGCATTCAGGTTTGTTCTGAAGTATCCTGCTGGGAAGCTGGGATTAATGAGATCACAGAGTATTATAATTTGATTCCAGTTAAATCATCCTTATGTACTTAGCTTAATGAAGAATGGCTAATTAACATCTTTTGAACCTAAGGAAAAAAAGATACATCAGAATATCTTTTCAAGGCAAAAACAAATCCAAAATCAGAATCTGTATTAATGGAATCAGAGTGCTTATGTAGACTTCAATATATCAATCGTGATGCTTTTCTTTAGCGACAGATAACTTTCTCATCATCCTTCATTTATTCACCACATAAAGAGAAGATTAATTTCATTATTACTGGGATCTGGGCAGAATCCCCACTTCTCATCTCGTTCATAGCGGCTTGTTGTGGCACACCACAGTAAGTCATCATCCCGACCTTCCCTGGTGCATTCATGATGCCACTGCTGGTTATACTGGAACGGAAATATACATGGCATCCCATGGGCATTCCCTTTAATTGTATACAAATCTAGGAGAAAGAAAATTACAGAGTTGAATAAGTATTATGCTAGCTTTATCTGCAAACTATTGAATAGTTTAATACACTTTTTTATAATTTTATTTTTTGTGAAAATATATACAGCAAAGGATATGCATTTCAACAAATTCTACATGTCCAATTCAGTGACACTGTTTACATTCTTCAAGTTGTGTTACAGTTCTTGCTATCCTTTTCTAAATTATTCACCACCATTAATGTAAAGTCACTGCCCCTAAGCTTCTCATCTAACCTTTTGAGATGCTGTTGTCAGTCTGATCCCACATAGATAAATAGTTGAGAGAGTACAATGCTCAAAGCAGACATACATTTAATGCACTTTCACTGATTGAAAACTTTTACGATGAACAAGGCTCTTTTCAAACAAGAACCCTCTAGAACCTCAGTGTCTACTGTATATAAAATGCTAGGCTGAGTGCTGGGTTCTGAGAAAGTGCTGATAAATGATTTGTTTATATATATCTATTTGTGCCCTGCTATGGTAATATATGGGAGCTCTGGTAGCATAGTGCTAAGGCACTTGACTGCTAACCAGAAGGCTGGCGGTTCAAATCCACCAGCCACTCCTTGGAAGGAAGATGGGGCAATCTACTTCCATAGTGATAATGCCTTGGAAACCCAAGGAGGGGTCGCTATGAGTCGGGTCCAACTCGATGGCACATAACAACAGCAACATGGTAATATGTATATTATATATTGTGAAAGGATGAGAAGGAACATGTTATGATGTGAACATAAATACCTGTTATTCCTAAGCAGCTACATCCCTAGACCTAGGGCTGGTGACATGGTAATTGTGGGAAATTGCCTCTTCCAGTTGTGGGAAATGGCAGGAATCTCCACAGCTGGCCCTTCTCCCACCCCCACCCCTAAGACCTACTGATTTGATTGAGGGTGGTCAAGGTTCCCCTTACCATAGAAAGCCCAGGTGAGACATGAAAAATTTTTGTTTCTTGCTTAAGGCCAAAGATGATCGATTATTACAATACTCTTGAGAAAGCAGCTAAAGCCCACCTCTGCATCATTATTGTTGTCCTAGACTACTGTTCCAGCTAGTCATCTCCATTTCCTCCATTTTGCTCACTTCCTCTCTAGGCTCTGTTCTCCACACTGCACTCTGAGTGATTTTTTTAAAAATGGAAATCTTACATCACTTTCCCATTTCATGGGTATTTTTATTTAAATTATTTATTTACCTTTATGCAGATATTCACAAATGCTTCCACCACCTGACATATAAGAAATCCACTTATGAAGATATTTCCATGAGGCCACGATGGTGTTGTCATACTTCACCTGGACCATATACTGGAGTGGGCCCATGATCATCTTCCTATTACAGTGCCACCTCAAGGAGATGTGGGTAGAGTCACATTCATATATGTTCAATGGCTGCTCTAGGTTAGATAAGTTAAGACCTAGGCAACCACTGCCTCCTATATTAAAGAGGCGCTGTTTTGAAACCCATTTCCACAGCATATTCTTGTTTGGTTGTTTACAATTCTCCAGAGTAAGTCCAGATTTGCCTGCTTGAATGCATGTCTGAAGACTCTCACTTTGGATTACAAAAACTCCTTTATCTAAAATAGAAAAATAAAAGACACAGTATTAAATTTTCATACATAATTAAGTACTGTCATGATATGTCTAAACTGTTAGAGCTCACAGCTTCTGGTCATCTCAGAAGATCCAGAGTTGAAGGATAGGGTCCACCTGAAGGGTTTATTTGCACAAACCAAAGAGTTTCTTTCTTTTTTTTTTTTTT
>NW_006921671.1:7432345-7432803 GCF_000298275.1 Orycteropus afer afer
CGTTGCATCTAGATGGCAGCTTGCTAGCTTTTAAGATCCCAGTCGCTACTCGCCAAAGTAGGAGGTGAAACAATGTTTTGTATAGTATGTTATGCGAACTGAGCTTGATGTCCCCTGCAACTATGGTCCCAAGCCCGCAGGATCAACTACTCGGTCGCTCTGGGTACCTGGCTATGACCAAGCAATGACCACAACCTTGCCCCTTGTCAGCTCTACTATACACCTGGGAATTCTGATCATTCACAAAAACTTATAGGACCATTTTCTGCCAACTCTATATACGGTCTTGGATACACTCCCCATTTAGACATTCCTAATTGTTTAGCCTGTCCACCTATCTATCCATCCATTTACCCATGTTTGCCTTCACTGACCACTCAGTACTTTATATGCAAAAGCGTTCATATTTGTTGTCTGTACTTCCCATGTACCTCTCTATGTCTTTCTCATCCTCAATG
>NW_006921671.1:7442384-7444167 GCF_000298275.1 Orycteropus afer afer
GCTATCCAGAAAGCTGGTGCTTCAAACCCACCAGCCACTTCTCAGAAGGCAGTCATTCTGTAGTGACACTGTCTCGGAAACTCAAAGAGGGGTCACTATGAGTCGGATTCGACTCAATGGCAGTGAGTTTTTTTTGTTTTGTTTTGTTTTTATAGGGTTGCTATGAGTCTCAATCAACTTGATGGCAATGGGTTTGGTTTTTGGTTGGCAGCAACTGCTGAGGCCTATGGTTGCTGACTGACCTCAGTTCAGAATGTCAGGTCAGGTCTAGAGACCTACTTCTAAGTGCTCTTTCATTCTCTCATCAGCTAAGCTCCCCTCTTACATTTTATTTCCATTCTATTCTTCAAGGCAGATTTAAAAATCTGAAGGGATATTATCAGGTTCCTTTAAAACGGTTGGGGTTTAGAGTAGGTCATATATCAGAGGCATGGTGGGAATACACAGACCTAGAGATTTGAAATGGGGCAGAAGGGAAGATTTCACACAGCAGTACGTGGGAACAACACTTCATTTTGGTAAAATTCTTTTGGTTTTCCCAAAGTTAATCAGGCTGAGGGAAGTTCATTTACAGTAAAGAAAATCACTTAAGACTGTTAAAAAAGATCACCAATGTATCAATGAAAGCTATACCTCATTTAATAATTGATAAACTTTCTTATGGCTATGTATTTAGGAGCTGAATTAGGTGTCAGAAAACTGCTTTGATGATCATACATAAGACAAAAAGAAAAGAGAATGTGGGAGGAAGAGAATGAATGGTTTTAGGGAGATTTCATTTAGATCAGGAAATTTATTTTCCTAATGAAGGCCATGTCTGCATGGTCATTAGTAATAGTAATTCAAAATCAAATCCACCTCTTGCTGGTGCGATGTGGGCTCTGATTAATTAATTAACCTTCTCTCCAACTCTCCTTTTCACCTTTTCATGCGTGGGTAGAATGTTAACCTTAATTTCTGGTGTAACCTACTAATTACTTTCCACCTAGTCCAGAGTTCCATTAATTTTTCACTAAAGGATAATTATTTTACCATAATGGTTCTATAGTCCAGCTTCTACCTAATATACATATATGTTCATATACAGCTTTGCAACTTACTGGCTGTACTTCAGACCTTTAAGCCTCAGTTTATATATTTAAAACAGGCAGGTAGACTGCCTGGATAGTGGTTAAAAGCTTTGGAATTAGGCACTCCCAGCATAATTTCCAATGGCTGTATACATTTGGGCAAATTGTTTGATCTCCTGTATGAACTGGGGTTATGCATAGTATTAACCTCAGAGAAATGCTAAGGGTATTACATTAAATAATCCATGGAAAAACATACAGTATAGTACTTCAGTATGGGAAAACCAATTGCTATCAAGTTGGTTCTGACTCAGGGGGTCCCACATGTGTCAGAGTAGAACTGTGCCCCATAAAGTTTCCAATGGCTGATTTTTGGGGGGAAGATTTTCAGGGCTTTCTTCTGAGTTAGCTCTGGGTAGACTTGAACATCCAATCTTTTAATTAGCAGCTGAGGACTTTAACTATTTGCACCACCCAGAGATTCCTTGGTGTGGGAAGAGTCAATAAAGGTGAGTTGTTATTATCATCTCTGATTCATGATTTATAGCTCCACCTGTAGATCTGGTTGAACTCCTATAGGGTGCTAATCTGAGCAAAAGATTTCCTCCATCACTAGCACTAAAGCTCATTTTTACTTTAGCTTCTGCAGCACACAGTAGGTGCAGACAGTTTGTTGTTGTTTTTGTTAGATGCCACTGAGTCTTCTCTGACTC
>NW_006921671.1:7446792-7448010 GCF_000298275.1 Orycteropus afer afer
TTTGTTGAAATATCTCAATGGGTATTCCATCAATTCCTGGAGCCTTGTTCTTTGCCAATTCCTTCAGTGCAGCTTTGACTTCTTCCTTCAATACCATTGGCTCTTTATCATATGCCACCTCCTGAAATGGATAAACATCGACCAATTATTTTTGGTACAATGACTCTGTGTATTCCTTCCATCATTTCTTGATGGTTCCTGCATCATTCAATATATTGTCCATAGAATCCTTAATTATTGTAACTTGAGCCTTCAATTTTTCCTCACTTCTTTCAGCTTGAGAAATGCCAAGCATGTTCTTCCCTTTTGGTTTTCTAACTCCAGGTCTTTGCACATTTCATTACAGTAATTGGTTTTGTCTGTTCCAGCTGCTCTTTGAAATCTTCTGTTAGCTCTTTTATCTTTGTTATTTCTTTCATTTGCTTTAGCTCTCTGCTCAAGGGCAAGTTTCAGAGTCTCTTCTGACATCAATTTTGGTCTTTCTTCCTTTCTTGTCTTTTTAATGACCTTTTGCTTCCTTCATGGATGATGTTCTTGATGTCATCCCACAATTCCTCTGATTTTTGATCATTGGTGTTCAGTGCATCAAATCTATTTTTTAGATGGTCTCTAAATTCAGGAGGGATATAATCAAGGTCATATTTTGGCTCCTGTGGACTTGTTTTAATTGTCTTCAACTTCAAGGTGTACTTGCATATGAGCAGTTGATGGTATGTTCCTTAATCAGCTCCTGGCCTTGTTTTGGCTGAAGATACTGAACTTCTCCATTGCCTCTTGCCACAGATGTAGTCAATCTTATTCTTATGTATTCCTTCTGGTGAGACCATGTGTATAGTCATTGCTTATGTTGTTGAAAAAGGTATTTGCAATGAATAAGTCATTGCTCTTGCAAAATTCTATCATGCGATCTCCAGCATTATTTCTATCACCCAATGCCATATTTTCAAACTTCTGGTAACTCTTCTTTGTTTCCAAATTTTGCATTCCAGTCACCAGTGATAATCAACACATCTTGATTGCATGTTTGATCAATTTCAGACTGCAGAAGTTGGTAGAAATCTTCAGTTTCCTCATCTTTGGCTTTGGTGGTTGGTGTATAAATTTGGATAATAGTAGTATTAACTGGTCTTCCTTGTAGGTGTATGGATATTATCCTATCACTGACAGCATTGTACTTCAGGACAGATCTTGAAACAGTCTTTGTGGAATTGAATGCCA
>NW_006921671.1:7448175-7454105 GCF_000298275.1 Orycteropus afer afer
TGTTCCAATTATTAATGGATGTTTGCATCTGTTTCTGCTCATTTTGAGTCATGCCACATCAGCCAATAGAGGTCCTGAAAGCTTTACTCTATATCATTAAGGTCATCTCTACTCTGAGGAGTCACCTCTTCCCCAGTCAAACCTGATGGGCACATCTTCCAGCACCATGTCAGACAATGTTTCACTGCTATTCATAAGATTTTCACTGGCCAATTCTTTGAGAAGTGGATGGCCTCTTCCTTCTTCTGAGTCTGTCTAGCCCCAGAAGCTCCACTGGTATCTCTCTACCATGGGTAATCCTGCTGGCATTTTGCAACATGGTGGCATAGCCTCCAGACTCACAGCAACACGTAAGTCACCACAGGATGACAAACTGACAGATAAGTTCGTTTCCCTTAGTTGTTCCTAACAGTTTAGTTATAAATAATCCTGAAACACCATGTTATCACCTTCATTAAAGGAAAAAAAAATTTCTCCAACAGCCATATAACAAAGGTTTTGTCTCATTACTTAAAATACACACACAATTATGAATTAAGAGGCTTAATCTGTCAAACATTACCAATGTATACTGTTATGTCTATGCTGCTTTTTTTTTTTTTTTTTTTAATAGCAAATGATGTTGACAAGCAGTATAAGGATAATGGATAGTTGGTGTATTAGTAACTAGACATGGAAATTGTATACCATTTCCACGTTTCTTCATTCACACCAAAATTTGGGGTGAATGAAGAATATTTTCAAAGTTCTAACTTATTAAGTGTCAAGAGAAAAAGAGAGATAGAATCAGAACTTCTGCAGTTGAACCAGTGAACATAAAATACCTTTCCAAAGAAGAATACATTAAACTTAAGCTTAATTCCATATTGCTTGATTCTGGAGTGCTAGTACATTTCCATGCCAGCCGCCTTTAGAATGCAGTTTTGGAAAATCCTCATAAACAAATAGCTGTGGCTTACCAGTAACAATAAACATTCCACCTCCCCCAAAATAGTATGTTATATTGACCCAAACCCATTTTTCCCATTAAGTTATAATAGAATCTGGTCTTAGCACCATTAATTTCCATGAATTTATTGAAGAGAAACAACTACTTTCAAATAGATACTAGAGTAATCCATATGTTGTTGTCATTGTTAGATGCCATCAAGCTGGCTCCAAATCATAGTGATTCTATGTACAACAGAATGAAACACTGCCTGGTCCTGTGCCAGCCTCACAATCCTTGCTATGCTTAAGCACATCATTGCAGACTTTGCGTCAGTCCATCTCACTGAGGGCCTTCCCCCTTTTCACTGACCCTCCACTTTACCAAGCATGACATCCTTCTCCAGGGAATGGTCCCTGGAGAATGACCAAAGTAGGTAAGAGGAAGTCTGACCATGTTCTCTTCCAAGGAGCATTCCAGCTGCACTTTGTCCAGGACAGATTTATTAGTTCTTCTGGCAGCCCATGGTACTTTTAGTATTCTTTGCCATCACAACTCAAAAGCATCGACTCTTCTTCAGTCTTCCTTATTCACTGTCCAGCTTTCACATGTATATGAGGCTATTGAAAACACCATGGCTTGGGTTAGGCACACCTTAGTCTTCAAACAGACATCTTTGTTCTTCAGCACTTTAAAGAGATCTTTTGTAGCAGATTTGCCCAGTGCAATACATCATCTGACATCTTGACTGCTGCTTCCTTGGGTGTTGATTGTGGAACCAAGAAATATGAAATCTTTGACAACCTCATTCTTTTCTTCATTTATAGTAATACTGCTTATTGGTCCAGTTGTAAGGACTTTCATTTTCTTTATGTTGAGATGTAATCCATACTGCAGACTAGTCTTTAATCTTTATCAGTAAGTGTTTCAAGCCATCTTCACTTCTAGCAAGCAAGATAGTGTCATCTGCATGTCGCAGGTTGTTAATGAGTCTTTCTCCAATCACATAGGTATCAATATTCTGATTGTTGTTACACACATATCTGATCCATAAAAAAATATATAATGTGAAAATAAGCCACCAATCCTTAGTGTCTATAGTTGCCAGATTTCAAAAAGGATGAAAATCAAATACGGGAGGAATCAAGATTGATTATATATGTCAAGGACATCAGTTCTGCTTGAACACTGATTACGTGATTAATGAAGTACTGCCAGAATTACTAAACCTATTTGCAAGGAAATGTTATTATACTTCCTTTCATAATTATAAGTTTAGGAGGAGGAAAAGGATTGATTTATTAGAAGTAACTTATAAACTAATTTCCAACTTTTTTTTTCTTCTCTTCAAATAAAGTCCATGAGAGACAGTGTCCATGGAAGAAAGAGGAGGCAGCCTGCTTTTGTAAAGATTTACAGCCTTAGAAACCCACAAGGGGTCGCTATGAGTTGGAACTGACTTGATGGCATCAAGTTTGTTTTTTGGTTTTAGTGGCACAATGGTAAAGCTTTTGGCTACTATCCTAATATTTGCCCAAATATCTTTCCCTTGAAACTAGATCTATTAGTCCTGGAATCATGCAAATTCACCTAGGTAACAAAAGTAAGAAAGTTCCATCTGTTCCAAAGAAAACATAATTGCACTTAAAGCAAGTCTTTTTTAAAAAGTCACCAAAAAAAAAAAAGGAAATAGACCAAAATTTAATACAGTTGACTGGATCCTTAATTGACGTCATGTGTGAGGTAGACAGGACCCCCCCCCCAGTGTCATTACACTTTCTGAGGTGGGAGTGCATGCATTTATTTGCCTGTTTCCCAGGGAGGGGTCAGCAGAGTAGAAATGGAAGGAATATGGGGAAGGCAGAGGAGATTAACTTTACTCAAACCATGAACTTCAGAGCTGGAAGGGATCTTAAAGATTATTTCATTGGACTATTCACTTGCATTTTTTCCAAACTAATTTTCTCTTAGGATAGAAATTTTATATCAATAGATTTAGTGAGGACTATATCAGGTCTTGGCCTAGATTTACTTATATAAGTTCATTTAAGAAGTGTTACCAGGACAATAAGGAGCTCTGGTGGTGTAGTAGTTAAGGTATTTGGCTGCTAACCAAAAGGTTGGTGGTTCCAACCTACCAGCCGCTCCATGGAAGAAAGAGCAGGCAGTCTGCTTTTGTAAAGATTTACAGCCTTAGAAACCCACAAGGAGTCACTATGAGTTGGAACTGACTTGATGGCATGGAGTTTGTTTTTTGGGTTTTAGTGGCATGATGGTAATAGTAGCTTTTGGCTACTAACCTAAAGTTGGTTCAGGTTCACCAAAGACTCCATAGTAAAAAGACCTGGAGATCTCCTCTCATAAAGATTGCAGCCTAGAAAACCCCATGGGGCAGTTCTATACTGTCATAGGTGGTTACTATGAGTTGGAATTGACTTGACAATACCCAGCAACAACAACAGCATGACACCTATTAGGAACTCTATGAATACAAGGGTTGTTGTTGTTGTTGTTATGTGCTGTCGAGTCGGAACCGACTCATAGTGACCCCTCCTTGGGTTGCCAAGGCAGTATCACTACAGAAGTAGACTGCCCCATCTTCCTTCTGAGGAGTGGCAGCCTTCTGGTTAGCAGTCAAGTGCCTTAGGCACTATGCTACCACAGCTCCCGAATACAAGGGTACGTATGTCATAATACCTGTCCTCAAGGAGTTGACTTTTTTCCTGGAGTCACTGAAGTGTATGGAAATAACTATAACATAATGCCAAAATATATTTTGACATAAAAGGTATAATCACAATGGAATAGAAAGGGTCAGTTTGGCCTGAAAGATCAGAGAAATCAATCTTTCTCGTGCATGCTTTCACTTCCTTTTGTTTTCATTCAACACACATGCACTGGGGACCTGATATTTGCTCCATACGCTTGTTCTTATGACACAGGGTCAGAACAGTGGAGGAGAACATCTCAATCTATATAGATAGGCAGAGTGTCAGGCAAGGTAGCATTGTAGACAGAGAGAATGTTACCAAAGCTTCCAAAAAAACCAAACTCATTGCCATCGAGTCAATTCCGACTCATAGTGACCCCCATTGGGTTTCCGAGGTGATAAATCTCTATGGAAGTCGATTGCCCCATCTTCCTTTCACAGAGCAGCTGGAGGGTTCAAATTGCTACCGTTCTAGTTAGCAGTCTGGTTTGCCTTAGGCACTGTGCCACTAGAGAGCCTTTTTTTTTTTTTTTTTTAAACCAAAGCTTAAAAAAATCATTGCCGTCGAGTCATTTCGACTCATAGTGACTCCTCCTTGGGTTTCCGAGGCAGTATCTCTTTGGAAGTAGATTGCCCAATCTACCTTCTGAGGAGTGGCTGGTGGGTTTGAACCACCAGCCTTCTGGTTAGCAGGCACTACACCACCAGAGGGATAAAAATAGTAAGTTCTGGGTGACAAGAATCCACCTATATAAGAGACTTCAGTAGTAGTAGAATATGAAGTTGGAAAGAGGTGTGTGGTAAGCTGGATTCTCTAGAGAAGCAAAACCAGTAAAGTTATAGAGAGAGAGAGAGAAAGAAAAATTTATCTTAGGAAAATGCCTCACAGACTTATAGAAGCTGGCAAGTCCCAAGTTCTTGGATCAAACGTCAAGCTGGAGGCTCTTCCCAACTCACACAGCTGCAGGGGCTGACAAGCTCAAGGTTGACAGGCAGTATAGTGGCTGTTGACTCCAATGAATGATGAATCCAAGATCACCAGGCCTAGTGGTGGATTGTTCAGTCATGGATGGTTATAGGCAGCACAGATCTGTGGATCTGTCCCGATTCATAGAAGAGTGTCTCATATTCCCAGGATGTCCATAAATATATTGGAAACAGGCCATACCCCTAGGGAAACTCCCTTCCAATGGACTGGCTGCTCAAAACATACACATCCATTCCATCATGGGAATAACCCACATCACAACTGCATAAACTGCACAGAATTGTGATCCAGCCAAGTTGACACACAACTCCAACTATCAGAGTCCACCCCTCGTCAACTTGGCAGTTGTACACATCTTCTTAACCATATATAATCTTGAAATAAGAACAATTATAAAGTCATATTTGAGCCTAACATGATACACTAACATGTGTACAACCAAAATGCATTAACCTTGTTTACATTTCATAGTTCATAACAAAAGGAAACAAAAATTTTTGATGCACACATATAATGAAGAAATATAATAATCACAGTCCTTGTTTCTGCAACTGGTCACATGGTGATAGCTGATATTCAGACCTACCTTCTTCCACTACCCATTCCGTATTTCCCTTGCCCTCAGCAAGCACTTCAGCTGGTCGTGGTTCTTTGCTGGTGTGGTGACCCAAACCTTCGTTCCTGAGGGGTCTGGGCCATTAGTAAGCATATCATAATTGTGTTGCTGTAATTTTCCATTGACTTTAATCAAAGGGCATGGTAGTACTAAGAGACATCCTAAAGAATCTTGTGTATTCCAAACATTTTCTTCTTTACCTCCTTTATGTAATGTCAATCCAATTACCCCTTGGTAATCAGGATCTATCACACCAGATAGTACAGTAATGCCCTTCTTTGTCTGTTGATCCAGAGGCATGAGAAAGCCAAAATGGCCGGGTGGCATTCTTTTTTCAATCATTTGCTCACTGATTATAGAAGGTGGTGCTGCTGAGATATGGTGAAAACTGACAAATGAAGACCATTGGATATTTACGAAGAAAGAACATGAAACACTGCTTCTTTGTGAGCATTACTGAGTCACTTTTTTTGTTTGTTTTTTGGTGATGTGGATGAAAGTTTACAGAGCAAATTCACTTTCCATACAGCAGTTCACATACACTTTGTCTCATGACATTGACCGCAATTTACCACAATGCAACAGCTCCCCTCCCAGTTCCTCCTGATAGTTATCTCTTCCCTGTGTCCATCCTTCCATGCACTCTTGCCCCGAGCTGTCTCTCTGTGCATAAACAGCCCTTCTTTCT
>NW_006921671.1:7454945-7456837 GCF_000298275.1 Orycteropus afer afer
AGGAGTGGCTGGTGGGTTTGAACTGCCAGCCTTGTGGTTAGCAGGCAAGTGTCTTAGCCACTATGCTACCAGAGCTCCCCCCTGCTGCATAGACGTACCTAATAGTTCAGCTTTTCCATCCATATATCCATGTTTGCTTTCACTGACAATGCAGTACTGTATGTGCAAAATGGTTTATCTTTGTTTTCTGCACCTCCCATGTACCTGTCTATGTCTTCCTCGTCCTTAATGGGGGTGGCATTCTTAACTTCCTGTTCAATGCAATCAGTATTGTGTTTCTAGGTGGGAGTGTTACTTCTTTTGAGACTAAGATCTTCAAACCCATAGAGCATAGGGTAGCAGGGACAGGAAGCTAACATTTTTTGAGTGGGTCACTAGGGGTAATAGCAAGTGGTACCACTCCCATTTTCACCCCTTGGTTCCTGACCCATGAAGCCTGGCTATTGGAGAAACAGCACTGTATATTGGACGCTGGTTTAGAGCATATACAACCTCCTGGAGAACACTGCTCCAACCCTTCAAAGTATTGCCACCTAGCTGGTGCCATAATTGTGTTTTTAGTAGGCCATTCCATCATTCTATCAAGCCAGCCACTTCGGGATGATGCAGAACATGGTAAGACCAGTGAATTCCATGAGCAAAGGCCCATTGCTGCACTTCATTTGCTGTGAAGTGAGTCCCTTAACCTGAAGCAATGCTGTGTGGGATACCATAATGGTGGATAAGGCATTCTGTAAGTCCACAGATGGTAGTTTTGGCAGAAGCATTGCATGCAAGAAAGGCAAATCCATATCCAGAATAAGTATCTATTCCAGTAAGAACAAAACACTGTCCTTTCCATGATGGAAGTGGTCCAATGTAATCAACCTGCCACCAGGTTGCTAGCTGATCACCCTGAGGAATGGCTCCATATCACGGACTCAGTGTTGGTCTCTGCTGCTGGCAGATTGGGCAATCAGCAGTGGCAGTAGCCAAATCAGCCTTGGTAAGTGGAAGTCCATGTTGCTGAGCCCATGCATAACCTCCATCCCTGCCACCATGGCCACTTTGTTCATGAGCCCATTGAGCTCATGAGCCCAGGAGTAGCTGGGGAAAAAGGATGAATGGTTTCTATTGAATGTGTCATCCTATCCACTTTATTCTTAAAGTCCTCCTCTGCCAAGGTCGCCTTTTGGTGGGCATTCACTTGAGACACAAATATCTTTTCTCTTGGCCCATTTAGAGAGATGTATCCACATACTTCTTCCCCATACATCCTTGTTACCAATTTTCCAATCATGTTCCTTCAAGTCCCAGATCATCCGGCCAAGCCATTGGCCACAGGCCACGAATCCATATACAATCGCACATCTGGCCATTTCTTGTTCTATGCAAAGTGAACAGCCAGCTGCATGGCTCAAAGTTCTGCCCATTGGGAGGATTTCCCTTCACCACTGTCCTTCAAGGAAGTCTCAGAAAGGGGACTGCAGTGCCACTGCTGTCCACTTTTGGGTGGTACCTGCATATTGCACAAAACCATCTGTAAACCAGGCACGAGTTTTCTCTTCCTCAGTCAACTGATCATAACAAACTCCCCATGAGGCCATATGTGCAGACTGGGAGAGAGAAGGTAATGTGACTGGAGTGGAAACCACAGGCATTTGGGCCACTTCCTCATGCAAGCAACTCACGTGTGCCTTCAGGTCCTGCTTGAGCCCAATCTCTGATATACCACTTTCATTTAATGATGTAGTGCTCTAGGCAATTCCAAGTTTATGACTCTGTGGGTCAGACAACACCCAGTTCATGATGGGCACCTCAGGCCTCATGGTCACTTGGTGGCCCATGGTTAGGCATTCAGTCTCTACTAAGGCCCAGTTACAAGCCCAAAGCTGTTTCTCAAAAGGAGAGTA
>NW_006921671.1:7472773-7479235 GCF_000298275.1 Orycteropus afer afer
GGGTTCCTGGCTTTTTATCCCCTTCCTCCTGCTCTTCCGGCCTGCTACTCTGGGCGGGCCTGAGTTGCCCCTCCTCACCTAATCCCTTCGGCTGACTACTCTTTTCTCTGGCTTCCTGGCTTTTAAACCCCTTTCTCCTGCTCTTCCCGCTTGCTTCTTCGGGCGTCCCTGAGTTGTCCCTCCTCACCTGTAAGCCTAACCCCTATACATGTGGACAAAAGGAGCTCAGGTAGTGTAGCAGTTAAGATTTGGCTGCTCCTATACTACGACACCAGAAGAACTAGATGGTGCCTGGCTGCCGCTGTCAACCACTTAGAGGTTGATCTATGTAGGAGATCCTGGAGAGAATGGGAGTATAATGTGGAACAAAACTCAAAATCATAAAAAAAAAAAAAAAAAAGGGGGGGGGGGACCAGTTTCGTGGTCCAATAGTGTCTGGTGGTACACCTGAGACAACTGACCCCACTCCTGTAGCTTCCAGCCAAACAAAAGACAGGCATGTGAGCTGTGGCAAGCCATGTTAATGGCTTGAAAGAGGCTGAGAGCAAGATATGATATTATCTCTTAGTTCAATTACACCAAATGCCTGAAAGAGAGAAGCCAAGACCACCTCTGCTTATGGAATCTGACAAGACTGAATAGAGAGGCCTGCAGGAAACCTGAGTGGCTTCACCCTGGGAGGTATTCATATGATATGATGATGGACTGGACTAATTGCTAATGACTGATTGGGACCCTAGCAATATGCTAACATCTTTTGACTCTTATTTTTCAGTTTACGTCTATCATTCCGTAATGTGGTATAACACTGGCAAGATTAATAAGATTTTAATAGTAACATTGATGGTTGATATTGATAATGATACTGATATTGATTGATCCTTGGGATGTAAAATGACTGGCCTGAAGAAGAAATGGATATAGATTATCATAAAGGGGGAAAATAACAATCCTCCAATTGTTAGGCATGTAAAACAAAGTATGACCAAAGACCAAGGGTGGCCTATAAATTTTACAATTAACTTCATCCAAAAAATTTGGTCTTTGTCCTTGGTTCCTAAGAGAGAACATGCAAAACATTGTAATGTGCCTTGTCACTGAAGTATCTTTACTGTCTAAAAGGGTTTCAGGCCCTGTTTACTTTACAGTCTATGCTAGTGAGGTAACTCAGGTGGGGGCTGGCCACATCAGAAAGATCCCACCACATGATAGCAATTGACCTCAGAGAAAGAGGCATGATTCAGTCAGTCATGCCCATGTAATGAGGTTCCAATAAAGGCTCCGAACATGGAAGCTCCACGGACTTCCTGGTTGGTGAAAGACATCCATGTGTGTGGCAGTGTAGTGCACCCATTATTGAGACATGGATGTTTTATGTTGGGAACCCTCCCAGACTTCACCCTTTGCATCTCTTCATTTATATCCTTTTTGCTATAAAAATATTGTAATCGTAAGTAAAACAAAACAAAAAAGTCAATTCCTTAAGAAATATATATATATTTTATGGTGGGATTTTAGGCAAGTGAAGGGCTTTCAGTAAATTACACCATGACAGTGACAATCTAATCCAATTACACACATAAAGCTTGCTTTTGTACTATCCCACGTTAAAGGAACTGGAAAGAAAAGTTCAATTGTACAGTTCATGTCATGTGCAATGTTTAAGATAAGCTATTAGAAAGCCACAGCTTGCCAAATGCAATCCAATTTCAATCTCCTCCCACAGTCCCCTAGGTTTCAAACCTCTTCTATTGCATCCACCCGAATAGCTAGTGCTGGGTTCACACACTTCCAGCTCTGCATCATCCCTTAAATCTGTCCACTTTTTTTTGCTATTCTGACAGTATTTCCATTTTGGTAGAGAGTATTCTGAAGATAGTAAGGAGGGCAATCTCTCCCCCATAACATATCTGAAGGGTAATGGCTTCTCACTGGCCTTGTCTCTAGAGATATTAACCTTTTCCAGCTACACTCATTTGGGTTAGTCTATTTCTGTCCCATGTAAGGAACAATGGATTCAGAGCTGAGTGTACTTAGACTTCTCTGTAGCAGGAAGGGATGTTATAAGCTGCTGAATCAAATTCCGTTCATGGCTGAGTAACACGGAAAATCTGGGTTCTCAATATGACTTTCCAAATCAATAAGCAAGGAATTGCCCATGCTTGCGGCAAGCAGCATGTATAGTATTTGAAAGAACAAACCCAGAGAACAAAGTAAAAGGTGTGTCTGCCCTTCCAAACCTCTCTGTGTGAGTGTCAGCATTTTATCCCAAATCATATGATATGTGTTATGTGTCTCATAACAACACTTAACAAGGCCTATGGCTTCCTGTCAATTGTTTTCTATTAATCAACTAAAAAGTTACCTAGGTATGTTTTAAAATATCTCGTTCTGGTTCAGAGCTTTCTCTCTCTGTGCCTAGCATTTTCCTTGACTCTGAGCATTCTTTATTCTCCTGCAGCTTCTGAACCTGGATAATCACCACCTCCATAGGCCTGTGGGATCCTTCTTGCTAAATCCTTTTATATGTTCTCTTCCCTTTGTTAATAACCTTTTTTCTTTAATCTCCCCAAATCGCCACTCCAGGTTCCAAGAGGCACACAATACTCTTTCTCCCGTAGGAAAAATGAAACCCAGCTTATTCAGCTTCACCAGACTCCAGTTTTGTGAGAATTCAAATTGTCACCAACTCCTGCACAAAGGGGGCTAATCCTATGCTTGCTACTCTCTGCCCATTCTCGTTTCCTCCCCTCTTCTTCCTTCTCTGTCTTTCTCAGTGGCTGACCTCGCAGAGGAGGCCCTGGGTGGCACAAACAGTTAAACACTTGACTACTAACTGAAAGAGTGGTGGTTTGAGCACATCCCATGCCTCAGAAGAAAGACCTGACAATTTGCTTCCAAAAGGTCACAGCCTTGCCAACTATATGTACAAATCTACTTGGCAACACAGGAGGTTGCCATGAGTTGGAATCAACTCGATAGCAACTAGTGTGTTTTTGGTTTTAGACTCTTGCAGAAAAACGTTATGTCTAAGAAAGGTAAGAGACTCTCCTGAGGTGCTTTGCTGTACTTCTGTATCTTACCAATGAATTTTAAAACTGAGTTGAAAACACTTTTTTCTTTTTACCTTTTTGTCTATGGCCCCACATTTTGCCTTTTTTTAACTTGCAAGAACCTGGCTTATGTAAAAATCATTATTCACAGAGGCTCTGATATAATTTCATAGACTGTGTTGAAATTATACCATCTCAGTCACCAAGGAACCTTGTTACAAAGAGCAAGTTACAACAAGACATAATAAGATATAGCTGACAGCTTCAGAGCATTGTTAAAATTTCTTCACAAATGCTTTGTACTTTAAAGCTCAGGGATTCAAATACTGGGTCATCAAAACAAAACCAAAAAAGTAGAAACAAATCCACCAACAACTAAAACAACCCTAGAAATGACGTGACATTATTGAAAGCTGAAGTGTTTACACTGAGCAGTTCATCTTAACTGCTTTGAGAATATACTTATTTTTTTTTTTTTTTAAAAAAAGAAAACATTACATTTATTTAAGTGGGAGGTACAAATGTCAAAAATACTTTGAATGGTTGATATTTTGTTAATTCCCAGCCTTCTCATTCGGGGCTGGGTACATAATTTGTAGGTTCCAAGAAAAATGAAAACGTGTGGCCCTGGCTATGGACATGGAAGTAATCTGTCCTGCTCATGGGCCTACCGCCTATCCGTGGTGGATGGGAGACCGCCATGAGTTTGCAAACTCTATGTGGGATTGTGCTTGGTACCTGGCCTGGGGATGGTGATTAGCAACCTGCCAAGACCTCACTGAACTTGCAGTGGTGTTGCCTGCTTATGGGGCTGGCCACAGCCTTGCTTTACTCAGAGAAGCCATGGGTTTCCAGTCCTCCAACCCCAATTTGACCTGGTTGCCTTCCTTGGCTCAGAGCAGCAGCTATGGTGGGGCAAGAGCAGGAAGAGACAGCTAAGAACCTTTCTGGGGAGAGAGGGAGGTGACAGGAGATAGCATCATGCTTGAGCTGAGGCTCCAGACCCCTGGTTCGTGTTTCATTGTCCGTGGGACTTTATGCACAAAGCAAAAATTCAAAGAATTCCAGGACTCAAGGCTGCCCTTATGAGCCTGGGGCCCTGGTTACATGCCCACGAAGTTGACCCTGTTCTTACCTGAATAGGCTAAAACCATGGAAAACACCATGGAAAGATGACTTTGGCAATTGCCAAAGGATGTTGGAACTGCTTGAAGCTAGAGAAATATCTGCATTGGTTTTCTCATTTGCACAAGGAGGTTAATACTAGGGCTGGCCTTATAGCTCCTTATTAGAATTATTCAATTCCTATGAGAGCTTGATAAATGTTAATAAGAGTAAAAGCCAATCTTAACCTTGAACATGGATGGTGCAAAATAGCAGCAAAATAAGACAACAATGTTTATAATTCAATAATCAGTTTAAATTTCCTGTTTATAGTTTCATAATTAAAAAGGAAAGTTCTTAAGAGCCAAGTGCTAAAAGCCAGAAAGAGCAAATTGTTTTTTATTAGCATATTTCTTTAGAACTGTTGTTGTTGTTGTTATGTGCCGTCGAGTCAGACTGACTCATAGCAACACCTCTTTGGGTTTCTGAGGCAGTATCACTACGGAATTAGAACTGTAGTAGTCTGGAAAGTATTATAAATTAAAGGCTCATGTGGTTATGTATGAAAGCAGAAACCCTTGTCTCTTTTGTTTAGCTCCATATCACAGAACCTAACTTAAAGAAATTCAAATAATACTCAATTTTTCTTAAATGGCTTTATAAGGTATTTTTCCCTAAATGACTTAATGAAAGTATTTATAAGGTGCTCTTTTGCTAGTTTCTTTTATGAACATTAACATTTCTTTCGACTTGCCCAATTCAACATAAAATTTATATTCTTAACTACGTATTGGAACATATCTTAAAAGGCTCTCAAGGATAATTTCTGGGAAAAAAAAAAAAAGACAGGGAAGGCTCCATAAATGTCTGAAATATATTACTTTGATAGGTGATATGAGGATTTGCTGCATAGGAATGAGTCAGAAGGGGCAAAACAAAGTAGTTCTTTCTTCAGAAAACCTGATAAAATTAAGCAAACTTTTAGGCCAGGGAAGGGAGAGCTGAGGGGACAGCTAAGCCTTGTGTGCGGTTCAACTTTTCTAGTCATTATCCTGGAACTTGTACTCTACAGCATAAGTTAATTGCGATGACCAAAAATAGAAAAAGAAGTAAGAAGCTTAATGAGAAATAGTAAAAAGGACCAGA
Source organism: Orycteropus afer afer (assembly GCF_000298275.1). NCBI lineage: Eukaryota > Metazoa > Chordata > Mammalia > Tubulidentata > Orycteropodidae > Orycteropus > Orycteropus afer. The sequence continues at coordinate 7,478,077 of NW_006921671.1, forward strand.
AAAGCTGGCAATCCATACTGATTTGCAAAAGCTTGTGAGGAAAGAACCAGTCAGAGAAGCTGGCATGAGAAAAGTACAAAGTGCAAGACATGCGAAGAGATGATGGGTGGAGTGATTTACGACCAGGAAGGGCAGCTAAACCGATATTGGATCCTGCTTTTACTAAAATTCCAAATCTTCAGATTAGGGGGATGGCTCATTGCCCAGGGGTGTAGGAATCACCTAGAATAGTAAACAAATCAATAGCTTTGCACATTTCTGCTTTGTGAAAATATTCACTCCCACATGTGGATGTAAGAGTTTTGAAAGGGAGGAGCTGCAGAGAGCAAGAGATTGGCCCCTGTTCTTCCCATTACAAAATCAAATCACATGTTACCAACAGAATGAACTATTTCATAGGATCAAAAGATTATCCATAGGTCCTTCGCATTAGTACTTGCATGCCTAGTTCAAATTCCCACTCTACAAGTTCCTGGAGGTGTAAGTTACCTAATACTTATTCATCTGTATAATAGGAGTATTATTATAACCTACCTCATTGGACTGTAGTGAGGATTAAGTGTGGTAATGTGTACAAAATGGCACACATTAAGCACTGCACAAATATTAGATACTGCCATGAGCAGTAGAGGGGGGCATTTTTGCCTGTATTAGAAATGGAGGCTATGAGGCCCTGGTTCCTCCATGCTGCAGCCTCCAGGTGGTGGCTCTTGTCACCCTCCTTCAGGAACCCTTCCCACTTAGCATCCCTTTCTTTCCTTCCTCTTCACTGGAGTCTACTGCCACAAACCTCTTTTGCCTACATTCACTATGGCTTTGATACCAGCAGGCTCCCCAGTGTACCCCAACCTCAAATCTTTTAACTTCCACTCAGATAACCCAACATTCTGGCCCAGTGCTTCTAGGCTACAGATCGTGACCCATTAATGGGTCATGCAATCAATTTAGTGTGTCATGACTTGTTGTTTTTGTTAGGGGCCGTTGAGTCATCTCTGACTCATAGCAATCCCATGCACAGCAGAACAAAACACTGCCAATCCTGCGCCAGATCCACGATCCCTGCTATACTTGAGCCCATCATCACAGCCACCATGTCAATCCATCTCGTTGAAGGCCTCCCTGTCTTTCGTCGACCCTCCATCTTACCAAGCATGACATC
>NW_006921671.1:7483213-7496419 GCF_000298275.1 Orycteropus afer afer
GGATTCCTGGCTTTTTATCCCCTTTCTCCTGCTCTCCCACCCTGCTGCTTTGGGCATGCCTGAGTTCCCTCTCCTCACCTGGATGCCTGTGTCATGACTAGCATTACAGAACAAAATAGAATGGAATGGAATGGAAAAGTAATAACACATCATATTAGGTAAGTATTTTTTTAATGAAATTCTTGTTTCCGTTATATATGTGTGTATATACATTTGTACTGGGTTGTGATGTAACATGTATTTCTTATGGTAGCTCACTGACAAAAATTTTCTAAAACCTTTTAACTGTTCCTGCTCTAGCACTGCTCTAGACTGTTGTTTGCTTGACATCCTCTGCTGCGAAGACCACTTCTGCATCCACTTTAACCACACAACCACACCTACAACCACATCTTGGATCTTGTCACTCCTGACAATGAGTGAATCCATCTCCTAAACTTGGAATTTCCACTGTATAATCACTACCTATACCATTTCCCCACCTCTCCCATCTCCTACCTTCCACTAAGTCTATTATTTTTCATTTTCATCTATTTTAATCCTTATCTCTTAAATCCAAACTTTCTCTCCTCACTGTTCCTACTGGGACTGAATGACTTCAAGTCATGAGTATCCTTCTTCTTGGGCTACTGCTTTAGCCTTCCAGATGGTCTTTTTCCCTCCCGCCACAACTCCAGACTTATCCTTTGCAAGTCCCAAACAGGCCAAGACATCCCTAAACTTAAAAGCGTAATCTGGTTCCCCTTTGCCCGAACCTCTTAACAAGGCCAATCAGCAGCCCCCACAGATTCAATGGGCTGATGAAACTCTTTCCAAAGGCAGAGTGGATCCAACCAAACTCTCCACTCTCTATTTCTTCTCTGCTTCCAAATATAGACACACCACAGCCTCTTTCTTTGCCCATGACCCTGCTCTAGGGATGTGCCTATCCACAGCCCCTGATAAGGAAGCATCACTGTGTGCAGAACCTTACGACCTGCATAGGGTTTTTTGGGGAACACAATTCAATCTATAACACCCTGGAATCTTCTATCTCCTTTTTCTCACATGGCAAATACCTACTTATCCTTAGTTATTTTTGTTAGCTGTCACTGAGTTGATTTTGACTCATGGCAGCTCCACAAGTGCAGAGAAGAACTGCTCCATGGGGGCTTCAAAGCTGTGACCTTTTAGAAAGAGATGACCAGGCCTATCTTTCAAGGCATCTCTGGGTGGGTTTGAACTGCCAACATTTTAGCTAGTGGTTGAGTGCTTAACTGCCCCACCTAGGGACTCCTTTCCAAAAAACCAAACTTATTGCCATTGAGTCAATTCTAATGCATAGCGACCTCCACTGGGTTTCCAAGGTGGTAAATCTTTACAGAAGCAGACTGCCTCATCTTTTACCCATGGAGCAGCTAGTGGGTTTGAACCACTGAAGATTTTGGCTGGCAGCTTGAATGCTTTAACCAGTACATCGCCAGAGCTCCTTTAGGATTCCTTCAGGACAACTTATATGCACTTTTATGAATTTCCAAATCCCCGAACCAGTCCCTCCTCTGCTTGCCTATAGCACTATGCTCATGCCTTGCTATCATAACATCTGCCACACCATTTTGTTTATGTTTCTGAATATGTCATTGGATTCTCAGCTTCTTAGGAACAGTATCATAGCTTACTCACATTTTTATCTTCCCAATCTGCATGGCAGTGGTGGTAGCTGTGACAGTGGTGGTGTAGCAGATTCTGTTGGTTCCCCACCTACATCCCCAACTCTAGATGTCACTCACCAGCAGATAGTTCCCATATACTCCAATTGACTTTTTATGTCTTCCTGCTTGGATGTTCCAGGCAGGCCCAAAGCACAAAGGGTTAACGCCCTAGGAGCAACCTGCAATCTATAAGGGATGGCACAGGTGGAGAAATACCCAGGGTTTCTGTCCCTGGTGAAGCATGTTCTACACAGTTCCTCAGAGGGTCCCTTGTGAAATTGAGCCCCAGTTGCCCACTATGGCTTTCTTCCTTTCCTTGTCTCATTTCCTCATTCCCTCTCTGTGCTCTCTAGAATCTTATCTCAAATAATCTACTTGCATCCAACTACTTGTCTCTGGGATTGCTTTTGGATGGACTCAAACCAAGACAGGAAGATAAAGCATATAATGCTCAACAGTTAGTGGATGAACACCAGAGGCCCTTAGTCCCCTCAGCCGTCTTCCCATCACAGACCATCAAGAATCCCAACTTCATTTTCTTCTCTTCTGAGAGGACTCCATGATCAAGTATTTTGATCTCACACTCATCAGCACCCTCCCTCACTTCCTCTGGTCACCAGTCATTCAGAAGCACCGATTCTGACAGTACCCAAGGACTAGTACCTTGGATGCTGAGTGGTGCAGGGAAGGAAAATCTCCTATGTTGGCTGGGGCCATTTCATATATATAATTTTCAGCCCTCAATGTAGTATCAAAATCCTTTTACTTGCCTCCAGTTCATTTCCTTTAGCACCCTCCACACAGATTATGTCAACATTTCACTAAGATGCCCCATCTTCTTCATTTTCAACCCTGCCATCCCATTATCTGGGATACTTGAATAAGTTACATAATCAAGTTTTAGCACTGGCTAGAAGGGCTCAGATTCTAGACTGGGGAAAGCAAACAACAATCAGGTCCCTTGATGTAGCCAACTAGAGGGGGAAGATGGGCTCCAGATATATCAAGTGTAGTTTTATGTACAGGATGTTGTTATTGTTGTTGTTGTTGTTATGTGCTATCAAGTCAGACCTGACTCATAGCACCCCCTCCTTGGGTTTCTGAGGTAGTATCACTACAGAAGTAGATTGCCCAACCTTCCTTCCAAGGAGTGGCTGGTGGGTTTGAACTGTCAGCCTTCTGGTTAGCAGTCAAGTGCCTTAGGCATTATGCTACCAGACAATTATTACATGGTTGCCAGTCTGTCAGGGTGGTCAGGGAAAGAAGGCTCCATTTTGATAGCTCAGCAAAAGGAAAGGCACTTGGTTAAGTACCATTATTCAATTCATTTTTGCAGATGAGACAACTGAGGCACAGAGAGGTTAAGTAATTTGCCCAAGGTCACACAGTAAATGGCAGAGCCAGGATTTGAATACAGACAGTCTGGCTTGCATCTGCTGATTTTTGAATATAAAATTATTGATAAATGGTTGAAAAGTCAGCATAATACCATTCATCATCTGTCTGCCAAGGCTGGGATGCTTATAATACATATCAGATCAATCAATAATAATATATCAAACAATTCAGGTGAAAAATGCTATCTGTAAAATCGGTCCCACATTATTAAGCATATTTCATATCCTTTTTAGTGGATACGAAACTAAAACGGGTATGTATTGTTCTCCTTGTTGCTCTCTGGGTGCCAATCATGGCTGACATTGAGTCAATGTGGTACAGTGACCTATGTGGTAAATGGAGGCATCTGAAAGCATGGCTAACTACATGGTGGCTTTCTTCAGCTTCCACATCTGAAAAATGGATGGCTGTAGTAGACAACACTTCCATTCCCTCCCAGCTCTAAGATTATATTTTTTTCCATTATACAAGCTCATGTAGATTACCCTTGAAAATCAACTGATAAGGGTAACTGGGGTCACAGAGGGGAGCTGGTGTGACGATGACCATTAAATGCTATTTATTGCCACACAATCTCCATGTTCTTTAAAACATCAGTAGTAGCATTTTCATTTCTTAAAAAAACAAAACAAAACTCTATGACAACTGTTCTGCTTACCTAGTGTCGCTCTGACAAGAATATACCACAAATGGGATGGCCTTAAATAAGTAGGAGTTTATTCTCTTCCAGTCTGGAGGTTTTAAGTCCAAGTTCAAAGTGCCAGGCTCTAGGGGCTGGGTGAAAGCCCCTCAGCCTTGGGCTTTAGCTCTGCCTCCAGCTCCCAGCCCACTGAAGCTAGAGGCTTTTCTTCACTCAGACAGCTGCTGGCTGCTGAGGCTGCCAAGCCCAAGGTTGACAAGTAAAAAGGCACAGTCCCAATATTACCAAACCACATGGCAGGCTATTAATTCAAGTCCATTGTAAGTCCCAATGTCGGCAAAACATGGCAGGCTGCTGAATAAAGACACGGCTACATGCAAGGTCCAAGCATGCCATAAACTAGAGACCATTCCCCAAGGCTTCTGCTTATATACAGGAAGCGGACCACATTCCCTAAGGCACTACTCAGCTGCTCCCAGTAGATTCTACCATGGAGTTGATTACCAGTCTCATCATGGGGAATACTACATCCAGCTGCCCAGCCATTCAACCCGGCCCAGCTAAGTTCACACAAACTGAACCACCATAACAACTATGTCAAACTTCCTCAGATTTGCAAACTGTCACCTGGAGGACAGGAAGTAGCAGATGGTTCTCATTTCCAAGTGTCCTTGACCACTAAACAGAAGGTGCTGATTACAAACTGTCTCAGGCCTGGATTTGAGTCTGCTACATATAGAAAGGGATTAGCAGGTGAAGGCTAACCCTGGCTCAGAGAATTACTCTGTGTGGCCCAGTCCTAGCTTCTGCAGTAGAGGCTGCTGCCCTGTTCTAGACACGTAATGCTCAGGCAAAAATGCACATTTTAAAATGCAAAGGAATAACCACCACATGGTAAAGTGCTACTTGAAATGAACCATGTCCCTGGATCAGATATGGCAGGTGTATCCACAGGAGCAATTTTTATTGAACTGATTGACAGGGCACCAAGAGTGTAAGAGCCTCTGACCTTTGGCCACCTTAACATAAGAACGGTCTTGTTGCTCAACCTGTCCCTGATAAAGCCTCCTGGGAGTGCTGGAGAATATGATCCAGAAAGTAGTACCTAAAGAACATATAAACAGTATGTTGAGGAGGAAAACTGTACACAGACATTGATCACACCTTTGTTAATCTCTTCTTTCCAAACTGATGCACAGAGACAGGGGATACAGGTAGCCTGGAAGTTTTCCTCCCTTGTTTAATTAACCTCCCCCTATGTTCCTTCTCATGGAGATCCCAGGTATGCAGAGAATTGCTCCATAGGGTTTTCAAGGCTGTAACCTCTCAAAAGCAGATTGCCAAGCCTGTCTTCTGAGGCACTCTGGGTGAGCCTGAATTGCCAACCTTTTGGCTGGCAGTTGATGGCACAGCCACCTACCACCATTTCCACCACTGAAGGACCTATGGGATCATCACCAGTAAGAAAGAACTCCACCGGCTACACCTTCCTCCTCCCTCTATAATGGGCTTCCACATTTGGATCCTGGCTTCTCAATGCCAGAAATTTCTCATTTTTCTTTACACGGTCCTCTATGTATCTTGTGTGTAGTAGGTGTTCAATAAATGCTTGTTGAATTAGGGGTGGGTGTGTGTGTGTGTTTGTGTGTGTTGGAGGTAACTTTGAAGAATGGTTGCAATGACCAAAGCACTAGGTGTACTACATGCCTTTAAAAATGGATCTCATTTAATCCTTAGTGGTCCTATAGATATCGCAGATCCCATTTTTCTGATGAGGGAAATTGGGAAACAAAAGGAGCCACTAGCTACACGTCACACACAGCTCATCTGGGGCAGAGGGGCGTCTGAGAGGCATTAACAGAGTTTTCCTCCCTGAACCGGAAGTGGGGAGCGAGCTGGCTTGGTGTCACTCTGCACGTGGTGGCACAAACCTGGTGAGCTTGTATAAAAAGATGAATAGGAAATGGGACATCTTTTTACCATCATTTAGCCCAGAGGTGGCTCTTCCAAGTAAGTAATTCTGGTTAAGTTTACACTTTGAAATGTCTCTTACTGCCTATCTCTGGTTTATTTCGGGTGCCCCAGGCCCAGAGCCAAGTCCAAGTTGTCTGCGAGCCCAGGCCTCATCCCTCGGCGCGCTCCACAAAGCACTTGGTTAAGTACTATTATTCACTCCATTTTCGTAGGTGAGGGAACTGAGGTGCTTAGAGGAGGCACAGAGCCCAACCAATCACAGAACTGTCTTACCTCCAGGGTTTTCCCGGGCCTGAAGAGATGCGGCCTCAATGTAAACCCAGCCACCACTGCCTCTCTCGCCCACTCCACTTTCATAGTCATCCAGGCGTCCCTCGACCCCAACATGAGGATCTGGTCTCTCGCTCTGGGAGACACTCACCTTGCCACTCGACGACAGGCTCCGGACTGAGCGCCGCCGCTGCGCCCTCGCTGTAGCCGGGTGGCACGCACAGCAGCAGTAGCAACGGCCTCAGCAGCAGCATCACTAACCACTGGACTCTCCGTGTGTCCGGCAGGGCAACGGCTGGGGCCAGCGCCTCGCTCCAAGAGCCGGAGGTGGGACCGCAGCCCTCTCCGAGCTCCGCCCCTCCAGCGGCCGCCCCAGTGCCCCAGAGAGCGGACGTTCAGAGCTCTGGATTGGGAGGCAGGGAAGTCGCGGAGGTTTTTCTCTGCCCTATCCACTCGGGCTTGTGGAAGGAGGAGGACGAGGGGGTAGACCATCTGCCCATCCCAGAAATTCCTGCCCTTGAGGTGGAGAGAAAGGAGGGGTGGGACTGGCCAGAGCCTGCTCCTCCGCCTCCAGCCCCGCCTCTTTTCTTTTTTGGAGAAGCTGAAGAGGAGTTGGGGGTGAGTGAGTTGAGGATCCCCAGGACAGGAAGTCTGACATCTGGATTTGCAAACCACCCGGATTCTAGTAAACACTGCGGGTTTGGCACGACGCGGCTTAGAGTAAACCGAGCTCCCCAGTGAACCCACGCACTTTGGGAACTTCTCTCTGGAATGTGGAGCTTTGGAGACCCCTAGAGCGCTGCGCCCATGTCTCCACCCTTTTTGCTTGAGTATCTGGCAGTTCTGTTGTTGAGTGTCTTTGCGTTTTTAAATTACCTACCTTCAGGGTATCTCCTTTGAGTCCCTTCACTTATTAAAATAGTCGAGGGCGGGCCCTGTTAGTCCACTTCACAGCTGACAATACTCACCCAAATAGTTGTAGTGATTTCTTTAGGTTATTCCTTAACCTGGTAAAAGTAACTCCCTAAACCAGTAAGTAGGAAAACCCTGACTAGAACGCAGTCCTTCTAACTCGTTTTTTGTTGTTAAGTCTATTTTCCACTCTTAGCGACCCCATGTGACAGACTAGAGCGACCCCTAGAGTTTTCTTGGCTGTAATCCTTAAGGGAGCAGATGGCCTGATCTTTCTCCTGCGTTGTAGCTTGGTGGGTTTGAATCGCTAAACTTTTAATTAACAACTGAGCACCATCACGCAAGCTTCTAGTCTTTCAAATAACCAGCAAAACACTGGCAACATTTAATATTCAGGAGAGTAAGTTAAAATACGAACTTCCCTGAATAAGACCTTGCCACTGATCATTAAAATATAAGAGGAAGAGAACAAAGCAAAAAGGAACGTTTAAAAAGAAAAAACTTAAAAAAAAAAAAAAAAAAAGTGGTGTTATTGGAGGGCTGTACCTTGCTCAGCTAGCTTCCTATCAGCCAACACCAAACATTTCTGAGCAACATTTTGAGTAACGCTGGCTTAGTCTGTTTCCTTCTGATAAACATCATATTAAGCCAATAATAAAAATTTATTGAAGTTTATTGAATATATGATTTGCAAATGGGGTAACATTTTGACTAAGAAAAATAAAAAATGCTCTGAAGATGAGAAAACTCCTAAAAATTTTTATACCCCATCTTATTGTCATTGTCATGAAAAAGGGCCAAAACCAAAAACCAAACTCACTGCCATGCAGTCGATCCCGACTTATAGCGACCCCCTTTGGGTTTGCGAGGCAATAAATCTTTTGGTAGTCGATTGCTCGGTCCAGGAAACAATATTTACATAATAACAATTTACCCTAAAACAGTTTCTAGTCTGATGCTGGAGTTTCTGTTTCCTGAAATGACCTGAATTCTTCAAAAAAGTGCAATGCCTCAGGCAAAATGGTTTTACTAAGCTGTTGTTGTTATATGCCTTAGAGAAGGACCCGACTCATGGTGACCCCTCTTTGGGTTGCCAAGGGTGTATCACTACGGAAATAGATTGTGTACTATTAAAGGTGACTTTAGGAAACCAAGGGACTCTGGTGGTGTAGTGGATAAGGCACGTGGCTGCTAACCAAAAGGTCAGCTGTTCAAACCTACCAGCTGCTCCGTAGAAGGGGTGATCTACTTCTGTAAAGATTTATAGCCTTGGAAACCGAAGGGAAGTGCTATGAGTTGGAATTGATCTGATGACAGTAGTTTGGTTTTGGTTTTTAGTACACCAGTTTTCTCAAGGCTCAAGGTTTTTAGGGATGTCTAAGGGCAATGGCCTGGGTGGTTTATTTCAACTTCTCTGGGCCCCAGAAATCTAGATTCCAATAGAATTAAAATGTTCTCACCCCAAAGCAGAACCTGGGACAATCCCAGGCATGGAGCAGGATTGAAGGTCCGGGTGAAATAGGGAAGAAGGAGAAGCCATTGTCTTGGTCACTGCAAAGGCAGCAGATATTCAGTCCTGGCAGGAACCTCAGAAGTCCTCAGAACTGTGTTGGGGACAAAAAAAAACACCTCTGCACACGTCTGCTGGAGTGGCAAGCTTCATGCAAGGTCTCAACCAAGAAGCCTGGGGCAGGAAACCAGAAGGAACATGGCATGGTCAGAGGTGAGACACCTTCTGATTGGTCCAGAGGGTTGCTGGGGAAAGGCTGTGCAGAGCTGGCTATGAGAGAAATGGCCAGAGAAGAGGGGCGGTGTGGCTGTGAGATGTGCACAGAGGTTCCAATGCATGCAGTGAATCTATAGCACAACATTATTTGTAGAAGTCAGCATTCCTGCCTGAAAATATTCAGAAAAAGGGTGCTTTAAGTGTTGCAGATCACAAAGACTTCCCTCACAAAATATTGATCATTCTTTCCCTCTGGCTTCAGAATTATATTATGTGCTGTGAGAATATCCCCAAAGTACAGCAGCCAGTCCTGCTTGAATGGGTTGGCGTCTACTGCAGGAGGAAAGCATAGCCCACGTAGCATAATTAGCTAGTAAAGTGTGACAGTGATGTTAATCATTGGTGAGGTGCAGTGCCTTGGGAGCAAAAGGGGAGAGAGATCAGGAAGAGCTGGAGAGCTCAGAGAAAGCTATTTTCAGATAGGGTGTTGCGTATTGGGGGAAGAGTCTATTCTAGGGTGGGAAGAAGTGAGAAAAAAATACACAGGTTAGAGTGTGAAATGCATCTGCGGGAGACAGAAAGAAGGTGTGTCTGCCTGAAGCAAAGGGCAGCTAATGGATGGTGACCTGGCAAATGAATTACTCAATGGGACATTGGCCCATCTCCCACTGGCTGTGGGACCTTATGACTTGTTCACTGGCTATGGGCTCTGTTTTATCCTCTACATAATAATAATGATAATAAGGACTTTCCTGACCAATAGTTAATCTGATGTAGTGGAGCTATGAATATGAGTAAACTAAAGAGAAGGGGGAAAGTCTGTATTTTATCTTTGGAGCAATTAGTGTAATGAAGAGAGGTGATGACAGCTTCCTGGCTTACTAACCCCACATTTCCTATTCAACGATCAGAAAATTCGGGAAAGAGTTAGTTTTGACTCTCTTCCTGAAGCTTTGTGGCTTTGAGGTAAAAATCTGTGGTAAAGAGCTTTTTAGCTTTTGAGAAAATGAGCATTATGCACATCCCAGTCTTGCTTATATTTCAGATTTATGAGGTAGGGTCAAACCAAACACACCCATATGTGTCAGAGGAGAACTGCATGGAGGAGTACTGTAATGGTAAAAAGAGGTAGTATTGTTATTTAATTTCCCTTACCTTTAGTATCCTTCTATGTGAAATGGAGATAATAGTTGCTTCATAGTGTTGTATTAAGTGAGATGATGTGTGCAGAGCACTTAGCACAGAGGCTGGCATACTGTTCACACTGTGTGTGAGTGGGAGAGAGTAGGGTAGCAACAAACAGAAACCAAAGAGAGCTTCAAAGCAAATATTTCAGAGCACTGTGTAATTTACAGTTGTTTCTCCTGACCTTAGTCAGGAAGGAGGGAGTTAGGACTCTGTATCTGCAGACCTTGGTAGAGCTTTCCATTGTTGTATTTCTCATTATAAATTAGAATCACTGATTTATTTATATCTCTCCCCTGAATGTGAGTTCCCTAACGAATGGACTGTTTTTTTCCTACCTTTGAATTTCCAGGGCAGCATAGTTCTTGGCACTATAAATGTCAGTTAATTAGCTTGAAATCGTGTTTAGCACTTCTGTTCTACCTGCAAGTTCGTTAGGCAGTACCTGGGGTCTTAAAAGTTTGCAAGTAGCCATCCAAGGTATAGAAGTTTGCCTGGAACAACAGGGGAAGAAAAAGAGTCTGGAATAGGAAGAGGAAATGGAACAACTGCCTCATTTACCATAAGACCAGAACTGGGTAGCGCCCAGCTACCATCAATGAACATTTTGATCAAAGATTCTATAGAAGAATCCTGATCAAAATGGGGGAAATTGCAAACAGAATTCCAAATCTGATGGAATCTAGATTTTCTAGAGCCACTGAGGCTGAGTAGCCCTCTAAACTGCTTCCCTGAGATAGTTTTTAACCCTGAAACCATAATTCAAAAGTATTCTCTGAAGCCTTCTTTAAACCAAACAGCAGTCTAGCTGAACTAATAAAGAATGCTTGCCATGAGCTCTGTGCTCTTTTTAAAAACATACTATATGGGATCAAATTGTTAATGGAGCCTCAAAAGGTTAACTAGAGACTTTAGGAGGAAATGAATATATGCCAATAGAGGAGAAACAAATCAGAAAAGGAGAGTGAGAATGGCCACACAGTTTTAAGAAGGTAATCGATGTCACTGTGCTGTACATGTACAACTTGTTGAATTGGTGTACGTTTTGCTGTATATAATTGCAAAAACAAAAAAATTCTATTGCATGAGTGAAAAATGGAAAAAGGAAAAGAAGGGAGGAAGGAAGGAGAAAAAAGAAAGAAGGAAGAAAATAGGAAGGAAGGGATAATGGAAAGAAGGAAGGAACGAAGAAAAGGAGGGAGGAAGGAAAGAGGCTGAAAAGAATATAGTTTGGAGTCATTTGGAACTTGAGAAAAATATCAGAAACCTGAATTGTGTTGAAAAAAATAGTGGAGAAAAAGAAATTATTTAAAATTTACTTATCGTATGGTGTCTTAGTTATCCAGGGCTTGTTGTTGTTGTTGTTATGTGCCGTCGAGTCGGCCCCGACTCATAGGGACCCCTACTTGGGTTTCCAAGGCAGTATCACTACGGAAGTAGGATTGCCCAACCTTCCTTCTGAGGAGTGGCTGGTGGGTTTGAACTGCCAGCCGTATGGTTAGCAGGCAAGTGTCTTAGCCACTATGCTACCAGAGCTCCCAAACAGAAATGCCATAAATGAAAGGCTTTAATAAACAGAAACTTATTTCCTCACAGCTTAGGAGGCTAGAAGTCTGAATTCAGGGCACCAGTTCTTGGGGAAGGTCCTTGTCTCCTGTTAACACTGTGGGCCTGGTGCTCCTTGGAAAGCTCCATGTGTCTTAGTGTCAATCTTCCCCTGGGTCTAGGAGAGTCTCAGTGCAGGGACCCCGGGTCCAAAGGACATGCTCTGCTTCTGGCTCTTCTTTCTTGGGTGTAGTGAGGTCTCGTCCTCTTTGCTCCCTTCTCTCTCCTTTTTTCTTGTGTAAGATAATAGATGTGACTATTATCAAGAGTATGACCTGAGTCACACTCTCTTGTAAGGCTGTGACTCAAGATACAGCCCCCACTAATCCTGCCTCATTTATGTATGTTGTTGTTCTTGTTGTTATGTGCTGTGGAGTCAGACCCGACTCATAGCAACCCCTCCTTGGGTTTCCGAAGCAGTATCACTATGGAAGTAGATTTCCCGACCTTCCTTCCAAGGAGTGGCTGGTGGGTTTGAACCGCCAGCCTTCTGGTTAGCAGTCAAGTGCCTCAGGCACTACGCTACCAGAGCTCCCTCATTTATGTATAGAGGTTAGGATTTAGAACACATCACAAAATGGAGAATAACCACACACTACAGAGACTCATAGCATAGCCAAGTTCATACATAATTTTGGAGGATCTGATTCAATACATGACATATGGGTTGTGGTTAAGGTCAAAATTAACAAATTTTGGGGGGGCAAGAAAAGCTGAGACCCTGATTCAAGCTATTTACACAGTTATGGGCAGGGTAAAGAGAACCAAAACAGGATGGTGAAATACTGAGCTTCCAGAAAGAGCTAGAAGCTGTCATTATTATACCTTGGCCTGAAGGGATGAGGATAGGCAGCAGTTACTGGAACTTAATGAGGACTGTACCTGTAGACAGGGGACATCTGACAGGATTGGAGAACAGCTATTCCCAAACTAAAGTGTGCCAGGTAGGAAGCTGAAAGGATTAAGACCCTGCCCTCTTTTTCCTCCTGCCCTCTGCTTTCCTCCCATTGGCAAATGGAAGTCAGAGGGCAAGGAAGCACTGGCATCAGTCGGGTTGGTCACCCAGCGTGGTTAACTCGTTGTGTTGTCCTCGCCACCATGACCTGCTCTTGTATAAGACCATACAGAATCCTTGGTGATGATTATTATCAATTTTAATCATAGAATAATATGTGATAAATATAGTTGTAAGTTTCTTAAATGTAATATTCCGTAGATTGGATGAATACTAACAACAAAATTGTTTTGTAAAATCTTTCTACATGGTTAACATGAGATACAGCATTATTAGTAACTGAAAAGACTTTTTTGATTTTTCTTCTTTTCCTTTAATTACTACCTCATTATCAAAAAAGTTACTGACATAGATTCACAAATACTATTTACCACAATATTGTAGCTAAAACACCAGAAATTTGATGAAATTAGCTACTATAAAAACACTGACAGGAATAAAAACAACAGTATGTGCTTATTGTGTATGAAGATGAAACCACGTGATTTGAAGCATCATTGTAATTGGATAGTAATGATAGCTCTGATCAGAAAGCATTAGAAGTTTCCAAATTAAATTAGCATAGAGTTTTAGCCTTGTAGGTATATTGATGTATCTAAGTCGGGGTTATGAAAAATTATTTTGTTGTTAAAATTAACTACATGGATATTTTTATTTTTTAAAAGTAGTGAATTTCTGCTGAAACACTGCACAAATTTTTATAGGCAGTCATTTTGGTGTCACCCTTTCTGTCAGTTGTTACCTGGTGTGGTCTGTACCTTTACACTTCCTAGTGAGACCATTAGGAGCT
>NW_006921671.1:7498584-7499940 GCF_000298275.1 Orycteropus afer afer
ACGCTACCAGAGCTCCCTTTTGTTTCTTAGTAGCTTCCATTTAAAGTGTGCTAGATATGTGCTAGGGTTTATATATATTGTGTTCTCAATGGTTTGATTAAGAGGTGAGCCTGTGTGGGTGGGAATCTGTTCAGTGACTCTGCTAAGTCATCGCTTCTGGCCTAACCTCAGTTTTCTTACTATAAAATGGGATGGTAGGAGTATCATCCCATAACATAATGCATACAAAGCACCTATAACCTGGCAAATAGTGAGTGCTCATAAAATTTACCTACAATTATTAGATAATTCCCACAACAGTCACACTGTGAAATAAGTATTATTATAACCATTATATACTGATAAGGACACTGAGAGAGGTTAAGTGACTTATTGTTAAAGCCTTAACCTGAACTACCCATTAACTTTGTGTATCAAGCTATCTCATTAAGAGGAACTGTACCATAGATAAAAGAGAACATGGGTTTATATAAGGCATGAGTTTCCTAGCCTATTAAATATGCATCTTTAGCAGCTTTCCCCAGCCATTTATTAAACATTTCCGGATGTGTTCAAAATATTGTCTTACGTTGTGATTCAATAGCGTCATGATATTTTAACTAATAACACCCCACAGTGGATGGAGTACTAAGAGGTGAAAAGAAGTGAAAATTCATTGCGCTAAGGGCCAACTGCAGTAGTGAATTAATGAACTAGTTTTTCACCTTAGTTCAGGCAGCAATTTATATCAATTTAATTCAACTAATGGCTTTTGCAGTGTGTGATACTTAGCCAGAAAGAAAATTCTGCTCACATGGAAGTTTTAGTTGAGCCCATCTTGATTGGGCCTGTACACGATGTCTTTTGATTTTGCCAGTGTCAGTGAGATAACCTCATTTCTGCATGCTCATGCCTTCTCTTGCTGCTTTCCGTGTATAACCTCCTTGAGGATGTGCAGAGGAAGCAGGCAAAGGAGCACACATCCATAAAGGAAGGAGGTGAACTCTGCAAAGAATGACTGCCAGCAGCATATGTTTCCTGAAACTTACACCAGCTCAGTAGCATTCAGCCTTCACTGTGATCAGAGTTGGTGGGAGAACTTTTAAAAATGACCAATACTGAGGCATCCATTCCAAGAAAGTGAAATCAATAATAAACCTCTCAGTTGGTGGAGAGGAGACTGGTTTTAGAAATAAATTTTCTAATTCGCTGTGTTGCAATTACAAAGGGAAAGGGGAGAAAGGCATAGGAAGCCATAGCAGACATATGTGGCTCTCATGGAAGAAGATTGCTACCTGACTCTAGGAGCCCCTGTTTGAGAACTAGCTCTACTGAGGAGTCATCTCAGGCATTGCATCTCAGGTTAGCAACCTATAA
>NW_006921671.1:7500565-7502715 GCF_000298275.1 Orycteropus afer afer
TCAAATGCCTTAGATACTGTACCACCAGAGCTCCTTAGAGTGGAACAAGTGGGTTAAAAATCCTTCCATTATTTCTTAGCTGTTATTACCTTGGTCAAATTACTTAATCCTCTGCATAAGGGACAATAAAAACCTAACTTGCAGGGTTACTGTAAGATAAGAAATAATGTGAACAAAATGCCAGACACAAGAAGTGCTAGCCACAGCCAATCTAGGGGAAGGAGAGGGAGAGCAGTCCTTATTCATTGAAAGCGCCTGCTCTGTGTCCATGGGAGCTCTGGTAGCATCATGCCTAAGGCATTTGACTGCTAACCAGAAGGCTGGTGGTTCAAACCCACCTGCCACTCCCTGGAAGGAAGGTTGAGCAATCTACTTCCTTAGTGATACTGCCTTGGAAACCCAAGAGGAGTTCTGTGTTCATACTTGTCTTATCTTGCTGGCTTTGAATGCTGGACACTTTGTCAAGTTTTATTTCTAAACCAATTCAAAATGCTAAAGCTCAGAATAGTGGAGATAATGGGGCCTAGAGATGAGATAGACATGGGACTGGGAAAAAACACTTGTAGACAAAGGTCTTCATCTAACTTTCTCTGCTTAAACTACTTAAATATTAGCATTCATTGTAGTTTTCTGAGAAGAGGGCTGAGAAAGAACTGAGAAATTAGAAAACCTGTTTGATATTTCTAGTTCACCTACAAATCATTTGAGGCATGCTGCTTCAAATGCAACGCACTGCCGTTGAGTCAGATCTGATTCATAGCAACCCCTCCTTGGGTGTCTGAGGCGGTATCACTATGGAAGTAGATTGCCCAACATTCCTTCCGAGGAGTGGCTGGTGGGTTTGAACCGCCAGCCTAGATTTTCCATTGTTTAACTTTTTTCTCTAGGTTAAAGCAGGACTCACAGTGTTGTCAAATATGTGGATTTTGTTAATAAGGACAATGTGGGTGGTTAAATGATCAGGAATCCATGAATAGAACTTGATTTTTTTCATGCATTATGTTTATCAATCGATATATAGTTTCGCTATTTTATAGTACCTTTTTTTATATTTTGTTACTGAAAAAAGCAATGCATTAATATAGGGCCAAAACCTCAGCCTTTGAACCCAGGATTGATAGATTGAATACAATTTTTATTATATTCTTAGAGCACAATTTTGAAATTCAGTGAATTATAAAATTATGTAAGCCCTTTCTTATAGCTTTATTGAGATATAACTGACAAAAACAAAAAAACACACAAATTTAAAGTGCATAATTTGGGAAATTTGACATTTATTACTTATGAAACCATTACCAAAATAGTGAACATATTCATCATTCCTATGAATTTCCTTGTATTTCTTTAGTAAAGTCTCCCATCTCTCCACCTCAATCCCCAACTATTTAGATGCTTTCTGTCACTATAAATTAATTTGCATTCCCAGAACTTTATACAAATGGAATCATAAGTTTGTACTTTTTTGTCTTGCTTCTTTCACTCAGCATAATTATTTTGAGATATGGCCATATTGTTGCATGTTATCAATAGTTCATTTCTTTTTATTGCTGAGTAACATTATGTTGTATAGAATTCCATTATATTGCTTTCCAAGTTTTTCAAGAAACTGCCAAGCTGTTTTCCAAAGTTAATGTATCATTTTACTTCCCCACTAGTGGTACCTGAGAGTTCCAGTTCTTCCACATTTTCTCCAATACTTTGTCCATCTTTTTAATTTTTTAGCCAGTCTAATAGATATGTGGTGATATCTCACTATGGTTTTATTTTGCATTTATTTAATGACTAATGATATTGAAACTCTTTTTATGTGCTTATTTACCATCTCTATGTATATCATCACAACATTCCTCAAGCTGAAAAAGTGAAGAAAAAATTCAAGTCTCGAGTTGCAATATTAAAGGATTCTGTGGATAACATGTAGAATGATGCAGAAAGCGTCAAAAAGAAGCAGGAAGGAATACACAGACAGAGTCTGTGTACCAAAAAGAATTGGTTGATACACAATCATTTTAGGAGTTAGTGTATGATCAAGAACTGATGGAACTGAAAGAAGAAATCCAAGCTGCACTGAAGGCATTGGTGAAAAACAAGGCTGTAGGAATTGATGGAATACAAATTGAGATGTTTCAACAAATGGATGCAACACT
>NW_006921671.1:7503065-7504162 GCF_000298275.1 Orycteropus afer afer
GAGATGGTCAGAGCTGCAGACTGTCAGCTACTCTGATGGGACCAACAGCTGTTGGCTGAATATTTCCAAGTGGTATTGAGACCTGAGAATTGACCTAAAGATCAGCCCTGGTCACCAGGGCTGCAGGGACGACTGCGCTGGTGGCCTATGACTAGGAAGGGAAACAGCAAGGAGGGAGACAACCTGAGCTGTGGACTTTGAACTGTCTGGAGGGCACAGCCATTTTGGTTGTTTACACACAGCAGCCATTTTAGATATTTAAAGTGACAGAGGATACAGTCATTTTGAATGTTTATAAGTGGCAGCCACTTTGGATATTTAAAGTGACCGAGGGTGCAGCCATTTTGAATGTTTACAAGCGGTGGCGATTTTAGATGTTTAAAGAGATGGAGGATACAGCCATTTTGAATCTTTACAAGTGGCAACCATTTTGAATTATAAAGTGACAGCATTCTCATTCAGATTCCAGGGACCTAAGAATATGTTCTGTTTACCGAGATTGGCAGGGTCATATGAGAGACTGACAACAGGAAAGGAGACAGATGGTGAGTGTATAAGTGCTGTCAACTAGCGAATTGAGGAGCACAGTACCCTGCTTGCATAGATAACATAAAAACAAAACAAAGAAAATGAAAATTATGGGCAAGTCACCCCAACATACTATCACCAATTAAATATAAACACAAAAATGTCACAATGCCTCAGAAACAACAGAGCATCACAGTCCACCCAAAGAAGCAAGATAAAGCAGGAGAAACAAGGGACCAGAATACAGACCCACACATCCCTGAGGAAGACACAGCATTGGAACTCCCAGATAAGGAATTCAAAAGAATTATATTTAGATATCTTCAACAAATTGAGAGACAGCTCAAGGAAAACAGAGAAAACCCTAGAACAATTTCAAAAAACAATACAAGAACAAAATGACAAAATAAATGAAAAATTAGAAATGACACAAAATCTACAAACAGAACTCCAGAAGATTAATACTAAATTTTCAGAGATAAATAAGACATTGAACAGGCAAAGGAGTAGAATTTAATCAATGGAAGACAGAATTAGGGAGATTGAAGGAAAATACTTGAAAAGTTTTT
>NW_006921671.1:7508427-7561986 GCF_000298275.1 Orycteropus afer afer
TTGAATCCTTTTGATTTTATTGACATGGCCTGGAATATCATCTGTTTTGGTATATGTCTCATGTGTGCTTAAATAGGACATGCCTTCTGCTATTGTTGGGTGGAGTGTTGTACAAATGTCAGCCAGGTAAGCTGGAACTATGATAGAGTTCAGCTTGCTTTGTGCCTTTCTCACAGGGATCATTGTCATTCAATTCCTGATGTCCACTGTCTTTAAAACCATTATTTCATTTGTCTTGTTTTTTGTTTCTTGTGATTTTTTGTTTCTGTTTCACGTATGAGGGTAAATGTGTTATTCATCTTGTTTGAAAGCAGAAGTCTCATCCTTGTTTTTTATTATGATATGTTTTTTCACATCCACATTTGGATTCAAACTTAGCTTTACATGAAGAAGAAGAAGCAGGAAATAAAGACTAGCATAAAGAATTCCAGAAATCTGTACTATAACATTTTTTTTTCCATTGGCTTATGACTATTTCTGGCTTCTCCCAAGGAAGGTTTGTGTGCATGTGTTGATATGTGTGGTGCTAGTAGTATATGAATGCTTTTCACACTCCTTTAGGCCACACTTCAGAAACAATGAGTAAGCTAAAAACATAATTTTTTTTAAAGGCCTTTGAGCAGCCAAATTAGATGTAAAATCATGGAATCATATTACTGTAGTCTCTGGGCTAAAATGTCTGTACTTTGTTTACAGAAAACATTTTAGGCCCATACTCTTAAGTTACAAATAACTCTAGCATTGGGATATCATGTTTCTAGCCCATTCCATGGAAATTATATTATTTGAAGGACAAGGAGCTGCACTAGGCAGTCATATTGAGAAAACTGCTGTTAAGCATTGAATTGTGTTCCCCAAAAAAAGATATGTTGAAATCCTATCCTCTGTATCTGTGAATGTGCCCTTTTTGGAACTAGGGTCTTCCAGATGTAATTAGTTAACATGATATCATACTGGAGTAAGGTAGGCCTCGATCCTGTATGACTGACTGGTCCTTACAAAAGGAGAGCCAGATAGACAAAAGCACAGGGAAGATGGCCATATGATAACAGCAAAGAGTAGAGTGATACATTCATAAGCCAAGGAATATATGGGGCTACCAGAAGCTGAAAGAAGTAAAGAAGAAAGTCTTCCTAGTGCCTTCAGTGGGAGCATGGCTCTGCCAATGCTTTGATTTCAGACTTCGAGTCCAACACTGTGAGAAAATAAATGTTTTAAGCCATCCAGCTTATGGTACCTTGTTCTAGCACCTTGTTTTGGTTACCTCTGTACTGCTCTAACAGAAAAAAAAACACAAATGGGATGGCTCAAACAAACAGGAGTTTGTTTTCGTACAGTTTGGGAGGCTAGAAGTCTGAGTTAAAAATGCCAGGCTCTAGGGACTAGGTGAAAACCCCTCATCCTTGTGCTTCAGCTCTGCCTCTTGCTCCTGGCCCACTGAAACTAGAGGCTTTTCTTCACTCAGGCAGTTGCTGGCTTCTGAGGCTGATAAGCCCAAGGTTGACAAATAAAATGGCACAGTTCCGACAGTACCAAACCCCATGGCAGGCCATTGATTCAAGTCCTGAAAAAGTCCCAAGATTGGCAGGACAACATGGCAGGCTGCTGAACAATGACTCGGCTACAGGCAGGGTTCAAGCATGCCATATGCTGGAGACTTTCCTCCAAGTTGCTTCTTATATACTGAAAGCAGCCCACATCCCTAAAGCAGCTACCCAGCTGATCCAGTAGATTCCCTTGTGGAGTTAGTTACCAGTCTCACCATGGGGAATAATACATCCAGCTGCCCAGCCACTCAACCAAGACCAGCCAAGTTGACATCAAACCTTAACTACCACACACCCCTAAGAAACTAATGTATGTGGTTAGGCATCCCTGTACCCCAGAAGATACCTTTTTCCAGAGGCCAGGGCACTCTTGTGTCTGCAGCTGGCCCTATCATCTTAGGCAATGTAGGAAAAGCACTGACCAAGTCTTCTGTTTTCCTTTTCTAGGCTCTTTGAAGACCATTTGTCTTCCATTAGCAGTGTCTTTCCTCAGCCATACAGTGGTATTTCACATCAATTGTCCTGTGGTCTTCTTCCATAAATCACATTCCAGCCCTATTCTAGTTGCCATAATTCTATTTGTGGGTTTCCATATCTCCCCATATCACTTCCTCACAGACAGCCTCTCTGGTTTTCTACGGGGGTTAATTGCCTCTATTTATGCTGATTTTTACTAGTTTCACTCTCAGAATCGTTTAATTTCCAGATCTGGGGATGGCACACTTCCCCTCTGTGTACTGAATAGAGGTGTGCCATGTTTAAACCAAATCACCACACAGTTTGGCAGTTCTTTCTATACCATCCCACTCCCCCCAACGTGATGAAACTCTCTGCCTTCTGCAGTCTTTCCTGGGTCTCTGCCTTTAATTGTATCCCCTGAGGGGTGATGTGACTCACCTATGTGCACCACAGAAAGCCTGTACATCTCTTTTTACTAAATCTTTCTATGTTTTGACTTGTGAGTTCTATTCAGGCAAATTCCTGTTTATTAGTAAGAGCAATTATTCTGAAGAAAGGCTAACCCCAAATCTAAACTGGTCCTGGCTTGTTTGCTCAAGTTTCTTAAAAACAAAATCTGAAATCTGTCATTTGCATTTGTCATTTGTAATAAATAGTTAGGACTTTGTTATTTTCATCCATATTCTTAATTTTGCTGAGAGGTCTTCACAACTTACACTTTTCCTCTAGTCCTTCCCCCCAGTTTTTCCACTGCCATCCTTTTTCTCAGAAAAGCCTGAGATTTGTTTGTGGGTTGTCCCTCTGGGAGGACTGGCTAGGGAAAGCACTGAGTGAAATACATTATTGTAAAATTACTCTTAGAATTGAGCAATGATCTCTCAGTCTCTACAAAGTATTAATTTGAGAACTGTACTTCAAATTTTCTTTTTTTTTCTATTGTCTACCTTCACATTAAATATGTCTATCCTTTGAGTGCCAAACTTTTCTAAGTGTCAGTACCTAGTGGGTACGAATAAATATGTAGACCTGAATGCTGTTGGCTATAGCCATCACTATGGTAACCAGAAGACTTGAAGCGCTCTTTCCAAGGTTCATGCTCACCTGTAGTATCTGAGAATCCTCAGTGGATGCCTCATGTGTTCCCATGGTGACTTGGTGTTCCTGTAGACATCTATGGAAATATGCCCAGGCCTACACCTTGGGTCCACACTTCACTGCCTGTGTTGAGTACCTGTCTTCAGGCCACCACTTAAGATCCCAGTCACTCACTACATTCTCTGTTCTTGTTAGTTACTCTAAAGTTGATTCTGACTCATGGTGACTCCACATATTCCCTGCTGCTGCCTCTGATCAGCCTTCAGCATGGATAGGTACCTTCTCCACTGCTGCTGACCCCTCCACACCAAAGCATGGTGTTCTGCCTTCTGAACCAACAGAGGTTATCTTTCTTATGGTATTTTGAAGGACTCACCTCTCTTCTGCAGTCCACTCTTTTCAAAGGGACCCACATTAGAGTTTCTTGAGTCTGAAGTATTTAGTAGGTAAGACTTTTATTTTCAGTGCTGGATTAACAAGTCATCACTACACTTAACCTATAACTAACATTCTCTTTACAATTTGTCCTTTGTTCTATGTAATCTAACTTATTGTACTGGAGATCTTTCTATGTTATTCTTTTTAATGCACTTCCTGATTCCTCCTTGAAATTTGTCTTCTGTTTTAATTCCTTCTACCCTCAGTTCTACAGTCTTACCTAGACCCTAAGTTCATGTACATTGCCATTTTTCCAAGAGTGCCATTATTGGAGGCACTCATTCAATGAACATAGCTACCACAAAGAATTGGTCAAGTTCAGCCATTTCATGAGGTAGCATATGATCAAGAACTGACTGTATTGAAAGAAGAAGTCCAAGCTTCAATGAAGGCATTGGCGAAAAACAAGGATCCAGGAGTTGATGGAATACCCATTGAGATGTTTCAACAAACAGATGCAGTACTGGAATCACTCACTCATCTCTGCCAAGAAATTTGGAAGGCAGCTACCTGGCCAACCAACTGGAAGAGATCCCTGTCTCTTCCGTGCACATTCCAAAGATGGTGAGCCAATGGAATACAGAAATTATCAAACAATATCATACTAAGTAAAATTTTACTGAAGATAGTTAAAAAAAAAAAAAAAACTCTTGTAGCAGTATATTGATAAAGAACTGCCAGAAATTCAAGCCAGAATCAGAAGGGAACATGAAATGAGGGAGATCACTGCTGATCTCAGATGGATCTTGGCTGAAAGTAGAAAACGAAAGAAAGATGTTTCCCTGTGTTTTATTGACTATGCAAAGGCATTCAAGTGTGTGATCATAACAAATTATGGAGAACATTGCAAAGAATGTGAATTCCAGATTATTTAATTGTGCTTATGTGGAACCTATACATAGACCAAGAGACAGTCATTTAAACAGAACAAAGGGATACTGCCTGGTTTAAAATCAGGAAAGGTCTGCATCAAAGTTGTATCCTTTCACCATGTTTATTCAATCTGTATGCTAAGCATATAATCTGAGAAGGTGGACTATATGAAGAAAATAAGCCATCAGGATTGGAGGAATACTTATTGTTTTAGGCTAGGTTCTCTAGAGAAGCAAAACCAGTGAAATATAATAGTTTATATATTATGGTTACTTTGTGCTGCTCTAACAGTAATATACCACAAATGGGATGGCTTTAACAAACAGGAGTTTATTCTTTTATAGTTTTGGAGTCTAGAAGTCCAAGTTCCAAGTGCCAGGTTCTAGGGTCTGGGTGAAAGCTCCTTGACCTTGGGCTTCAGCTCTGCCCCTTGCTCCTGGCCCACTGAAGCTGGAGGCATCTCTTTACTCAGGCAGCTGCTGGCTGCTGAGGCTGACATACCCAAGGCTGACAGTGAAAAGGCACAGTCCTTATATTATCAAACCACATGGCAGGCCATTAATTCAAGTCCATTAAAAGTCCCAAGATTGGCAAAGCATGGCAGGCTGCTGAATGAAGACTCAGCTACATGCAGGGTCCAAGCATGCCAAGAAGGTGTAGACTATTACCAAAGCTTCTCCTTGTATGTGGGAAGCAGACCACATCCTTAAAGCAGCTACTCAGCTGCTCACAGCAGATTCCACCATGGAGTTGATTGCCAGTCTCATCATGGGGAATACATCAGCTGCCCAACTACTCAAAACCAGGCCTAGCCTGATTGTAGCCTTAACTACACTTAACCTTGAATATATATATATACACACACACACACACACATATATACATATATATATATATATACACAGAGAGAGAGAGAGAGAGATCTCAAAAAAATGGCTTAAGAGGCTGGCAAGTACCAAGTCTATGGGTCACATGTCAGGCTGGAGGCTTCTCCTAATGCACATAGCTTCAGGGACTGATGAATCCACGACTGGCAGGTTGGATGGCAAGCTGCTGGCTCGAAGGATGTTGAGGCTGATGAATCTCAAGATTGGTGGGCAATATAGCAGGCCGCTGACTCAAGTCCAAAGAACCAAAGGTCAAATGAGCCAGATGCAGGATCCAGATAGAGAAAAAACCCAGACATCTTTGTCAGAAAGTCCATAGACATTGGAAACAGGCCACACCCTGAGGAGAATCCCTTTCAATTGGTTGGCTGCTCATAGCAGATCTCATCATGGAGGTTATTACATTATATCAGATCTCATCCTGGGGGATGACTACATCATAACTGCCAAACTACTGAGAATCATGGCCCAGCGAAATTGATACACACCCTGAGCCATCACATTTATTAACAACCTGCAATATGCACATGACACAAATGTACTTGCTGAAAGTGAAGAGGACTTGAAGTACTTACTGATGAAGATTAAAGACTATGGCCTTCAGTATGAATTAAACTTTAACATAAAGGAAAAAAAAATAATCCTCACAACTGGACCAATAAGCAATATCACGATAAACAGAGAGAAGATTAAAGTTGTCAAAGATTTCATTTCACTTGGATCTACAGTCAGTTTTCATGGAAGCAGAAGTCAAAATTAAAGGACATATTGCATTGGGCAAATCTGCTGCAAAAGACCTCTTTAAAGTGTTAAAGAACAAAGATGTCACTTTGAGAATTAAGGTGCACCTGACCCAAGCCATGGCATTTTCAATCACCTCATATGCTTGTGAAAACTGGACAGTGAATAAGGAAGATTGAAGAAGGAGTGATGCATTTGTATTATGGTGTTGGCAAAAACATTGAATATACCACAGACTGCCAGAAGAATGAACAAATTTGCCTTGGAAGAAGTACAGCCACAATGCTCCCTAGAAGCAAGGAGGGCGAGACTTCATCTCATGTACTTTGGACATGTTATCAAGAGGTACCAGTCCCTGGAGAAGGACATCATGCTTGGTAAAGTAGAGGCTCAGCTACAAAGAGAAAGACCCTCAATGATATGGATTGATACAGGGGCTGAAACAATGGGCTGAAATTTTGCTATGGTAGTGAGGATGGTGCAGGACTGAGCATTGGTTCATTCTGTTGTACATAGGGTCGCTAAGAATCAGAACTGATTAGAGGGCACCTAACACAAAACAACAATTCTTAAACATTATAAAGCATATATGTTAAATGTGTATATTAGCTCATTTAATTCTCACAAGAGCACTATGAAGTAGGTGAGATTATTGACACTCCTGATGTAACACAGAACCAGGTCAAGGGTAGTGATATCCATTAGGTTGTTATCTTTCCCCTGTGAGCATCTCAGTGTAAGAAGTTAAGACACAATTAAATATTCACATTCTGTTACTGGCCAAATCTAAAGCTAGCATATTAAATGCTAACTTTGTGCACTGAGAAAGTTGTTTTGCAACTACAGCATAAAAAATTGTAATGAGTGGTTTCTCATGTTTATTTGGAATGAAAATGATTTTCAGATTTTTGAATGAATCATGGAATTTTATTAAAGCATGGGTTGGTTATCTCTTTAGATATATATTCCATTTGATTAAATCAAACAATGACTGAACATAGCATAGCCAAAAACCAAGAAATCCTCAAAGAAATAGCTTACATATTTTCTTTTTTGCCTCTATGACAAGTTTATTTCTTTTATTATGCTCAATGTGTTTAAGTTTCTTTAATTTATATCTTTCCTCTCTAATTACATTTTCTTAGTAAAAGTGATTCTAAAATATGAACCTCTTCTTGAAATCAATGAAATAGAAGCTTATATATGCAGAAAGTAAGCAAAAATACTTTCAAAAGTCTACTTAATTTAGGTTTTCATTGCCCCATTGCAGTGTTTATAAAGCAAATAGTATTCTGTGAAGAATATATTATTGTCATTTATTAGAGAGTGAAATGAATAAACCAAGGACACATAAAATATTTTTATTTAAAAGGGAATGTATGAAGCAAAATAGTTATTAATCAAATATGAAAAATTAGAAAAAATTAAGTTTATCAGCAGCATTAAAATGTGTTTTTTGTTAAGACATTTCAGAAAGGCAATTGTAACTTGAATTTATGGCACTTTACACAATGTAGGCTTTTTAAAAGTAGGAATTAGGAAATGGCAATTATCTTTGATTTTTAAAAAGACTAGGAGCTCTGGTAGCATAGTGCCTAAGGCACTTGACTGCTAACCAGAAGGCTGGCAGTTCAAACCCACCAGCCACTCCTCAGAAGGAAGGTTGGACAATGCTACTTCTGTAGTGATACTGCCTCGGAAACCAAAGGAGGGGTCGCTGTGAGTCGGGGACGACTCAACGGCACATAACAACAACAACAACAATCACAACTTATATCTCCAGTAGCTTATTTGGAAAAAATGAAAAATGGAGAGGGTTGTAAAGAAAGGGCTTCTGAATTACCCATACTGGAGAGCCATATATGCCCCAGTCATTGTTTGCCATTATCTCTCCCACCCCTATCCCCACCCTATCTCTCCCTTCTAATTAATCAGCTAGCCAAGGGAGCATTCTGAGATTTGGCACACTGTGCACTTTTTCCTTCAAGTTCTCTGTTATGCCAAACAGGCATGGGCCCCCACTGGTGTCCTGAAGCAGACCCATAGCTGCTGGGGTGTTCATTCCATTCCACTAATACTAGCCTCTGAAGGGAGCAGGGGAGCCAGTGGGCAGCAGTGTGAACCCAGCAGGGAAACTGTAGGAGCAGTGAGCCTCTCTTGTCAAACAACTGATTCCACCCATTTTAGCACAAACTGGCAGCAGTTGCAGAAAATACTAGTATGGACAGTTTCAGAAAATACTAGGGTGGACAAAATACTCTTTGCTGTTGAGAGCAGATTCTTTGACATGCTAAAACCTCAATCTCCAAACAAACCCTCAGGACTCATGAAATTGAGATTAAATTTCACACATCTATATATAGTTCTAGTCTTCTGAACCATCTGACTTAAAAAATGTCAGGACAGGATTACGGAATAAGAACTCAGTTGGACATGCTTCTACCCCAGTTCTCAACCAACATTTAGTTAGAGCCCAATGCCCTGAAAGGGTTCTTATTTTATAGCTAGACTTCATTGTAATCCTTCAATTAAACCTATGTGGATCAGTGCAAATGCATTGCTACATCTGAGAAAGCAATGCTAAGACACATGCTATAGGTGGCAGATTAGCAATAGCGCCTTCCTTTGTATACAGAGGGGTGAAGCAAAAGGTGAGCACTTCCAGTGGCTATCAGTGTGCAGTGCCTAAGCCATTTGATTGCTAATCAGAGGATTCTAGATCCAAATTGCATGAGTTCAAATCCTGGCTTCATTGCTTGCTAGGTGTGTGACTTTTGCAAGTTACTCAATGTCTTTATGACTCAGTTTCCTCATCTGTGAAATAGGATATAATTATAATAATATCACCCCATAGGATGATTGCCAGGCTCTAAATGAGTTAACATATATATAAATGAGTTAACATACATAAAATACTTAGGACAATATGCTACCTGTTTTTACTAACAATGCAAGTTATTGAAAGCTAGTAAGATATATCTACTAAAATAAGAAATGTGTGTGTGTGTGTGTGTGTATGCATACATATTAGGTATAGCAAAGCTGACTGGATGAAAAAAAAATTAACACAGTGACTCTTCACCGAGTCAGTTATTGGCAAACAAGAGTCATGATACGGTGTCTGGATGTTGGCCCGGAACAGGTTTGCTTTATTTGGAGGTGATATGGCGGAGGGGGTTTGAAGAAGGCAAGGAGGAAGGAAAACAAATAGAAGTCTATGCGTTATGAAGCCACTGCTTCCCCAGAATACACAGCTGGTTGTTCAATTCCAGTTCATCTTTCCTATCTCCGTCTCTCATTGATCTCATTTCTTAGGTGCTAACACTCCTGTATTTCCCTATTGTGTTGTTTCACTCTGGGTAGCAGCTGGGGAAACCACTCTGGACTTGGGCACGGGAATTTCTGTGATTCCTCCACCCCTGGAGAGTTAGGTGGAATCTGGATGTTTATACTCAAGGGACTATATAACTCAATGCTGGGATGGCTTCAGTTTAGAAGCAGGGCAAGTGGCTTAAGCCTGGGGGCACCTGAGGCCAAGTGGATCTGAGATGTATAAACTGCATCCAGCGCCCTGACATTATGCAGTTATATAGTATCTTCTGCCCTACTTGGGAACACGGGGACTGCTTCTTTTGTTCTTTGCTGTGTCCCAGATCATAAGAACAGTCTCTGGCACACACTAGCCACTCAATTTGTTGAATGAATGAATGAATTTGTAAAGCCCCGACTATTGTTAGAGATTATCATAGTGCTAGATGAGGCATTGTCACCACCTTGCAGTTGGAAAAGTTAATGAGAACCGTGACTTTATCCATGCTAATCAAAACGGGAGTAGTTTCTGGATTTCCAGATTTCTGGCCTTTAGTCTACAAGAAATGATGTGTCAGGACATAAGTACTCTTGACTTTCCCTGTCCTATCTAAAAAAATGGCTTTTTCTAAGCTGACTCTTTTTGTAGGCATTTGGTTCTTGCGCTTTCTTTTCCTGATTTGTAAAATAAGCCTGGTACTATGGAATCTGCCAGATGGATACCCAGAAATATAGCAGTACTGAACCCTGAAGAACTTAATTTTACAAAACATAGAGTAATGTCCAGATCTGATGATGTAGGTTATCATAACCATGCAGCAAATAATAGCTATTCCCTGCTTTGTCTCCTGCCATCTATTGCTACCTTTTTCTGCTCTTCTCTTGGGTCTCTGACTGACACCTGCAGTCAGAGCAGGTCACAGAAGGATCCAGAAATCCAAGAAGAGGTTTTTGTACCAATAAATAAAAGGAATTGTCATTCACCTCAGGCTCATTGTTTAAATTACCACGTTTATTTATATCAACATAAAATACAATAAAACAACTTACAAAAAAACCATGTTATCTTCATGTAACATAACTCTTCAGTGAACAGAAGTACAACTGTTAATGTTTTGGCCTTTTCAAGGTCCAGCCTTGGGGTCAAAACAGTATTCAGAGAAACAGCAGATTCTTCTCTATCTTCCTCAGTACACACACAAAGGAAACTTATATACTCTAAAATCCCATTCCAGTAAGAATACAAAAATATTACAGTAAGTCCCATGTAGAGGTGAAAATTATTGCTGTGTCATCAGTATTGGAACTCACATGTTGCTCTAGATTCTCCCCAGACCCTGGGCTTCAGTCAGAAACATAGTAGGTACATCATCCCTGTGGGTTTCTCAGGTGATTGGTTAGTAATTCTTCTAAAATAGCAGTGTATCCCTCAAGTGTTTGATTTACCTGAGTTATTTAGAAAACCAGAAAAAAAAAAAAAAAAAAAAACAAGAAGTCTGCAAGTGATCAAATGTGTAGCGATCTATCTGGTAGAAGAATTAAAGAAATTTGTCATTGGTACTCTGTGACAATTCAGTAGATCAACATGAAGCCTTCATTACACGACTATTCACCTAGAAAAAGGCTTCACATTACAATTTATTCAAAGGTTAGAAACATTACCCAAAAGTACAAAATCTCACCTGCATTTCAGAAGCTTAAATGAGATGATCTGTTTAGTTTCAGTACATTTTCAAAGAATTGATATTAATCATTTAGCAAAATCTTTCCATCACTTCACTGACAAAACAGTCTCATTTCCCAAAAAAAGAGGAAATGGTTTGGAGTTAGTAGACTTAGATTCTGAACCTTGTTCTTCTACTCGCTCTCTGAGCCTTAGTTTCCTTATCTGTAAAGTGCGGCTAACATTTTCCTGGACTCTATCACAGTTATGAGGAGCTCTGGTGGCATAGTGATTAAAGCATTTGGCTGCTAATCAAAAAGTTGGTTGTTCAAACCCATGAACATCTCTGTGGGAGAAAGAGAGGCATTCTGCTCTGTAAAGACTTACAGGCTTGGAAACTCTATGGAGAAGTTCTACTCTATCCTATATAGTTACTATGAGTCAGAATTGACTGGAGGGCCGTGGGTTTGGCTTGTTTTTTGTTTTTTTTTTTTTGGTTTATTGTGATTATGAAGATCAAATGAGATGAAAGTACTTCATAAAGTAGAATTAACTACAAGAAATAATCTTTTTTTACAAAGTTCATCTCATCAATCAACTTATGGGTACCTAACTATCTGTATATATTTTGCGAGTAAGATTTTACTTTTTAAAGCAAATGTCTGATGCATCTCCACCATGTGCAGCCATGTGTAGCTGAGATGTGCAAGCTGGGTTATGCAGAGGAAAAAAAGAATATATCTAGAAGAATATACCATGAAGGACTTGTATACTCTTGATGTATTTCATTTAAAATGATTTAAAATTTTATTTTCTTTAACCTATGTTCCTTTTGGAACTCTGATGGCATAGTGGATGAAGAACTTGACTGCTAACAGGAAGGTCAGCAGTTCAAACCTAACAGCTGCTCCAGGGAAGGAAGACTGGGTGATCTACTTGCGTATGATTTATAGAAATCCAATGTGGGTCTCTGTGAGTTGGAAACAACTGCAGTGAATTTTTTTTTTTTTTTTAATGTTCCTTTTGCATTATTGGAGCTCTCTTTTGATAAAATATCAAATCATTTCCAGTCATTTTTTTAAAATAAAAACTTTCATATGATGGTTACAGGTTTTAGATGATTACAAAATGGATTGAGAAATATGCGATAAGCAGTAGTCTGAAAACCCAGGGTCAAGATTGAAACTGAATGTAGAGATTTGCTTCTGAGGTAATTAAAAATAAACTACATGATAAGCTTGTTATTTTTGTTTTATACTGGTAACTTCCTAATTTGTAAATTGCTTCTTCTTAATCTGGGAAACAAATAAAAACTTGTTTGTGCACCTGATTTTATATACATACAAATCCTCCAAAATTATTCACACTTGACTTTCATTCTCACATTTGCAGTAACTTTACAAGAAAATTTATCTTCAGCTATTCAGCATCTCTCACCTGAAGAAAAATCACAATCATTTCTCACAGATTTTTTAAAAATCCTCCTTTAGGAAAAGGAAGATTTACCAAAACTTTAGAACTATC
The DNA here is from genome assembly GCF_000298275.1 of Orycteropus afer afer. Classification (NCBI taxonomy): domain Eukaryota; kingdom Metazoa; phylum Chordata; class Mammalia; order Tubulidentata; family Orycteropodidae; genus Orycteropus; species Orycteropus afer. The sequence continues at coordinate 7,520,964 of NW_006921671.1, forward strand.
TGGCAAGAGTGGGAATATAATATGAACAGTGGACTTTGTGACTCTGATGCGACAAAGACTTTAGGTAGCCTATTCTGGAAATAAATAAGATTCTCATTTCAAACATTTTTCAAATGTGTATCAGGCCTTCATGAATCATTTTGATGATTTTTTGAGGCATTAATGCAACAGAGTTAATATTACTCAAATGACCCCCAAAGTCACCCCTTTGCTAAGGATATTCTTCTTCTTGATTATTTCAAACCTGACAACATGGTCTCTAACTTTCATACAGAGAATAACTGATCTCCAAATGCCCTATTATTTTCTTAAAGCAACCTCATTTTGAAGGAACAGAGAAAGAAAAATTAAATAGTGCATTAACATTTCATATCAGTGGAACAGACTTTTTTGTGTGCATTAAATAGTCCTACCCATCTGTGAAAAGGTCTACCTTTTGCTTTTCCCTGTGTTTATAGGTTACATTTTTAAAGGTACTGGTGGAGCCTCTGTATAGCGGATTTGTTCCCTAAAAAAAAAAAAAAAAAAGGTTCAAATAAAAATATGTACATTTTTATTGTTATTTTTAATATCTCTAAATAATTTCATCATATATTACAAATCAGAAAGGAAAGTCAAGCTCAATATGGAAGCCATTTGAAAAATTTTGATTACTTTGATCTTTTATATTTTAACATTTTAAATTTTATACATCTTCATTTTGTTTTGTTATATGCAAAACCAGTTCTATATACACATTCTAAAATTCTTACCCATTTTGGAAATGCACACATTTGTAGATAATAAAACAAGACTGTGGCTGTTTTGTGGCACAGTTTTACCAGTGCTGACAAGAGTATCTAGTTCGTTGCAGACACTCAGTATTTATTGAATGAATAGAATGAACATGGATGTGATCTAAAAGTGAAGTAGAAGATAAAGAGTAGATAATGTGGAACCAGAAAATGGTAGAAGCATGCAAAGATGTGTGATACAGTATCTGCCTTTAAGGAATGTGTTGCTGATCAGAAGAATCCAACAAGGACACAGATAATCTTGCTTTTACAATGACATTAAAACTCAGAAGGGTAAGCAACTACCTGCTTATGGGAATCAGGGAAAGATTCCTGAGACAGCTAACAATTGCTCTGGCTAGTACAAAATCTGGTTGGCTTTTGCTCATTAGAGAGTAACAGTGTGCAAAGCAGAGAGTTGCAAGAGACTGATATGTGGGGACATAAGGTTCATGTAGGAATGCAGATCCCAAGTCAGGTCAGGCAAGATGGTTTTGCCTTGGGTGCAAGGGAGGTTGTGTGCTAAGCCCTTGATAGCTCAGCTGTGTTGTTTGGGTTGTGCCTAACACATAGTAAGTGCTCAATAAATGTTGCCTCTTCTTATTAGTTCTAATTTGTAGCATTCCATTTGGAATTTCCTTTTCTTTTAGGTCCTGGCTTTCCCTGCTTCCCCCACCTGTCATCAGTCATTTCTGACCTTTGGAGACTCCATGTATGTTAGGGTACAACTGTGCTCCACAGGGTTTTCAATGGCTGATTTTTCAGAAGTTGGTGACCAAGCCTTTCTTCCAAGTCACCTCTGCGTGGACTCAAACCTCCAACCTTTCAGTTAGCAGCTGAGTATGTTAACCATTTGCCCCACCTAGGGACTCCTTATGCCCCAGACAAGGTTGTAGGGATATTTTCTCCCAAGGCTTCGATGCTCTTAATGTTTCTAATCCAATTTATGAGTACAAGTCTGAGTATCCCTCTAGCCCTCTAAATTATTAAATTTTATACTTTGGTCTCCTAATCACCATGGATTATAGCTTGGTAGTAATTTATAGGCATAGATTTGAAGAAACATGATTGCATTTGTTTTCTTGCTGCATTCACTCAGCTTTCATAAGAAACAAATTCAATTAAAAGCATTTCCTTTGTTCTCATTGCCCTTGCATTCTCTTCAGTGTCTTCATTATGAGCAGAGAATTAAACCTGCATCCATTTCTATGTTGCTGAGAACCATGACCTGACCTCTGACTGAGTGACATGTTGCCTTTATTTATGTGTCTTTGTCAAGAGATGGTATCTCTGTGAAGAGGGCAAATGGAAAAGAGATTCACTGGCTGATGCTGGATGATGGATGAAGGTCAAGTCACCATATTGTTTCTATTTCTGAAATCAGCTTGGATAATGCTGAGGACACTTCAGTCCTAATTTAATCCAGCCGTTGTAAAAGAACCCCATTGAACTTAATGTGGAGGGCTTAAGAGACTGATGTGTTCTTAACCCAAGGACAGTGAGTTGGAGAGGCCAGGAAATATTTTGCCAACAAAATCATGCATGGAATTCTGTGTAGTTTAAGAGATTAGATGCTTAATTGCTTACAGAAGAAGAAGGGACTCAACTGAAGAGGAAAGATGGAAAATATAAGGGGTAGAGTTTGGTAATGACAAGTGGAGCATTGTCTTAGAGGACTAGATAGCCTTAGTGAACAAAACACTCTGAGAAGAGAAAGCAGGCTCTTAGAAGGGCCAGCTTAGGTCTATGTAGGCCTGAGCACTTGTTTGTAGACTCCATCCCATAGCATGTCAAGCACATTAAAATGCACCTATATCCTACACTAAATATAATTTATATGCAATATAAAGGAGGGGCTTGAGTTGCAATTGCCTGAATAGCAGTATTATTTGTAGACGTTTAATTAAATATTTATTTTTATTTTATAGTTTTCGTTTTGTATTTGGAAGCAACTTCACTTGTTGTTGTTGCTATTGCCATCGAGTCAGCCCCGACTCATAGCGACCCCTCCTTGGGTTTACTCAGATCTAAATTATGTTGTGAGTCCCTTGCAAAGCTAATTATAGGGCCTAAGCGCTGACTGTGGAGGGGTAATGGATGAAGCAGATTCTGCCACAGGATAATATGAAAGTTTAAAGGTAAAAGAAGTGCAAGTACATCTTGCTGGGGGGCAGAAGAGTGTTTCCTGCTCTTCTAAAAGAAATATCCCAGAGAATGAGCTCAAATTGGGTTTTGTTGGTGGGAGGAAGTATGGAAATGTCCAGAACTGCCTCTTGTAGTGCCAGGCAGGTCACAACCTCCCTAAATAGAATTTCCAATAGAGATGCCCACTAGGTTTGGCTCCATTTTGAGAGAACCTGCACTCCATTTTCAGGCAAGGTTAGTTCTTCCCCAATGGTCTGATCAATCACATAGGGTGATAGGCTGATTACCCCAGGAGTCTAAAGGTGCTAATTTAGGCTATGGATTCCACAAATGCAATGGCACATTTTTAGAGCTTGAAAAAGTGGTAATGAGAAAGCTCTTTGCCATGACCCACAGCTCCCTTAATGATTGCCTAACTGCCAAACGCAGACCTTATTTGCTTAGCACAGTACAAAATCAATCCATGACTGCAAGAAATGTCAGGCTGAACATTTTTTGCCTCTAGTTAATGACTTGTCATCCTAGAAAAAAAGTCCAATCAAAGATGAATTTAAATATCTTCCCTTTGTGTTTTCATAAAGATTATGGATGGGGAGGGGGTTATTTTAAAAACGGTAATAACAAGGTAACCTTTCTTTCTTGCTATGATGAAATGTTTCAGAAGGCAAGGACAAAGATCTTTCTCACCCTGAGCACTGTTGTCCAATGGGGGCTGTGGGTCAGGAAACTTGTCAGTTCCTTGCCATCCCTAGAGTCCCCTGGGTTTTGAAGACTGTCAAATTCACTTTTTGAAGAAGGAATAGGGTTTAGATAAAAAATGAATTTAATTGAAGACCCCAAAATGGATGCACTGATCAACCTTTCTTTTTTTTTTCCCAAGGAAGATATATTAGTGAAATTTGAATTGAATTATTTGAATTAAACCTCTTTTGCATCCAAGTGAATAATTATTACCCAGTCATTATCTAGTCAAGAACATCAAACATTCGTTATTCAAAGAACTCAATTTAACAAGGGAATAATATTTTTCATTTATGCTTTTATCTGTTTAATGCATGCTTTTGTCCCATTTTAGATGAAGAAACAGCAAAAATTCAGTATTTGAATTTCAGTCATGTTCTGCATCCTAAGGGAGAACAATTCATGTTTTGGGGAAATTAAGTGTTAATTAAAATGTTATTTTAAAGATATTAATCATTTGTCAGTACTTATGCCTTTATATGAGAACATTAAAATGTGCTGGTTAGTAGATACACATCATATAATTGCTCAAGTGCTTGTCTACAGAACACTTGCTTATTATTTCTAGGAGGGTCAGTCAAAGGCTGTGCCTGGAAGGGTAGGCTGCAATTAGAGTTTCAGCTCTGTCATGCAGGAAAAGTTTGGAAAACCCCTTAACCTCTCAGCCTCAGTTTCCTTGCTTTCAAAATGAGAACATGAAGACTACTTCACAGTAGTGAAGTAGTGAACTATCATTCTAATACCTAATCCATCCTAACATTTTCCCAGTTCTCTCAGAAATGTAATTTTATAGTTGGACTATTCAAATCAAGATCCATACATTGCATTTAGTTGTATCTAAAGGCATTTTTAGGAGCTCTGGTGGCATAGTGCCTAAGGCATTTGACTTCACAGGGCTGGTGGTTGTTAAACTAATTGGTGCTATTGTTTTTTGTGTGTGTGCCAAATTAACCACAGTCTTATGCCTGATTTCTCTTTTGAATGCCAGGCATTCACTGGACAGTTGGTAAGAGTTAAAAATAGTATCTGTGGCCATGGGGTTAGGTGAAGTTGACTGTCTCTGACTTGAGCCTCATTAACATGATTTTCTAAAGTCATCAACCTAACCCTTTAGACTACATTTTACATTGTTAGGGATGGATAAATTATATTCTCATTGCATAGTCACAATTTACCTCACTAAAGGATTTTGCTTAATTATATCATGTACCTCCGTAGACCCATCACCCAGATGCAACACTTATCAAGATTTTGCTACACTTGCTTCAATTATCTCTCTCTCTCTCTCTCTCTCTCTCTCTCTCTCTCTCTCTTTTGGCCAAGGTATTTTAAAACCAGTTATAATCTTCATTTCTTTTCACTCCTATAAACCAAAAAAAACAGAACCAAACTCACTGCCATTGAGTTGATTCTGACTCATAGCAATCCTCATTGGGTTTCCAAGGTGGTAAATCTTTATGGAAGTAGATTGCCCAGTCTTCCTTCCAAGGAGTGTCTAGTGGGTTTGAACCACCAAGCTTCTGGTTAGCAGTCAAATGCCTTAGGCACTATGCCACCAGAGCTCCTTTCACTCCTATATACAGCCCTAAAACATATGGACATTTTTGAACAAAACAATTATACCTCATAAAGTTAATCATAATTCCTTACTATCATTCTAATACCTAATCCATCCTAACATTTTCCCAGTTCTCTCAGAAATGTAATTTTATAGTTGGACTATTCAAATCAAGATCCATACATTGCATTTGGTTGTATCTAAAGGCATTTTTAGGAGCTCTGGTGGTGTAGTGCCTAAGGCATTTGACTGCTAACCAGAAGGCTGGTGGTTCAAACCCACCAGCCACTCCTTGGAAGGAAGGTTGGGCAATCTACTTCCGTAGTGATACTGCCTCAGAAACCCCAGGAGGGGTCGCTACGAGTCGGATCTGACTCAACAGCAGTGAGTTTGGTTTTGGAAAGGCATCTTTAATGGGAAGATAAAGTAGGTAAAGTTTTTCATTGTCCTTTGTCCTGCACAATGTATTTTTATTTGTTTGAAATAGCTACATAAAATATATGCATTCTTTATCAAGATAACTTTTTCAAAAACAGAAAATTCCATTTGCTTTAGGAATCAAAGATAATCACTATAAACTTAGAGGAAAAAAATGTTAACATCAATTTTTCTAGGCAGGTGAACTCAAAGGAACATTATGTCTGTCCATATTTTTCCAATGATACCAATGTTTTTAGAATCAACAATGTAAGATAATTGCTATTAGATAGCTGCACACACCATTAGAGATAGAGAGATGAAATTAAAACCATGAAATTGCTTCTATGAGTCTCTAGAAATGTAATTATCTTTGCGGTGGAAGAGAAACACAGAAAATTGGAATCCTGTTTTGTGTTTGCCTACTGTGAAGAGGAGACACTTAAATTATACCTATGGAGTATATATATTTAAAGATTGATATGTTTTCTTTAGGTAAGTTTAAAATTTATGCGATTCAGAAAAACTAACTGGATGGTATTTAAAAAGTCTTTTTAAGTTTGTTTGTAACCTATTATGAGTAAGGAGTACTTCCTTGGAAATTGGCATGAACTATCATACTACTCATGATTCCATTAGCAGCAACACAACCTGTTTATGGAAATATTTCGATATAGCACCAATGGTTTATCTAATGGGGCCTGAGGGGTCCTCCTAGTGATGAGGAAGTACTGTAATATGTTCCCGTGATGTCCCCATGGAGCTAAATCATGCGTTTCATGAGACTCTCCACCAATTGCCATCGAGTTGGTTCTGACTCGTGGCAACTTCATGTGTTACAGTATAGAACTGCATCCTGTGGCATTTTCATGGCTGTGACTTTTTGGAAGCAGATTGCCAGGTTTTTCTTCCAAAGTGCCTCTGGGTGGCTTTGAACTGCCAACCTGTCAATTGGTAGTTGAGTGTTTAATTGTTTGTGCCATCCAGATACTCCATGAGATTCTCTAAAAAAACCGAACTCACTGCTGTCAAGTCGTATCTGAGTCATAGCAACCCCTGCTTGGATTTCCGAGGTGGTATCTTTATGGAAGTAGATTGCCCAACCTTCCCTTTAGAGGGGTGAAAATCCCGACTCCACTGAGAGACAAATATATGTTATGAAAATCATCTGGACAAAGGTACCTATGTCCGAAAAGCAGGACAAAAGTCAAAACTGTTAAGGACATGGTAAGTGGGGTAGAGAGAAAACAGAACATCCTAACTCTCTTTTGTAGCAGAAGAAATAGCCCCCAATCTCTTCCACAAGCCCTATGCCCTCCTAGCTTTTACATACCGTTTGCCACTTGGCCTTTGATCGTTCTGCCTCAAATTTGGCAACTTCTTTTCGATCATGAAATGACACCAGCAGCTTCCAAATGCACAGTAAGACAATCCCAATGAGAAGAATAGCAAGTGAAACCCCCAACATGATCATGGGGATATTTGGAGGTTTTGGACAATCTGTGAAAACAAAGGAAATTATGTTAAGAAAGTGATACAATTAATATTTTAACATACAGAAACATTTCTCATTAAATTTTCCATTCATATTTCTGCAGTAGATGGCGAATATCAATACTTTTCTGTTTTGCTGATTTTTTTTTTTTTTTTTTTGATGAGTTACTTATTGAAAGATATCCCTGTTGTTAATTGCTGTTGAGTTGATTCTGACTCATGGCAACTCCATATGTGGAACTCCAGAGGAGAACTGCTCCATAGGGAGTCAAGGCTGTGATCCTTCAAAAGCAGATGGCCAGGGCTGTGTCTGATGTGCAGCTGGGTAGCTTTGAATCAGCCATCTTTTGGCTAGTAGTAGAGCGCTTAACTGTTTGAGCTACTCAAGCACCTAATATCTCTACATTTCTTCAAAGCAGAACAAAAGATAAAGGAAGAGTTTGTTGTTGTTTGTTAGGTGCTGTGGAGTCGGCTCCAATTCACCGTGTCCCCGTGTACAACGGAACAAAACACTGCCTGGTTTTGCACCATGTTTAGTTGTGCAAAATAAATGGATATGTACTTAAAATGCTCCCTCAAAAAATACTCAGGATCCAAGAATGACAACTAATGCACATGGGATATTTAAAGGGTCACGGAAAAGACTATATTTAATTGCTGAAAATGGTCTCTTCCTCATACAGGATAAATTAGAAATGGAATGTGTATGCACGTGTGTGTATAATTTGTTTTACATGAATTCTCTTGATTCATAAGCAATGTAGGTTATATTAAAAATGAAATAAAAGCCACTCCCTGAACAGATTAGTATACATCTATTTCGTATATTTTTTATAGACAGAGGAAAATCATGACTTTTAAATATTGTTTTTTTTAACCCTAATGCAGTGCTCTGCTGTTGAGTTGATTTCAACTCCTAGTAACTCCATATGACAAAGCAGAACTGCCTCCTAGGGTTTTCTTGGCTGATTGCTAGGTCTTTCTCCCACTACTCGGTGAGTTGGAACTGCCAACCTTTCAGTTAGCAGGCAAGGTCTAGTGTCCTGGTGAGTTCCTGAGTAGCACTCAGTGTTCATTCCTACTTGACTTAGAGTTAGTGACTTCCATCAAGTCCCTTGGCCTCTCTGAACCCCAGGACCCTCACTCTTAAAACAAAGGTATGGAATGGCAGTGTTCCCTTAGCTTCTCCAGTGATAAGAAGCTGAGATGCTTATGCTTATCAAACTGCTTCCCAGACCCTTCCCCTGGAAATTCTGATTCAGTGGTCTTGGATAGTGCCACAGATTTTTCAATTATTAAAAGTACCCCAGGTGATTCTTATCTTCAGGAAAGTTTGGGAAATTAGATATTCTCTATGGTCCTTTCAACATTCTATGAAATGTTATTTTGACTCTATTGATGGTTTTAATATAATTTTTGCAATTATACAGTGCCTTCCCTCATTGACAGCAGAATGACTAATAATTCTTGAAATATGCCTAGGAGATGATACACTTCTTAATGAAACTTTATAATTAAGCTCTCCTCACATTAAAAAAAAATCCACATAAAAATTATCATTAAATATTTGCATCCCTCTGCAAGAACTGAGGCAAAATCCATGGTATCTGGGGAGGAAATGAATCATGCTTAGTTTGTCCTAACTCTTATTGCTTTTAGCTATTTAATAAGGAAAGTTATACACATAGGAATAGTCATGCTGCTTTCAAGGCAAGGATCTATAGCCAATCTGAATTTGAGCGGGACTAATGATGCCCTAACAGCATGATGCCTGGTCTCACACACTTTTGTTCTTTGGCCAAAGAGCCATGTAAGGAGATTATGCAGAAATAAGAAAGAAGCTAATGAAATAGCTGCTATAGGTATGAGGATCTCAAGACCACATTCTGGCATACCAAATGAACCATGGCTGCCTCTAATAGGTTAGCAACACTCCTGTGAAGAAAGCAGCAGGTTCGTGTGAGTGAGAATGTGTACTGGATCCATCTTTGACTGACAAATGTCTGGGCTGGGGCATAGCAGTTTCCTACTCAAAGCAAGATGAAACTTGCCAAGACCCTGGAGTTAGAATGTGAATCACGGGCGCTCTCCAGTAGGGAATAAAGGAAGAATAGGTGATAGTCCGGCAGTGATAATTATCTTAAGAGTTTAAAGTCATTGGGAATCACATTTTTCAAGAAAAGATTTTGGCTCAACTACCAAAGTATAGGAGCTCTGGTGGTGTAGTGCCTAAGGCACTTGACTGCTAACCAGAAGGTTGGTGGTTCAAACCCCCCAGCCACTCCTTGGAAGGAAGGTTGGACAATCTACTTCTGTAGTGATACTGCCTCAGAAACCCAAGGAGGGGTCACTATGAGTCGGAGAAGACTCAATGGCACATAACAACAAGTACAACAACCAAAGTATATTTTACAGGACAGAAATTTTCACCTTTCATACTCTGCTTGGTATTTCTTGAGATGTTCAGACTGAAGATATATTTCTAAGTAGTATAAAGGACTGTCTCCATCACTGTGTGCAGTGTTGCCTGTTGAGTCCGGGTTAGTGTTACACTGAATTCTTAGGTCCTGAGTACCAGAGGGAGTCCTTGGATGGTGCAAGTGGTTAACATGCTTGGCTGCTAACCAAAAGGTTGGAGGTTCAAGTCGTCCCAGAGGTCCTTCAGAAGAAAGGCCTGGTAATCTATTTCTGAAAAATCAGCTATCAAAAACCCTATGGAGCACAGTTCTACTCTCACACCCATAGGGTTGCCATGAGTCTGAATTGACTCAAAGGCAAGTGAGAGAGTATCAAACAAGACATTGTCCAATCTGGTAACACTAACCCCATGTGGCTCTTGAGCACTTAAATGTTACTTTTCTGAATTAGGTTGTGTTGTAAGTGCAAAATACACATCAATTTTGAAGACTTAATATGAAAAAATATATAAAATATCTCATTAATAATTGTTTATATTTATTAAATTGAAATAATATTTTGGATTGTTGTTGTTGTTGTTATGTGCCGTCAAGTCAAACCCGACTCATAGTGACCCCTTCTTGGGTTTCCGAGGCAGTATCACTATGGAAGTAGGATTGCCCAACCTTATTTTGGATAGGATGGGTTAAATATATTATTAAAATTAATTTTATTTTTTAACATGGTCCCTAGAAAATTTAAACTTACTTATGCAGCTTGTATAATATTTCTAAGGAACTGTGCTGATGTAACATATTATTGGGATTCAGATATTCATTATAACTATACAGCCAGTGGGAGGCAGTATAGCACAGTGGTTAAGAGAATGGGCTCCAAGCCAGACTGCTTGAGCTTTCAACGACTCTGGCACTTAATTGCTCTAAGACCTAAAAAATTATTTAACTTCTCTAGGACTCAGCAACGGGAGCTCTGGTAGCATAGTGGCTAAGACACTTGCCTGCTAACCAGACGGCTGGCGGTTCAAACCCACCAGCCACTCCTCGGAAGGAAGGTTGGGCAATCCTACTTCCGTAGTGATACTGCCTCGGAAACCCAAGGAGGGGTCGCTATGAGTCAGGGCCGACTCGACAGCACATAACAACAACAACAACAGGACTCAGCAATCTACTTCTGTAGTGATACTGCCTCAGAAACCCAAGGAGGGGTCGCTATGAGTCAGGTCCGACTGGGCAGCCCCTAACAACAACAACAACAGGCCTCAGTTAAAGGAACCCTGGTGGCGCAGTGGCTAAGTGCTCAGCTGCTAACCAAAAGGTCTGTAGTGGTTCAAATCCACTAGAGTCTCTGTGGTGGGGAAAAGATCTGGTGATTTGCTTCTATAAAATTATAGCTTAGAAAACCCTATGGGCCTGTTCTACTCTGTCCCCATAAGGTCTCTATGAGATGGAATTAACTTGATGTCACACAACATGCCTCAGTTAATCTACCTGTGAAACAAAAATAATAGTAGTACCTGCTTTATATGATTGTTGAGAATATTACATAAATTCATATATGTAAAACATAGACTAACATGTGGCATTAATAAGGACTTAACAAATGAGAGCTGCTGTTCTTAATTCTTATTATTATTACTATAGGAGCTCTGGTAGCATAGTGCCTAAGACACTTGATTACTAACCAGAAGGCTGGCAGTTCAAATCCACCAGCCACTCCTCGGAAGGAAGGTTGGACAATCTACTTCCGTAATGATACTGCCTTGGCAACCCAAGGAGGGGTCGCTATGAGTCGGGTCTGACTTGACGGCACATAACAACAACAACAACATTATTACTATTGTAACCTATCTTTCCCCTTTTTCTGCCTGCAAGACTTCAAGGATGTGGAACCTCCAAGTTGGAGTCAGTGCTTGGAACATCCTTGTGTGGCCTCCCAGTTAGGAAGGTTCCCCTACTATTATTCCTGGACTCCTAATGCTTCTCTTATTCTCTGAAAGTCCCTTGAGATATGAGAGGAGATAAGCAAAGCTCTAAGTCCACAAGCACCCTGGTGGTGACTCTTCACTTGGTTCCTTTTTTAGTTTCCTTGGATCCTTGGAATCATTAACCACCCCTCATCCTCACCTTTTCTTATTTTGCCTCTTTTCTGCCTTTGCCTCAACTGGCTGCCCTGGATCTTAAAGCTGTGGGAGGGGAGGGCTACAGATTCCTGGAAGACATGCTCCAGGCCCAGGCAGGAATGTTAACTTTTGTTGGAAAAGAGACACACTTGGAGCTGTCACGTGACTCCTATTAAGCCTCAGGGAGGTAATTTTCCCCTCACTCTTCACTAAGACAAAAGCATAAGGATAATAAAAAGCTGTCTGGGCATTTGAGTGTGCTCTGAAGGACTGCCTGTTGATGTGCCACTAATACTGTGTGGCGGAATTAAAACAACAGCTCAGTAACGATGAGGCATTTATAAGCCAAAAGGCATGCTTTACTGTAAAAAAGAAAAAAAAAAAAAAAGTCAAACCAGTTTTTGTTGTTTGAAATGAGTTTTTCAAATAAAATCAATATTATAAGGAACAGCTTTCATTCAAGATAACTTACTAAAGCCATTGCCAGTTACAAACAGCAGGTATAGTTGAAGAACTTGACTATAAAACAGACAATGAGAAGGTAGATTTTTTTTCCTTTTTTTATATTACAAGTAATTGTTCCTTGTATAGCAGGATTCACCTTATGAAACATAAGTAATGTATTTTATATATGCATTTCAAAGAAGTCGATTTACGTGAGATTTTTCAAGAGCAAGTCTACAGAGTCACTCTGCCTACCTAAGCTTCAAGGCCACGTTCACAATCTCGGCCTCTCCCTTGCTCTTGGCTCTGCAGTGTGATATTTTTCTCATGTTTTCTTGGTTGGTTTATAACATTATTTTCGTTACTTTAGTGTTGCTTTAGTTTTCACTGTCCTTGATTTTACACTCTTAAGAGTTATCAGTTTGATACCTTAGTTTCAAATTCAGGATCCAATACTGTATTTTATTAGCCCATTGATACTCAAGCACACACAACAAAACACATCTGTCTTAGAGGCTTGTGGTAGTTCAGTTTGTGTGTCAAGTTGGCTGGGCCTGGTTGAATGGCTGGGCAGCTGGATGTAGTATTCCCCATGATGAGACTGGTAATCAACTCCATGGTGGAATCTACTGTGAGCAGCTGAGTAGCTGCCTTAGGGAATGTGGTCTGCTTCCTGTATATAAACATAAACCTTGGGGAATGATCTCTAGCTTATGACACGCTTAGACCCTGCATGTAGCTGTGTTGTTGTTCCACAGCTTGCCATGCTCTGCTGACCTTGGGACTTACAATGCACTTGAATTAATGGCCTACTGTGTGGTTTGGTAACATCGGGACTGTGCCTTTTTACTTGTCAACCTTGGGCTTGGCAGCCTCAGCAGCCAACAGCTGTCTGAGTGAAGGAAAGCCTCTAGCTTCAGTGGACTGGGAGCTGGAGGCAGAGCTGAAGCCCAAGGCTGAGGGGCTTTCACCCAGCCCCTAGAGCCTGGCACTTTGAACTTGGACTTAAAGCCTCCAAACTGTTTGTGGTATATTCTTGTCAAAGTGTCACTAGGTAACCAGAACAAGGCTGCCTTACTGCTATTGTCTGGACAAAATTTAGGCTGCAAGCTTTTTGGGGCAGGAGAAAGATACTGACAAGATCTGCAGAAGTCTGATTTAATTCAGTGGTCATTTTTCTAGGAAATGTTTAAGAGACACATCATTTAAGGGACAGAAAAAGTGAGACAACTGTGGGTACTGAGAAAGAAGCCAGAGCTGTTAGGGCAGAGATGCTCAAAGGGAAGTCATGAAACCATCTGTATTAGATTCACCTGGGGTAGTTTTTAAAATACAGGGTCCTGGATCACACATCTGATCTACGACTCCCTAGGTGAGTTTGATGCCAACAAAATTTGAGAACTTCTAAATAAAAGTATCTTCACCACTACTTTCTTCTCTGACTAATACAACTTTATCTCTCCTTTTCATTGAATATGATATTGATTTTTATTTGAGTACTTCCCAGATCCCAAGAAGACTCCATGAGGTAACATGGATGAAATGCAGAAGCAATGGACTCCTTTACAGATCACATCCTTCCTCCCTTGTAGATTAATGACATTTCTGATTCAGCGTTACCATGCGATGACCCATCACTATAGTTTATGCCCTGCCACACTTTACATGCATTATCCCACTTAATCTTTGAGTCAACCCTTAAAAGAAAGGACTATTATTTTTTTCCGCTTAAAGAGATAGGAACTCAGGCAAGCATCTTCCAGAACGTCAAACAGTTATTAAATGGTGGAGGATTTGAACCAAGGCTTGCCTGATTTGAAATTCATTCTCTTAAACAATTGTGCTTCTCCCTGGTAGCCTTTCCTAAAGATATTCCTTTCGCTTGTATTTAATTTAATCGGACCACTTGTCTACAATTCATCAGCCAAGATGAATTGATAGGAGATGATGATTGGTGCAAATACAACTCATCTAGTTAGCTGGTCTTATTTAGAGACATTGGAAAATATCAAGCCATTTAACAGGGACCTTTCAGTACTTGAGAAAGTAGAGGTACTCTATCAAAAATTTAGAAATGTCTTTCCTGGCAAGCTACACAAAGTGCCAGTCCAATTGTTTTCTCCTCTCCTGTGTGGTATCACATGCCAATGACAATGGAAAACAAACCACCCACCTTTCTCGTTGATGTTGTGAATGACGGTTTTCCCTTCATTATCTGTAGTTAGTAGGAATGTAATGAGACATTCATTTTCTCCTTGCAAAGAGCAGGAAACAGAACTATCCTTTGAAAAATCTGCAGATAAAGGAGTCATTCACTAGGTTAAAAGAGATTTCAGCAGAGATTTTTTTAAAGCAAAGTAGTATTAAGTTTTAATATGCATATGGGAACGTTCAATATTGCAGAATAGGAATAGAAAAGGCCTAAGATGTTTCCCACAGAGTGATGTTTTAGTTTTTATTCCTGTTCCAGAAGAACAGTTCCAGGTGTGGTCAATCAAGACTGACCATCAAATGCACCTGTCAAACCAATGGGGACAGGATTTCAAAAGACTACAAGTACTTCAAGGGAGGTACCACCAGCTGTCTCAGGAATAGAATGGCCCTGATTGTGGCAACGAAGGGGGTATATATTTGTCTCTGAGAGCATCTGGGAAGATGCCCAGATTACATTTCAGAAAGAGACTTGTTGCCTTTAACTCTTGTGCTCCTCCCTATCTCTTCCACTGCCCTGATCATTTTGTGCTGACCTCCCCTTTATTGTATATTGCCTTTCCCTTTACCCGGGTTAATACATGTCTATCCTTTAGTTAATTTTTGAAAGATATAATCCAGTTTTCCTCAAATCTCTTCCAAATAGAATTTTTTTCTTGTTGAGTTTATTCAAGAGGCAAAAATTGAAAGTCATGACAGAAAGTGGAAATAAAGTAATATGGTCAATCTGAGTGATTAAGTTTATCAGAAATTCTAGTGGTCTAGCTCCTATGCCAAAATTATGTAGCATTTTCCTAATTTACATATATGTTTTCCTTATTTAACAGATCACGAAATAGAGACTCAGCAAGTGATCTTCCAGAATGTCAAACTACTATTAAGTAGTGGAACAAGATTTGAACCAAGGCTTGCCTGATTCAAAATTCCTAACTTACTAAGTTGAAGATTTTTTTAATGATACTGTTATAAACTCTGATTTCCTGAAATCTGTAACTAGAATGATCATTTGTTCTTAACTGAAATTGTAAGACATGTGGTCCAATATGAGTGTGTTATGGCATCAAAGGGTCAGAATTTTAAAATTAAGGCTATCCAACGTAACTTGAATAACATAGCTTGCTAGAACTATAACCTCTTTACTTAGTTTAAATCAAAGATTTCACTAAAACAAAATTTGCATGCGTTTCTCTGATTCTAACAAAGAAAAATAATATCATGCCATAGAAAGAATTATCAAATTGTTGTATTTGCATTTAATTTGTAAAATAAAAAGCTCATGACAGTCTGTGAGAGTGTGTCTTGTATTATCTATGAAAACAGGGACTAGTCAAATATTTAGCAGTATAAATAAGAATTACAATGAAAGATTAAAGTGAACAAACTACTTTTGAACCCATTAAAAACAACAAAAAAGTCCGTTTCCATGGAGTTGATTCTGACAGGAATCCCACATGTTTCAGAGTAGAACTTTGTACCATAGAGTTTTCAATGGAACTTTTCAGAAGTAGATCTCCAGGCCTTCCTACTGGGTGAAGAATGTTTGGAATTCCAATTAGACCTCATTCTCCTTTGGTCATTCCCAAATGTTTATGATCAGCTAATTGACCTAGGAGTTTTGGATATATAGATTCTGGGGATCCACGCCTGGGTATTCTAATTTGAGGGGTCAATGGTAATCATAGGAACTTGTGATTTTGGTGAGCTGTTTAATATTTTTATAAGGTGTTTCTGATTAAGAGGTTCAGGAATCTCTGGAAAATACTTGATTTCTGTATCATTTTTGCATTCTTTGAGATTTGTATTGTTTCATATGTTTGACAGCAACAACACTGGATATATACTTTAGGTCATTTTCAGATGGCCTTCATGACATCCCTTTCTACCCCACCATTCCAGTTAACTAGGATTCATGAAGTTCTTGAGAATATGGTTTTTCTTGTTGGAGTGTTTTTCCTTCCTTCTGAGACTGCCATGATAAAGCTGGTAGTGTACACCCAGTCTGTTCCTCTTGAATATTCTTAATGCAACATTTGATTCTTAGGTAGAAAATATGTAGACTGCTTATAATACTCCCTTCAGATGTAATATTAATCCTGCTTTTTTATTTTCTCTTAAATAGCTGCACTGAAGCAGAGGGAGGCTTAATTTACTTGGCCAGGATTATTTAAGTTTTAATGGAACTGCTAATACGACCTTTGAGTCATGACTCCCGTCTCACTTTAATTACTTCACCACTCCTTTTCATTAATGTTACAACTCTACACGTAGCCTGTTTTGTAGTGTTTGGGTATTGAAATGGTATTATTGAATATGCAACGAAAGGGTCTGGCTTGGGCTGCAGATTTGCATAATTAGCTGCTAAATTTTTCTTTTGTTGTTCATAAAAAAATAGACCATTCTTTTTTACCCACTGTTGTGACTTCCAGCAGTGCTGTTCTATAATAATACACTGAAAATAAGATCTCAGGCACTCCATGAAATCATACTTAGAGAAGGAAGAAATGTGAGAATGGGGGTGAGGAGGCCAGGGTCTAGGAAGGTCTAGAAACTGTGTGGAAAATAGAAAACTTCTGTACCATTGAATCAAGATAACCATGTGTTTGAGACCTCAACTCCTGGGCCAAGTCAGCAGTACTCAAAGAAAACAGTTTTTCAAAAGAAAAAAGGGTTCTAGGGTCAAATAAATTTGGGAATTCTTCCTAATTCATCCCCTTGCCTCTTTTGAAGATTCACAATGTACATTTAATTTAATGCACTCTCAGAAGTTCTACAAAAGAAATAACAAAAAACCTCACTTTTCCACTTCTAAAATTTATATGATGATGGGTGTTTTTCGTTTTCTTTTCCATTTAACACTTTCAGAACTAGTGTTCCATGGGACACTTTGAATAACAGTGCTCTGAGTCCATGAATTTGGAGTATATTAAAAAACATCACTTTCCATAATACAGAATGAATAAGGTTAAAACACATGTCATTAGATGAACCACACAAGACATCACAGGACAATTGAGGAATAATTTATGTGGATGATAAAGTTATGATTGCTTAACTATTTTACTGTCCATGTCTTTGTGGAAGGGTGAGATGTTAAAGACCCTGTGGAAGAGCAAATATGCTATAATAATTTCAAAGTGGTATGATCAATAACATAACTAGGTGAGTTACTTGAAAACAGAACTTATAAAAAGATGCATTGGAAAAATGACCTTTTAATTCACAGGTTAGGAGCTCTGGTAGCATAGTGGCTAAAGCACTTGACTGCTAACCAGAAGGCTGGCGGTTCAAATCCACCAGCTACTCCTCAGAAGGAAGGTTGGGCAATCCTACTTCCGTAGTGATACTGCCTCGGAAACCCAAGGAGGGGTCACTATGAGTCGGGGCCGACTCGACGGCACACAACAACAACAACAACAATTCACAGGTTGACTTTTTTTTCCCTCAAATTCAGCCAGATTAGCAATTTAAATGGCATTAGCAATCAAATTTGTTATTTTTAATTTCTGAAATACAAAATAGTTGTATCACCCTATTTTAAAAATAGTTAATTACACAAAAAGAATAATGCAAACATTCTAAATGCCAGTTAAGACCGTCTTTCCTTTCGAATTCAAGCATTTATGATAAGGTACTCAGAAAACTGTGCATTTAAATACAGTAAGCTCCCTCATTCATGGCATCATCATTTACATATTTCCAAAAAAGGAATTAGTCCTTTTTTCCCTCAGCTCATTAGATAGCCCACGTTTCTAGAAGAACTAACTTTTGTCAAGTTGGTTCTGAATCATAGTGACCCTTCTTGGGTTTCTGAGGCGGTATCTCTACAGAAGTAAATTGCCTAGACTTCTTTCTGAAGAGTGGCTGGTGGGTTTGAACCACCAGCCTTCTGGTTAGCGGTCAAATGCCTTAGGCGCTACTCCACCAGAGCTCCCACATTTCTAGTTAATTGAATTCTAGTAATTTGCAGGGCATTTTCTGCAAGTTTTACTCATTTCTAAGAAATGCCTGGTAAATATCCCAACTGTAATGAACTCAGAAAATATGATGAGACTTGTACTAGTTACTAATGTAGACAGACCACAAATAATGCCACCTTAATGCTTTTAATAAATCTTACCTTTGGTTTTAGTGTAAGATACACACCATCTTGTCCAATTTACTGCCATTTGACATATTTACCATGAGCATCAGAAAAACATAGACAAGGGGTTTTATGAGCTATAACCATGCCTCTCCAGTAGGATTATTCAACTACACACAGTTGGAAATCTCAGTTTTGAAATAATGTAAATAATTTTCAAAACAATATAAATGTCACTAATTTATTCCATTTGGAAATGGTTAATTTCTGTATTCTAATTCCATCCATCTAAGATACATATCCTAGAGTGTCATAAATTATTGTCTTGATTATTTCAGTTTGCCTGAGACACATCTTGGTCGCATCTCTGATGCCTGCAGAGCAGCAATTCCACCTGAGCAGCATGATAATGCAGAGAGTTTATGATTAAAGGAAAAACAGCTTCCTGATGGTTCCTTCAGGAAGAGCCAGTCATCTTCTTTGTTTTAAAGTTCACAAATTATCTTTTAAATGGCCTTCCCAGCTAAAATACAATTTATTTTAATATTTGAGATGTCATTCTTATCATTAGAAAGAATCAGATTTTAAATAAGTTTAAAATGACAGCTAAAAGCAGGAACAGAGTTTGCTTAGCAATTAAAGATAACATGCCCATCTTATATATAGGGGTGGGACAACAAGGAGTTGAGGATGATCATGTGATGATCATGTAATTCCCATATTTGGAAGGTTGCAAGTGAAAACAGATGGAGGGGATGGGAGGAAAAATGGCTATCACCAGAAACTGCCCAGTATCTGAGATCTGCTATCAGGAAAATCTTTTCTTCACCAACCGCCCCTCCCCCCCACACCTTCGACCCCGATACTATCATGAAACAAGGCAATCAGACGAGATGACAGAAGATGATTTCTGGGTTAAGGCTTAACATTTTGCTATTTCTTCAATGTTCTTCCTTTCCAGCTCACAAAATCCTATATTCTGTAATTCTCTACAATTGCACTTGTTAAGCAGAGGTGAACTTGGCAACAGAACTGAAGTCAGAATAACATGATATTAAATTGTACTGCAAAGCATCAAGTTTTAGCTTCATGAAATTTACTCTTAAAAACTAATGTGAACTTGTAGTCACTTCTTGGTTACAGCCAGCTACCCAGAGGAAGCGAGTAGTTGAATCTGTGGGCTCGGGATCATAGTCACAGGGGACATCAAGCTCAATTGGCATAGCATACTACACAAAACATTGTTTTGTATACTTTGGCGAGTAGCGACTGGGATCTTAAAAGCTTGCAAGCAGCTATCTAGATGCAATGATGGGTCTCTCCTCGTCCAGAGCAAAGAAGAATGAAGAAAACCAAAGATTCATGGAAACAGTTAGTCCTAGTGACTGGTACACCATACGATTCTCAGCCTATATGACTATGAGACCAGAAGAACTAGATGGTACCTGGCTACCACTGTAAGCAACTGGGAGAGGAATCTATGTAGGAGATCCTGGATAGAGAGAGAGAACAATATGGAACAAAACTCTAAATCATTTAGGGAAAAAAAAGGGGGGGTACCAGATTTGCTGCTCCGATAGAGCCTGGTGGAACCGCTGAGACTATGGCCCCTGGCTGCCCCTCAGGTCTGGAAATGAACCCACATGTGTGGCTTCCAGCCAAACAAAAGACAGGCATATGAGTTGAACATGTACCTGAGGTAGATACACTCCGTGGACAGAACAATCATGAGAGGAAGAAGGACTGTTTAAGCGCAGGGAGACAGCTCAGGGCAGGAGTGCATGGAGGGATGGACCCAGGGAAGAGGTAACTATCAGGGGGAAATGGGAGGGGAGCTGTTGCATTGGGGTAAATTGCAGTGAATGTCAGGAGACAAAGTGTATGTGAACTGCTGTATGGAAAGTTAATTTGCTCTGTAAATTTTCACCCAAATCACAATTAAAATAAATAAATAAATAAAACTAATGTGAGTAGGCTAAAGCCCTGTTACAAATTAGGTCAAGCTATCAAAAAGCTTTTGATTCTCAGAGTTTTTGCCTCTCAAGAACTATGTAAAATACATGAAAGCAATTTAAGACAGGTAGAAACCTTCTTCTTCTCTGATGGTTGCACCGGCTAGTTTGCATTTCTCAGCACATTCTTCTTGGGCCTGGCCATCTGCAGACAAGTGGCATTCAATACAGCTCCTGTAAACATTATTCAACAGAGTTTTATCAGCTCAGGTTGGTGGAAAATGGATATGCAGGCTGGAATATTGCTTTAATGCTATTGTCATGGCCATGTTTTATGAGTGTCTCATAGGTATCATTGCCTTTTGTTGCTTTTCAAAAAGTGGTTGGGTGATGTCCTAGATGAAATGGCTTTTATTTTGAAGTCCATTCAGCAATTAATATGTGAGTTTTCAGAACCAGCCTTGATAATAACTAAAACCAAAAAAGCCAAACTCACTGCCATCGAGTCGATTTGACTTATAGAGACCTCTCCTTGGGTTTTCAAGGCAGTATCTGTATGGAAGTAGATTGCCCAATCTTCCTTCTGAGGAGTGGCTGGTGGGTTTGAACCACCAGCCTTCTGGTTAGCAATCAAAGCTTTAGGCCCTATGCCAGCAGAGCTCCCTTAGGGAGTTTATAGACTGCTGAAATACGACTAGAGACTAGAATTTCATTATAGGACTATGTTAACAAGAATTCAAAGAATGATTATTGGTGTTCATATATGTTATAAATTATTATTTTTAAAATTCACTTTTTTGGTAATTCTTTTGTATGAAGCCAAGCCATAAGAATGTATTTTGAAAAGCTGAAAATCATAGCATAGATCTTTATCAATGCAAACTTTTTAATAAAAATTAATAATAAAAATAAATAATATCAAAAAGTAAAATTTGGACCCCAAATTAATCCTTTGCTGAAAATTACTCTACAAATAATCCTAAACAGCAGAAATTTTCTTAAAGTAGATACATCTCACTGCCTCTCTCTCACACTGACCATGGGAATATGCACTCTTCAAAGTGTTTGCAGTGCTCCCATCTTTCATCAATTCTCAGCTGAAATGGCACTTCCTTAGGTAAGTTTTCCCTAAGATCAGTTAGTCCCCTTCCAATGGAAGCTACAGAATTCTACAGGAAAGGCTTGTTGTTGTTTTGTGCCGTGGAGTTGGACATGACTCATAGCGACCCCTCCTTGGGTTTCCGAGGCAGTATCACTACAGAAGTAGATCACCCAACCTTCCTTCTGAGGAGTGGTTGGTGGGTTTGAACCGTCAGCCTTCTGGTTAGCAGTCAAGCACCTTAGGCACTACACTACCAGAGCTCCCACAGGAAAGGCTTAGGAGCAGTAATCTATTTGGGGATGGGAACAGAGGACAAGCATATACATATATCTAGATTATACATTTATTTGGAGTGCCTTTGCTGGAGAGTGGTAAAGATGCTAGAAGCCTCAAAACTCTTTACCCTTTTGTGTATGATCACTGATGGCTATACCTGCTACTTTGGTTGTTCTATCCTCTGCAATATTCCCCAAAACAAAACAAAACAAAACAAAAAAACACATTCATCGCCATTGAGTCATTTTCAACCTACGATGATGCTGTGTGTTACAGAGTAGAACTGTACTTTATAGGGCTTTCTTTGCTGTAAACTTTGTGGAAGCTGATCACCAGGTCTTCCTTCCGTATCACTATGGAAGCAGATTGCCCAACCTTCCTTCTGAGGAGTGGTTGGTGGATTTGAACCTCCAACCTTCTAGTTAGTAGTCAAAAGCCTTAGGCACTAAGCCACCAGATGGGTTCAAAAGGCCAACTTTTTGATTAGTGGCCAATTGCTAACTGCTTGTACCACCCAGGGCCCTATGCTGTTATTAGTTGCCATCAAGTTGATTCCAACTCATGGTGACCCCACATGTGTAGAGTAGAACTGCCTATAAAATTTTCAAGGCTGTAACCTTTTGGAAACAAATCACCAGGCCTGTCATCAGAGGCTCCCCTGGATGGCTCTAAACTCTAGCCTTTTGGCTAGTAGTCAAGTGCTTAACCGTTGGTCTCATCCAGGGACTCCTTCTACCCATTGCCATCATGTTGATTCTGATTCACTGTGACCCTATACGACAGAGCAGAACTGCCCCATACAATCTATGATTGTAATCTTTACGGAAGCAGACTGCCACATCTTTCTCCCACAGAGCAGCTGGTAGGTTTGAACCACAGATCTTTTGGTAAGCAGCTGAGCACTTATCCAATGCACTACCATGGCTCTTAGGGCCCTATACCAAAAAAAACCCAAAAAAAAAACAAACTCATTGCCCTTGAGTCGGACCCGACTCATATAGCAACCCCTCCTTGGGTTTCCGAGGTGATATTGCTATAGAAGTAGATTGCCCAATCTTTCTTCTGAGGAGTGGCTGGTGGGTTTGAACCACCAACCTTCTGGTTAGCAGTCAAATGCCTTAGGCATTACACCACGAGAGCTCCTTATAGCACCCTCTATATCCCTTATTGGGACTGTTAGCCCAGATATCATTGTAATTACTTTGTTAAATATCTTTCATAATAGACTCAGCTCCTGTAAAGTCAGGAACTGTACAGTCATCACTGTTTCAGTCATTACTGCAAGCCAGTGGCCTAA
Organism: Orycteropus afer afer; assembly: GCF_000298275.1. NCBI lineage: Eukaryota > Metazoa > Chordata > Mammalia > Tubulidentata > Orycteropodidae > Orycteropus > Orycteropus afer. The sequence goes on from NW_006921671.1 coordinate 7,543,992, forward strand.
CACAGAGTTCCTAGCATATAGTAGATAATGAGTACCCACTGGATAAATGAATGTATGAGTGAATACATGTATCAATGGGCTTATCTCAAAACTAACTTAAACACCGAGAAGATCATTCCACTGAATTCCCCAAATTTTGTAATCAGATTTAAGATTGAATTAAGTTTACATGGAAGATAAAATTTTAGAAAATAACAGAGAAACAAATCTTGAAAGGATATTTTATATTAAATTCTGTTCAAATAATTCTAACCATGTTTCCACACTTCTCTTGGTGTATGTCTTAATTTGCTAGGTTACAGTGACAGAAAAATTTTAACACCTGAATGTTAGGTAACTATTGCATCAATATTGATTTTCTCATTCTGTTTATATCAGAAATGCAAATGTCATCATTTTGGGTTTCAGAATTAATGAAAATATAAACTGCTTAAGCATAATTGCTATATAACATATTATACAATGTAATATCATAGCATAGCCAATTTGGAAAGTTGCTTGACTTGACCTACAAATTTTGCCTCAATTCCATTAAGAAGCTAGCTGCCAACCAGAGACATAGTTTTCTTATTAGAAAATAGGAAACGGTGGGGTTTTTTTCCTGTTGTTGTTGTTCATATGATATAAAAGAAAATACAATACACAATTGTTATGTTTAATGACAGCCAAAGAAAAGCGCCAAAGAGCATAGGTGGTTAAAAAAAAAAAAAAGAGGGAATTGAAAGCCAAGATCATCTTTCTGTCTCTTTGCCTCTATCAGTCTATAGATAGGAAAGAATCAGTAAGGTCAGACTAAAAACTTCTAGATAAGAAAGAAGCTTGTCTGTTTCTCCTGAAAATTCTGACTGCATGTGCGTGTTGTCAGTCTACTTCTAGGGCATTCCTTATGTGTGGCTGCTATTGTAACCCAGAGGCAATCTGATGTTATCAGTGTGGGACATCAGCTCAACTTCCCCATGTTGGACTCTAGCAGAAATGTGACATTGTGGGCCTAGAGAATCAGGACAGAGAAGAGGCAAGTGAGAGGCTGACTTCCAGGCTGAGGATCACAAGGGCCCTGCAGGTTTGAGTGTTGTAATGGATGCTCGGAGAGCCAGCCTCAGCAAAAACAATCTGAAGTCTGAGTTTATAAAATGCCTTTATAGCTTTGAAGTGAAAACTAATCACAAAAGGGCCTGAAGAAAGTAGAGACATTACCGTTTAGAGTTACAAGGGTCTCCACAGGTAGGACATCTTTCACAGGTTGGCCCTGAGGCTCCAGGGTTTGTGCACACACACTTGCCGCAGACGCAGTCCCCTCGCCCACTGCAGAGCACCCCGTCTTCAGAGACACATGAGTCTATGCTGGTCGTGCAGTTACAGTACTCTCCTGTCCAGCCATTCCTGCACATGCATTCGCCACAGTCACAGTCACCGTTATCTGCAAAACAAAACACTCTTGCTTCTTATAGCAGAAACCACTGGTGCATTTTGGGGCCGTCTTTTTTTCTTCAATTTTAAATACCAGAAAAAACTGAAGAGAAAAAAATGTGTGTGTGTGTGTGAGTATGTGTCAGGGGGTGAGTGTAAATAAGCTTTCTGAAATGTGTTTTGCTAGCTATGAATATTTACCAGGCTTGTCACTTAATTGGAGATTAACTTGATTACCTGAGGTTATACCCCAAACCCAAACCCACTGCCATTAAGTCAATTCTGACTTATAGTGACCCTTTAGGACAGAACAGAACTGCCCCACAAGGTTTCCAAGGCTGTAAATCTTTATGGAAACAGGCTGCCTCCTCTTTCTCCCATGAAGTGGCTGGTGGGTTCAAACCACTGACCTTTTGGTTAGCAGCCTAGTGCTTTAACCACTGTCTCAACAGAGCTCCTTATCTGAGGTTACAGCAAATAAAATTTACAGCCAAATGAAATAAAATATATGTGTGTGTGTGTATACATATATGTATATCTGTTTTAATGAACTACGGTGCCATAGAATATCCTACCTGTATATTACTCAAATGATTTTGAAAGCCTCAACTATAAAATAATGGGGATGAAATCTATTTCCAACAGCTGTGATCAGGATTAGATAATGTCTAAAAGTCCTAGCTTTGCATTTACCTGTTAAATGTCACATAGAGATCTCATTTATTTCACAAACTTTAATTGAACCATGTACAAAGATGTATTGAGCACAGGGATATAAAATTAAATATGACCAGGTTGCTGAGTTTATAATCTAGTGTAAAAGACCAGCAAATAAATAATAATTTTAAAATCATGATATAATGTGACAGATACTGTACATTTGGAAGAATTTCCAAATTAGACTGGAGATTTGGGTAAGTTCCCACCCAGAGGAAGTGATGCTTGAACTGAATTTGGAAGATAAGAGATAGTTAGAAGCAGAGGCTTATGTGTATTTCAAGGACAGGAAAAAACAGAAGAGGTTAAGCATGGAAGTGCATAATCATGTAACCTGCTTCAATAACCATAGTACATTCATATGGATAGACCCAAAGGTGCATATTGGATGTAACAGGGAAGAAGGGTGAAAGGTCAGCAAAAAGTCAGAAATCAGATTATACAAAGCTTATGGGCTAAAGTAAAAACGTTTATCCTATAAACCATGGGATTTTAAGTAGAGGAGAGACAAAATCAGATCGATATATGTCTAGAAAAATCCTGCCATCACAAGAGAGGGTAAATAGAGGAAGGCCAAATGGAGACAGGAAACCAGTGGAGAGGTTTCTGCAGTAGTAAAGAAGCTGTGAGATCCTGAGCAATGACATGATATAGCAGGGGCAGTGGAAATGGAGAGAAAAGAGTATATAATTCAGAGATGGGATGCTCAGGGTGTACATATAACTAGTACCAGATGGTGGGTGAAGGGAAGAGAGAGAGAGAGAGAAAATTCTCCCAGGTGACCAGCCCGGACAGCTAGGTGGATGGTGTCACTGTTCACTGACCTGGAATGAAAGCTAGTTCATGATCACTCCAGTGCCTGGCACAGGGTAATGCTTGATGCATATTTGTTGAATGAATAAAGAGATTAAACAAGTGAGTAGAGAAATAAGGACCTGACTACCACCAGGAAAGAGCTGGGAGTGTAGTGTGTCCTTTGCACCCAGGGTCCCTGCACAAGACTCTCCAAGATCCAGATGAAGACTGATGGCAAGACACATGGAGATCTCCAAGGAACACCAGGTCCACAGATATTGAAAGGAGACAAAGACCTTCCTCAGAGCCAATAAAGAGAATTACCCTAGAGTTGGCACCCTGAATTTGGATTTCTAGCCTCCAAAACTGTGTGAGAATAGATTTCTGTTTGTTAAAACCATCCATTTGTGGTATTTCTGTTATAGCAGAACTAAATAGCTAAGACACACCATTTTGGATCTGGCCACATAAAGTTGGTGTATGAAATACTTTACAATGAGAAAAATATGTTTAAGATAATGAGCTCATGTGTTCTTTCCATAGAGAACTCTAGTGGCACAGTGCCTAAGGCATTTGACTGCTAACCAGAAGGTTAGTGGTTCAAACCCACCAGTAGCTCTGTGGAAGGAAGATGAGGCAATCCACTTCCATAAAGATGTACTGCCTTGAAAACTCAATGGGGGCTGCTATGAGTCAGAATCAACTTGTTGGCAGCGGGTTTGGTTCTTTCCACAATAGCTCTTTGTGTGCCTACCATGAGCAAGACACTAAAATAGTCATTTGATGTTCCAAACAAATAACATTTATTTATAAACTCTCATAACTGACACTTCTTCTCAGAAGAAGAAATGTGCACTAGATATTCTTCACAAATTCTGCTCTTCTAGCAATATTTCTAAAGTTTATAGAAATAATAGAAGTGGGTGAGTCGAGTGGTGGATGAGTGCATAAATCTCAGAGCCACACGGCCTGGGTTTGAATTTTGGCTGGGTGAAGTTGGGGAAATTACTTAACCTCTCTGTGCCTCTGCTTCCTCATGTATAAAGATGAAGCACCAGCTACTTCATAGAATGGTTATGAAGATTACCTAAGTTAATATATAACAGTGTTTAGAACACTTCTTAGCCTAAAAATAGCCCTATAAGTGTTAGTTATGATCATGTCCAATAGGAAAATTTGCAAGCAAAATTATCTATCAAGTATTAAAAGTCCTATAACGATACTAAAATCAAATAATAAACATGAAAGAAATCAAAAGTGAGGCAGGTTTCCTCTTATACAACACACTTTCATGTTTGCTGTAGAAGGAGGAATTCTAGGTTTCCCCTTGTAAACTTATGATCTAGTATAGGTGGTTATTTTTGTGTCTTCCTGGGGGGGGCGGGTTAAAAAAAAACCTCACTCTCGTCAAGTCGGTTTCAACTCATAGTGACCCCTCCTGGGGTTTCCGGGGTGGTATCTCTATAGAAGTAGATTGGTCAGTCTTCCTTCCAAGGAGTGGCTGGTGGGTTTGAACTGCCAGCCTTCTGGTTAGCACTTAAACATCTTAGGCACTATGCCACCAGAGCTCCCTGTGGGGTGTTAAGGGATGTGGATTAGACTGCTGTTGTTAGGGGCTATCCAATCAGTTTCAACTCAGCCTGTTTGCAACAGAACAAAGCAATGTCTGGTCCTGTGTCATCCTCACAATTGTTGATATGTTTGAGTGCATCATCACAGCCCCTGTGTCAATCCATCTGGTTGAAAGTCTTCAACTTTTTCGTTGACCCTCTACTTTACCACACATGATATCCTTCTTCAGGGATTAGTCCTTCTTACAATATGACCAAAGTATGAGAAATGAAGTCTAGCCATTCTCACTTCTAAGAGCATTCCATTCCTCCAAGACAGATTTGTTTGTTCTTCTATTGAATGTAGCATGTTGTTGTTATTATGTGCCATCGAGTCAACCCCGACTCATAGTGACCTCTCCTTGGGTTTCTGAGGCAGTATCACTATGGAAGTAGATTGTCCAACCCTCCTTCTGAGGAGTGTCTGGTGGGTTTGAACCTCCAGCCTTCTGGTTAGCAGTCAAGTGCCTTAGGCACTATGTTACCAGAACTCCTTGAATGTAGCATAGTATGTTCAATATTTTTCTCCAACACCACAACTCAACTGCATCAATATGACAATCAATTGCTATCAAGTCAATTCAGACCCATAACAACCACATGTGTGTCAAAGTAGAACTGTGCTCCACAAGATTTTTAATAACTGAGTTTCAGAAATAGATCATCAGGCTTTTCTTCCCAAGACACCTCTGGATGGACTCAAACCACAAACCTTTCAGTTAGCAGTCAAACATTTAATCATTTACACCATCCTAGGATGTTTGTGTTCGGAAGGAAGGTTGGGCAATCCTACTTCCGTAGTGATACTGCCTCGGAAACCCAAGGAGGGGTCGCTATGAGTCGGGGCCGACTCGACGGCACATAACAACAACAACAACAAGGATGTTTGTGTTAGGAGCTCTGGTAGCATAGTGCCTAAGGCACTTGACTGCTAACCAGAAGGCTGGCAGTTCAAACCCACCAGCCACTCCTGGGAAGGAAGGTTGGGCAATCTACTTCTGTAGTGATACTGCCTCGGAAACCCAAGGAGGGGTCGCTATGAGTTGGGTCTGACTCAATGGCACATAAGAACAACAGGATGTGTGTTTATGTATGATGTCATTGTTTGCAGTGATCATATCCACTCACTATATGTATTCGATCTGTGTGCTGAGCAAATAATCCAAGAAGCTGGAGTTTATGAAGAAGAACTCAGCACCACAATTGGGGGAAGACTCATTAACAACTTGTGATATGCAGATGACACAAACTTGCTTGCCCAAAATAAAGAGGACTTGAACTACTTACTGATGAAGATCAAAGACTAGCCTTCAGTATGAATTACAAACCAACATAAAGAAAATGAAAGTCCTCATAACTAGACCAATAAGCAATATCATGATAAATAGAGAAAACACTGAAGTTGTCAATGATTTAATTTTACTTGGATCCACAATCAATGCCCATGGAAGCAACAGTCAAGAAATCAAATGACATATTGCATTGGGCAAATATGCTGCAAAAGACCTCTCTAAAGTGTTAGAGAGCAAAGAAGTCACTTTGAGGTCTAAGGTGCACCAGACCCTAGCTATGATATTTTCAATCACTTCATATACTTATGAAAACTGGACAATGAATGAGGAAAATGGAAGAAGAATTGATGCCTTTGGATTATGGTGTTGAAGATATTGAATGTACTATGGACTGCCAGAAGAATGACCAAATATATCTTGGATGAAGTACAGCCAGAATGCTCCTTAGAAGCAAGAATGATGAGACTTTGTCTCTCTTACTTTGGTCATGTTATCGGGAAGGTCTAGACCATGGAGAAGGATATCATGCTTGGTAAAGTAGAGGTCAATGAAAAAGAGGAAGACTCTCAACAAAATGAGTTGATATAGTGGCTACAACAGTGGACTGAACTATAGCAATGATTGTCAGGATGGCACTGAATCAGACAGTGTTTCAGTCGGTTGTGCATGAAGTCACTATGGGTTGGAACCGATTCAATGGCACATAACAGCTACAACAACAATATATTCTTTAAAGTTGCTGTAAATACTGAATTAGTGAATATAGCAAATACTGAGCCATTGCTTCTAGGGATAATACAGGGTCAGGTAAGCATCTGGTCACAACATTTTTGCTGACTGAATAATGTAAACCTTGTTTTATATGTGCTTCTGTTTAAAAGACAATTATTTAATTTATATTGTTGATTCATTGACATTGAGTTTATGGCCAAAATACTGTAGCTCATGCCTGAACAAAGCTTATTCTAATACATGTATTTTCTCCATAAGGTGCATCACAGCCTTCTTGTGCTTAAGAACACTAGACAGCACTTCGCTACACTTAGGTTTCACTTTAAGCAGCAAGATTACCAATAACAAGCACAAAAATGTGAAAACATGGCACTAAATAGGTCACAAAAAGGATACCTGTTTAATAGTATGAGAGCTGAAATAAGAAGGCACAGTGCCATGTAGTTTGACCTTAGCTGGGAATGTGTGCATTGGGTAACTCAACTTTTCTACTGCTCTGTGTTTGTCCCAGGAGCTCTGGTGGTGTAGTGGGTAAGGCATATCACAGCTTACCAGAAGGTTGGTAGTTTAAACCCACCAGCTGCCCTGCAGGAGGAAGATGAGGCAATCTACTTCTGTAAAGATTTACAGACTTGGAAATCTTTACAGAAGTATGGGGGTCACCATGAGTCAGAATCGACTCAATGGCAGTGGGTTTGGCTTGGTTTCATTTCTGTGTTTATCTGCAAATGGCCATAAAGCACTGTGAATTTTTATTTTGGGGTTATACATAAATTTTAGTGAATAGATAAATTTGTAAATACCAAATCTGTGCACAATGAGGATGGAGTGTGTATCCTAAAAAGATATATAATTATCTAACAAACGATAAGAATTGAAATTTATCTGAATCTTTGACATTAAAACATATTTAAATTGCATTTCATAACCTATGTAATTCATAATTCAACTAATTAATTCAAAGCTAAGAATAATTGGGTGATTTGGGCCAAAACCATTAATTTAGTATTTATAAGTAAGTGATCTTATAAACTACAATTTCTTTTTGTTTCATCTTTAGTAGAAGGGGAAACTTACTTTCATGATAGGTAGAAATTTCTATATTAGTTTATTCTGAAAAATTAATATGATTTATAAATACTGTCAAATGAAATATAACATTTCTAAATGCTTTGAGAATGTCTAAGTGTGTCACTGTATATAAGAGTTACTTGGTAGAAACTTTAAAAAAAAAAAAAACCCTTCCTAGAGCAATAGAAAAGGACCAACACAGCAAAAGCACCACAGGCTTCTTTCAGAATTCAGAAACCTTCCTTCATTCCACTAGCCTTCTAGAAGTATCATCCTGGTCACAAAAGATGCTAATTAAAATTCTCAAGCAACCAACTATCTAAAGTACCTGTTCATGCAACAACAAAATCTTCATATTGGCTTCATGCAGAGGCAAGATGATAACCAAAGGTCAAGAAAAAAATTACCAGGTTCTTCTACAATGGATAGATCTTTCCAAAATACCATGAATAATAACTGTAAATACATAATGGTAGGATATTTTCCATAATTCCACTTATCTGTTTCCAGTCTCTCAGAATCAAAATATAAAATACTAATGGAATTCACTTGAGCTCTATATCTTTGAGTGCTTCCAAAACCAAACCAAAGTCACTGCTGTCAAGTCGGATCTGACTCATAGCAACTCCTCCTTGGGTTTCCAAGGCGGTATCACTACGGAAGTAGATTGCCCAATCTTCTTTCTGAGGAGTGGCTGGTGGGTTTGAACAGCTAGCCATCTGGTTAGCAGTCAAATAAATGCCTTAGGCACTACGCCACCAGAGTTCCTACAGACTGATAAAGGAAAGTGCATGGAAAACAATGTGGTTTTCAAAAAGCTAGGAATTCTTTGAGCCTTCTTTTTCTCCAATCTATTTCTAACAATTAGCTTATTTAATATGTTCTTGACACTGTGGGTCAAAAGCATAATTTGTTTAGTTTTCTATGAAGGTAATGGCTTTCTGCTTATAAAATCTGCCTACTCACATACTGTGAATAACTGAGGCACTAGCACTTAAATTCAGACATTAATATTTCAATTATAACACACACATATCATTTTAAGTGTATTCATATATTTTTTGTCTGAATAGTTTATACTTAAATACATATATATATATCAGGATATTTTTGTAACAGTCATGCTAGATACAATATATTCTTAAACTACAGTGATTTTATATCAACAAAGAACATTAAAATATATTTCTATTCATAAAATTTTTCTAAAAAGAAAAAATCCAAACAGCCCTTCCATTGCCATCTTCACATGTCTCTAGTCTAGTATCTGGCACATAATAGTCATTCAATAAACAGTTGTAAGATGAATGAAGGTCCTCAAAGTCCATTTAGCATTTTTGTGGTCCTTGTCCTTGACAGCATGCTCCTTTAATGCCCTAACTTTTTATTTTTCCAAAGTAAAAGGCATTAAGAATTGGGTCAGATAGCCAACAGCCTGATCCAGAAAAGCCTGGAAACTAATGGAGGTGAGATTACATGCAGTTTTGTACAGCTTCAGTGATAAGCGGAGAGAAAGCATCTGTGTCTTTTCTCTATTTATTCTTAGAATAAAAAGAAACTAATTGCCACCGAGTGAACCAAAAGCCTGGCAGTTTGAGTCCACCAAGAGACATCTTGGAAGAAAGGCCTAATAATCTACTTCTGAAAAATCAGCCATTGAAAACTCTATGGCATTCAGTTCTCCTCTGACACATATGGGGGCCCATGAATGTCAGACTTGACTCTCCAGCAAGTGGTATTTATTCTTAGGGAAACAATAATAGAGATATAAGTTCAATTGACAGAGCTTTCACTCCAAGTCAGAAAACATACAAGAGAAGGTCCAGCTCTCTGCTCTAGTCCCACTCAGTCCGTCAGCAAATATTTATTAGGCACCTACTGTGCACAGGAAACTGCGGAAGGGAGAAAGCATGCAAAGGGCTTTGCTGATACTTGCACATAGTAGGGTAAGGTGGTTTTAGAGGAACCCTACCTCCACAGAGCAGGCCTTTGTGCCTCACACAGGAGAAGTTGTCACACTGGCAGTAAGGCCCATAGATGTTTCCGTAGGGAGACAAGTGGCAGATACATTGCCCGCAGTAGCAGTCACCCCTTCCACTGCATGAGGGGTGATCTGGGGCATCCTTGCAGGAATCTGTGCTCAGGGTGTCCTCCCCACATTCACAACGAGGACCCATGTGGCCCGGGTTGCAGGCACACACTCCACACTGGAAGGAGCCGTTCCCGTGGTGGCATTTCGAGCTGTTCACTTCCACTTCTCTCTGACAGTCACAGCTGCATTCTGGACTCACCAGGATTTCCAATGTGTCCCCCAGCCCCACAGGCTTTATGATTATGTGCCTGCTTCTCCTCTCGCAGTTTGGTATACTCACAGTCACATTGAATGAAGCCTGGAAAAGAAAATACTAATTATTTGCTTATTCAAGCCACCACAATGCATGGTGTGAAACAAAGCTGGGTGGAGATCAGGTTTACCAAAACCATTTATTAGGAAATCTTTGAAAATCACTATTGAAATTTTTGAAAAGAGTCCAGCTTTGGCATGCTAAACTAATTTCTGACCCATTTGAATTTTTTTTTCCCAGACAATATATTGGCCATCTACTTACTGTGTCTCCCACCTTCATGTGAGAGCATTTCTTTTGGTGTGGGAAGAGGGTACTATTGTTGCAGATAGCTGTGAATGACAGGTTGAGTCCTTCTGTATCTCCCAATACTTCCAGTTCTACCTCAGACCGCAGTTCCTTTAGTCCAAGACATAAAGAGTTAAACAAAATCACAACTAAAAATAACAACCAGAGGAAAAATCTTTGACTCATGTTCATTGAAGTATAAATGAACACAATGAGATTGGGTCTAAAAGAAATTCACCATATCATCAAGTAAGTGAGCAAGCAAACAACACAGTACAGTATTATATACTCCATTGTGTTGAATCTGAGACTCTATTGATTGTAAGATACACCATTATTTTAATTACAATTAAACTGTGACAAAATACTTTAAGATCATGCTACACAACATATAAATCAGTTAGCCACAACAGGCTGTTATTGCTCTGAAAATTATTTAATCAATTCTGACAGATTTGGCAAATTCACCTGTCCTCAATTGCATTGGTTGGCATATAAAAGGCAATTCTTTTGCTTGTTTCTTACAAAATATAACACAACTTCCTCTACTTGTGGGTGTCATCATTTCTTAGGTCCCATAAACCAGCTGGTTGTTGCTTTGCCAACAAATACAAAATTGCAGACTTACCTCCGGCAATGAATATTCGCTTTGCTAAAATCAAATTTACACCTTGCTGATCTTTTTTCTTTTTTCTTTTTTTAAGGAGCTCTGGTGGCATAGTGCCTAAGGCATTTGACTGTGAACCAAAAGGTTGATGATTCAAACCCACCAGCCACTCCACGGAAGGAAGACTGGGAAATCTACTTCTGTAAAGATTTACCACCTCAGAAACCCAAAAGGGGTTGCTATGAGTCAGAATCACTCAATGGCAATAAATTTGGTTTGGTTTGCTCTGTTTTGGTACATTTCTGTATATGCAATAACTTTTCATTTCAATATCAAATCATAGTGCAAACTTTTCCAAGGTATCTTAAAATGGCAAGTAAGCTCAACATTTACAGCACCACCAATGCACTTAACAGACTGAAGTGACCACAATATGCAGTTATGGACAAGTTTATACATCTGAGGCAATGAAAACTACATCAAGACTGTAGCCTGCTGACAGTGATTGTATGACACTGCTGATTATGAGATGCATCTTGATTTTAGAGACGTTAAAATGTGTGTGTGGTGGGGGGAACTATGCCTTAAAATCAATATGGAATTTACTGAGTTCCTATAATACATTTAAGGAGCTCTGGTGGCATAGTGGGAACTCTGGTGGCATAGTGGGAGCTCTGGTGGTGTAGTGCCTAAGGCATTTGACTGCTAACCAGAAGCTGGCGTTTCAAAGCCACCAACCACTCCTCAGAAGGAAGGTTGGGCAATCTACTTCCATAGTGTTACCGCCTCAGAAACCCACGGAGGGGTTGCTTTGAGTCAGATCGAGTCTACGGCAGTGAGTTTGTTTTGTTTTTTTGGTGGCGTAGTGGATAAGGCATTTGGCCGCTAACCAGAAGATCAGTGGTTCAAACCCACCAGATGCTTTGCAAAAGAAAGATGGGACAATCTACTTCCATGAAAATTTACAGCCTTGGAAACCCAATGGGGGTCACTATGAGTCAGAGTCGACTCAATGGCACTGAGTTTGGTCTTGGTTTGAGAGCATACATTTAGGAGTCCCTGGGTAATGCAAATGGTTGAGTGCTCCACTACTTGCTGAAAGATTGGTAGTTTGAGTCATCCAGAGGTGACTCAGAAGAGAGGCCTGGAAATCTTCTGAAAATCCTGTAGAGCAGTTCCACTGTATACACATGAGGTCACCAAGAGTCAGAATCAGCTCAATGGCAACTAACAACATACTTTTAGCATAGAGTCCAGTCTGTGGGGAACATAAGAGTGTAGTGTCTGATATCTGTCCTCAAGAAGCTTACTATCTAATTGGAAAAAGGGAAGAAAAAAAAAAAAAAAAGAAAGAAAGAAAAGTAAATGGAACCAGGTGAACCATTAAATTAAAAATATATACATTACAGATGAGCATTTTGGAACAGTTTAGAGAAGGCAGTAGATGCTGAAGTTGTAAGAAAAGACTGGCCCTTAAAGGCTAAATTGGATTTAGATGTGTGGAGGGGATGACAGTGGTATTGAAGACAAGGGGAACGAGAGGAGAGAAAGCCCAGTGCCAGGAATGGGCATGTGGTACTGGTCCAATAAGGAGACAAGTGGCACTCAGACTAAGGCTGCACTTCTACTGTCCTGGGTGACACCAGACAAGAGCTCTGAGGTTTGGAGAGATGAATTAAGACCTGCTATGGGAAACAGATCCTGGAATTTTTAGGCAGGGGTCCAATCTATTGAAAATACAGCTGAAGGAAAACTTTCTGGAAGCTGTGCAGGACAGACTTGTGGATGCAATAGGAATACATTAGTGAAGAATGCTGAGAGGTGCTGCAGTCATCCCACACTGAAGCCTGAGGATAGGATCTGGGGATAGTCACGGAATGGAATCATTATGTGATGACTAGATATGAGCACAGGGGAGAAGGCATTGTGGAAGATAAAGTCAAGGTTTTCTAGGAGGAAGAATGTTAAGGAAGGAGACAGGGAGAGCTGTTTGTTTTGAGGAAAATAATAGTGTTACTCATATTCTCTCTATTCCTGTATTTAAGGGACAAAACCAAATTAGTAGCATTCAGAATTAAAAAACGAATGAAATAAAAACAAAGTTTTAAATATGAATTAAGTTATACTTCAAAAAGCTCTGGTGGTACAGTGGTTAAGGCATTTAGCTGCTAACCAAACAGTTGGTGGTTTGAACCCACCAGCTTCTCTGAAGAAGAAAGATGGGGCAGTCTGCTTCTGTAAACATTTACAGCCTTAGAAACCCAATAGGTGTCACTATAAGTCAGAATCGACTTGATGGCAGTGAGCTTGGCTTGGAAATTATACTTCAATTGACCGAAAAGTATTTGAGTCCATATACCTTGGTTCTTTAAAAGCATGCTCAAAAATAAAAATTAAACCCACTGCCATCATGTCTTCAAATTTCCCTAAGTATAATTTTACCAACTGCGGAGGAAGACGATCCTGCTTTCCTCTAAAGTCTAACTTCTTGACTGTAAATTCTAAGTTGCTCCTCTTGACTGTTTTAGTTTTCCTCATGTAGTGCTTGCTCAGCCAGCAGACTCAGGCTGGTTTTTCAGAATATGTTCTTCATCAGAGATTGAAAGGTCATTTCTCAGTCCTAAAGATCATTCCCATCTGGCTTTATGATTTCAAATTCTGCCAACTTAGCATTAAAATTATTCTTTAATCCTGTTTAATTTAAACTAGTTAAATCATATTTATTAATTCATTCAGAAAATATTTAAGTGTCCAATATGTACCAGGTACTGTTCTAAGGACATAGGAAATGGCAAAGACAAAAACACCTGACCACTTGTAGTTTGTATTCCAGTATGGGGTGATAGAAAATAAACAACATAATAAATAAGAAAATTTTGTAGAATAATACAAGGTGATAGAGCCTATAGAAAAAATTTAGGGCAGTGTACTTGAAATTAAGAAAGTATGTGCATCTGGTGGAACTCCTGAGACAATGGCCCCAGCTTACCCTCAGGGCCTAGAAATGGACTCACTCTCCTGGATTGTCTCTTAGCCCAACAGTAGAAAGACCCACATGCAGGACTCCTACCCCAGGGCAATGCACTCACCTACTCTAGGAAAATGCACCCCTTAGAACCATCAGCCAGGAGACACCAGAGGGGCAGCATTCACACAGAGGGAAAGTTGGACAGACAGGAACGGATAGTTAAGACGGGCACAGGGAGGGGTAGTCACAGGGACGGGGGGGGGGGGGGGGGAGAGAGTTTGTTATGGTCGGGGATGTTAACTGAGGCATGAAATCAAATGTGCATGAACTGTTGAATGTAAAACAAATTTGCTTCATAAATTTGCACCCAAAGCACAATAAAACTTTTTTAGGAAGTATTTGCAGAAGGTAGGCTGAAATTTTGAATGAAGTGGTCAGGGTAGGATTCATTGAGAAGGTGACATTTGAAGAGTCTTGAAGGAATTAAGACGTTAACCAGCTGTCTATGGGAAGATTGTTCTAGGAAGAGGGTAGAGCCAAAGTAAACACCCTAAGTGGGATCATGTCTGGCATGTTCCGGGAATAGAATAGCAAGGAATCCAGGGTTGTACTGGAGCAAAGCAAGCTAGAGGAAAGTAAAAAGTGAAGTTACAGAGGCAATGGGGGAATGGAGGACCACATCAGACAGGGCCCTAGTAGGCTACTATCAGGAATTCAGCTTGTACTCTAAAATGGGAAAACAATTAGGAAGTTTTATCCAGAGGTGTGCTATGGTCTTAAACAATGTTTTGAAAGAAAAAATCCAGCCAGGTGCTGTGTTGAGAATAGAATGTAGGAAACCAAAGATGGAATTGGGCGGGGGCCATTAGAAGGATCTTGAAATAATTCATGTGAGAGAAGATGTTATCTTTGACTAGGATAGAGGGAGTGGAGGCAGTGAGATTGGATCAAATTCTAAATAATTTTGAAGGTAGAATCAACAGGATTTCTTGATGAACTAAATGTACAGTATAAGAGAAAGAGAAGAGTCAAGGATCATTCCAAGTTTTTTGGTTCAAATAACAAGAAGGACAAAATTAGCATCATCTAAGGAGAAAACTATAGGTGGAAGATTGTGGGGAGAGTCCATATCTTTCTCCTGAATTGCTGACTAATATATCTTTTGACTCCTAGACATTTCTACCTGGCTATCTACTAGAGAAATAGAGATGGCTCCTGGCCAGCATTAAGAGTCTGCTTGAAGTCCATGGTCATGAATTTAATCAGTGAAATCAGTCAGCATGGTTGTTTTACCCATCTACATTCAGCTGTGTAGAGTGAATGGACTAGGACTGTGGTTGGCCAAGCAAATTCAAAGGAGCAATAAGGGACAGTGTTGTTGAGTGTGTGTCTAAGGAGTGATCATGTTGTTGTTGTTGTTGTTGTGTGCCGTCGAGTCAGCCCCGACTCATAGCGACCCCTCCTTGGGTTTCCGAGGCAGTATCACTATGGAAGTAGGATTGCCCAACCTTCCTTCCGAGGAGTGGCTGGTGGGTTTGAACCGCCAGCCTTCTGGTTAGCAGTCAAGTGCCTTAGCCACTATGCTACCAGAGCTCATAATCACTGATTATTGGCTTTAAATTGGGAGCCCACGCAAGAGAGGATATCAGGGAATATGAAACAATAAGGAGTGGGTTAGGTCAATTAATTGGAGATTCTGGTCAATTGGAGGAAATATTAGGGGTACTAGAAGGAGTGAGCTGAAAAATTCAAGGTGAAGAGCAGAGTGGATGGCATGCACTTGAAATTGTATAGGGGTGTATTGATAATTTCAAGGTTTAAGGTATTACAAGACAATGAGGGTATGAGAAGTGAGGAGGGGACAAGATCAATTAAGGGGAAGAGCTCGAGAAATTGAAAGGCTAGGTAGGGTATAGGAAAGATCATCCATCTATCCATTCATCCATCTATCCAATCATCCATCCATGCATCCATGCTCCTTCCATCCATCCATGCATCCATCCATCCATCCATCCATACTTCCATCCATCCTTCCATCCATCCATCCATTCATCCATCCATCCATCCACTTACCTACCTACCCTGAAGACATCAAGAATTAATGCAGGAGTATGAGTTGGAATTGGCTCAATGACACACAATAACAGTGTTTGAGACAGTGACACAGTAAGTCAGAAGTTAAGTGAGAAATGAAGGAAATTATGACATGCAAGTCTGTAATGACAGCCATAATGAGGACTAATGGGTAACACAGTCTGACCTAAATAATGGAAATCTCAGCGTGAAATAGTTGAAATACCATATTGCTGATTTCACCAAGAATATTTTAATGCAAATTTCCCAAAGAAAGGACTTAAATGTTTAATTATATAGGTCATCATTTCACTTATTCACTTATTGAGTATCTCCTATATAAACCAGGCAAAACCAAGCAAACCAAGTCACTTCCCTCATGGAGTTTAAATGACTGTAGAGGAACTGACCCTTGAAATCACTGATATTTCAGTAGCTTTTATTATGCGAAGGAGCTCTGCTGATGGAGTGGTTAAAGCATTCGGCTACTAATGAAAACTTTGGCATTTGGAAACCACCAGCCACTCTGTGGGAGAAAGATCAGGCAGTCTGCTTCCATAAAGATTTGTTGTTGTTGTTGTTTGCCATCAAGTCAGACCCGACTCATAATGACCCCTCCTTGGGTTTCCGAGGCAGTATCACTTAGGAAGTAGATTGCCCACTCTTCCTTCCGAGGAGTGGCTGGTGGGTTTGAACTGCCAGCCTTCTGGTTAGCAGTCAAGTGCCTTAGACACTATGCTACCAGAGTTCAGTCTTGAAAACCCTATGGGGCAATTCTGCTTTGTCCTAAGGGTCTCTGTGAGTCAGAATCAACTCAATGGCAGTAGATTTGTTTTGGTTTGGGTTTTTATTATACGATTAAGGAAGGTAGGAAATTAGTTATTGACAGTCAGATGATTACAAATCGGGTATTCGAGTTTTTTTGTTTTTCTTTTTGTTTTTAAAAGCAATATGACTGAAAATCTGAGCTGACGCTCCAAACTACTAACTGCAAACACAAATAGTCTGTTTCTGCCCCACTGGAAGTCAGTTAGTAACATTTTACATTTTATCTCAATATGTTCTTTCCTTCCTTCCTCCCTCCTTCCTCATCTCCTTCCCTCCTTCCCTCCCTCTGTCCCTCTTCCCTCTGCCCCTTCTTTCTCTTCTTATGTACTGGAAAGAAACTGAGTCTGTGGATTTCCATGTTGGAAGAACTTTTTTACAAAGCATTTAAAAATAACTAGAAATATCACTTGAACTGGTGCCAAGATCCTTTGCATGCTTCACGTATGAATCATAAAGTTTCAATAACAACTCCAGAGCAAGATTGGTCTAAGGATTGTTTACTGTAAGATGTATAGGAGTAACAGACAGTTTTTAGTATTATTGAGACAGTAAAACAGGAGCATGAGATTCAATTAAAATGTTTAATGGCTAGATTTCAACCATTCTTAAGTTATATGATTAATATGGGACCATTAAACTATACTTAACCTGGTAAGGCAGGCAGGGGCATGGACGAGGCTGGTCAGAGGCAGCCAGAAATATTTTTAACAATTCACTATTTCCTAATTTGCTTAATTCTTTTGAAGATTTTAGTAATCTACACTTTTGAGTGTGCTGGGTTAAAGGAAATGGTGCATTTTCTAATTCAGTGAAGGATTGTGGTATGATTTTATTTGATTCCACACATCAAAACTTTAACTGCTGCATGAGAGGGAGCAAGGTTTTTATAGTGTTTTGTTGACAAGCTCTCTTATCTGGAAGAATTTCAAGCATGAGGTAATGCGGTGATTAATTTTTGATGTGAGTTAACTTTCTGAGGATATTAGTGAAAAAGCTCCATCCTCCTATGATTTTAACGGACACATCCGTATTTTATTCTTTGATGAAGTCATGTGTTTGAAAAGTTCTTTGCCTTTTCTTCTGAAAGTGATTTCCTAAATTGGTAAGGTGATCTTTGGGGAACTTTTTTTCAATATACATAGCTCATCCTTCCCTTAAAGTTCTTTTTAAATGTCTGCAAGAGGAATCTGGACATGCCTATTTTAAAAAAGCTTCCCATATAATTCTGAAATGCCACTTAGTTAAAAAAAAAAAAAAAA
>NW_006921671.1:7562436-7573760 GCF_000298275.1 Orycteropus afer afer
AGTGCCTAATGCACTTGACTGCTAACCAGAAGGCTGGTGGTTCAAACCCACCAGCCACTCCTCGGAAGGAAGATTGGGCAATCTACTTTTGTAGTGATACCGCCTCAGAAACCCAAGGAGGGGTCATTATGAGTCGGATCTGACTCCACGGCAGTGCATATGGTGCCTTGTTGCCTTTTAGGCCTGGAATTGAACTCACTCTAGTGACTTCCAGTCAAACAATGTTGTTGTTATGTGCCCTCGAGTCGTCGCGGACTCATAGCGACCCCTCCTTGGGTTTCCGAGGCAGTATCACTATGGAAGTAGATTGCCAAACCTTCCTTCTGAGGAGTGGCTGATGGATTTGAACTGCCAAACTTCTGGTTAGTAGTCAAGTGCCTTAGGCACTATGCCACCAGAGCTCCCAGTCAAACAATAGACAGGCTTATAAGATTAATATTTACATGAGATAGGTACACTTCTTAGAACAATCAACCATGGGATATCAGAAGGGCAGTATTTGCACAGGGAGATAGCTCAGAGGGCAGGAATGCATAGGAAAGAAGGACACAGAGAAAAGGTAACCACAGTGAGAAAGTGGGAAGAGAGCTGAAATGTTGTGGGGATTGCAATCAATGTCATGAAACAAAATATGTATGAACTGTTGAATGGTAAATGAATTTGTTCTGTAAACTTCCACCCAAATCACAAAAAAATTAGGACATTTCTATTCATTTGCATAGTGCCTAAGGCATGTAACTGCTAACCAGAAGGCTGGAAGTTCAAACTCACCAGCCACTCCTCGGCAAGATGCTTTGTCAATCTACTTCCGTAGTGATACTGCCTCGGAAACCCAAGGAGGGGCCGCTAAGAGTCGGATCTGACTCAATGGCAGTGTGTCAATGTCAAAAAAAAAAAAATCGTTCAACCAATAGTAGCAACTTAGAGCTTTTAATAATTTACTATTTTTGTTCCTGTCTTAATTTAGAGCATCATCATTATTTTTGTATTTTTTTTTCCTTGTTAGTAAAGGTAGAAGACGGGATTAATATTTGTAGTTGCAGTTAGGTGCCATAGAGTCAGTTCCAACTCACAGCGACCTTATGTACAATAGGATGAAACACTGCCCAGTCTTGTGCCATCCTCACAATCTTTGCTATCCTTGAGCCCACTGTTGCAACCACTGTGTCAATTCATCTCATTGATGGTCTTCATCTTTTCCACTGACCCTCTACTTTGCCAAGCATGATATCCTTTTCCGGGGCATGGTCCCTCCTGACAACATGACCAAAGTATGAGAGTTGAAGTCTCACCATCCTTGCTTCTGAGGAGTATTCTGGGTGTACTTCTTCCAAGGCAGATTTGTTCATTCTTCTGGCAGTCCATGGTATATTCAATATTCTTCACCAACACCATAATTCAAGTGCATCAATTCTTCCATTTTCATTATTCATTGTCCAGCTTTCACATGCATATGAGGCTACAGAAAATACCATGGCAATGATCAGATGCACTTTCATCTTCAAAGCGACATCTTTGCTCTTGACACTTTCAAGAGGCTTCATGCAGTAGATTTGCCCAACACAATATGTCATTGGTTTCTTGACTGCTGCTTCCATGGGTGTTGATTATGGATCCAAGTAAAATGAAATCCTTGACAACTTCAACCTTTTCTCCATTTGTCATAATGTTGCTTATTGGTCCAGTTGAGATTTTTGTTTTCTTTATGTTAAGATGTAAAATGTACTGAAGGCTGTAGTCTTTGATCATCATCAACAAGTGTTTTAAGTCTTCTTCACTTTCAGAAAGCAAGGTTGTGTCATCTGCATCTCTAATCCTGATGCCATGTTCTTCCTCAAATAGTCCATTTTCTTGGATTATTTGCTCAGCATACAGATAGAATAAGTATGGTGAAAGGATACCATCCGGACTCACACCTTTCCTGATTTTAAATCATGCAATATCTCCTTGCTCTGTTCGAATGACTGCCTGTTGGTCTATATTCAGGTTCCTCATGAGCACAATTAAGTGTTCTGGAGTTCCCATTCTTCGCAATGTTGTCCATAATTTATTATGATCCACACAATAAAATGGATTTTTATAGTCAATACGACACAGGCTGTTCTCTGCTTTCAGCTAAGATCCATCTGACGTTAGCAATGATATCCCTCATTCCATGTGCTCTTCTGAATCAGGCTTGAATTTCTGGCATTTCCCTATTGATGTACTGCTGCAGTTGGTTTTGAATTATCTTCAGCAAAATTTTACTTGCATGTGATATTAATGATATTGTTCTATGATTTCTGCATTCTGTTGGATCACTTTTCTTTGAGTTGGGTATAAATACAGATCTCTTCCAGTCAGTTGGCCAGTTGGTCTTACAAATTTCTTGGCATAGATGAGTGAGTGCTTCCAGTATTGCATCAATTTTTTGAAACATCTCAACTGATATTCTGTCATTTCCTGGAGCCTTGTTTTTTGCCAATGCCTTCACTACAGCTTGGACTTCTTCATTCAACACCATTGTTCTTGCTCTTAGGCTACATCCTGAAATGACCAATTCTTTTTGGTACAGTGACTCTGTGTATTCATTTTGTCTGTTTTTGATAGTTCTTGCATCATTCAATATTTTGTCCATAGAATTCAACATTGCAATATAAGGCTTTTCCTTGTATTTCTCAATTTTTTCTTCAGTTCTTTCAGCTTGAGAAATCCTGAGCATGTTCTTCCCTTTCAGTTTGCTAACTCCCAGACCTGAAATGCCATCCGGACTCACACCTTTCCTGATTTTAAATCATGCAATATCTCCTTTACTTTAGGTATTTTGGTCTCTTGTTTCTTTCTGTCTTTTTAATGATGTTTTTCTTTCTTCATGTATGATGTCCTTGATGTCATTCCACAACTTGTCTAGTCTTTGGTCATTGATGTTCAATGAGTGTCTCTAAATTCAGGTGAGATATAATCAAGGTTATATTTTGGCTCTCATGGAAGTGTTTAACTTTGTTCAACTTCAACTTAGATTTGCATTTGAACAATTGATGGTCTGTTCCATCAGCTGTGGCCTTGTTCTGATAATATTGATCTCCTCTTTCCAGATGTAGTCAATTTGATTCATGTATCTTCCATCTCACAACACCCACCTGTATAGTCTTAATTTATATTATTGAGAAAAGGCATTTGCAATGAGTAAGTCATCAGCCTTGCAAAATTTGATCATGTGGTCTCCAGTATTGTTTCTATCACCAAGGCCAAATTTTCCAACTGGTGGTCCTTCTTATTTGTTTCCATCTTTCACATTCCAATCACAAGTAATTATCAATACATCTTGATTGCATGTTTGACCAATTTCAGACTGCTGAAGTTGCTAAAATTCTTCAAGTTATTAATCTTTAGCTTTAGTGGTCACTGTATAAATTTGAATAGTAGTCATATTAACTGGTCTTCTTTTTAGGCATATGGATATTATCACTGATAGCACTGGACTTCAGGATAGATTTTGTGACTATGAATGCAATGCTATTCCTCTTCAATTTGTTATTCCCAGCATAGCAGACCAGTTGACTGCCATATGATTCAAAATGGCCAACAGCAGCCCATTTTAGTTCATTAATGCCTAGAACATCAATCTTTTTTTTTTTAATTTTTATTTATTATGATTTGGGTGTAAATTTACAAAGCAGATTCATTTTACTGTCAATAGTTCATGCACATTTGGTTTCATGGCTCCAGTTATAATCCCCAAACATAAAAAGCTCTCCTCCCATCTCCTGCCTGTGACTACCCCTTCTCTGTGCCCTTCTTATCTGTGCATTCCTGTCTGTTCAACTTTCCCTCTGTGTGAATGCTACCCTTCTGATGTTTCATAGTTGATTGATTTAAGGGGTTCATCTCCCTACAGTAGGTGGGTACATCTCCCTGGGGTAGGTGTTCTGCTTGTATGTCTTTCTACTTTCGGGATGAGAGATAATCCACTGAACTGAGTCAATTTCTAGGACCAAAGGGTAACCCAGGGCCATAATCTCGGGGGTTCCACTAGTCTCTACCTAACCAGTAATTCTGGTCATTGTTGTGTTTTTGAATTTTGTTCCACATTTTTTCTCCCACTCTATCCAGAATCTCCAATTTGGATCCCTTTCCAAGTGGCTGGCATTTGGTAGCTGGGCACCACCTAGTTCTGGTCTCAGGGTCATGTAGGCTGAGGTCTCTGTGGTCCATCATATCTTTAAACTAACTGTTTCCAAATAACTTTAATTTTCTTCACTCTTCTTTGCTCCAGACAAGAGGAGACCAATAATTGCATCTTAGATGGCCTCTCCAAAGCTTTTAAGACTCCAGTCACAAGATTTTTACGTACTATGTTGTGCCAATTGAGCATGATGTTCCCCGAGACTATGGTCCCAAGCCCAGAGGCCCAGTGATTCTCTCCCTCAAGGTGTTTGGTTGTCTCTGAGAAGCTACTCTAAACTTGTCCTCTGTTATTTCTATAATGTACGTGGTTAATTTTGTACTGTAAGTACATATGCAAGACCATATTCAGCCAAATTGATAAAGAATATCAATCTTTATGCATTCCATTTCATTTTTTACAATCCCCAGTTTTCCCAGATTCATACTTTATATATTCCATGTTCAAATTATTAATGGAAGTTCATAGCAATTTCTTCTCATTTTAAGTCATACCACATCAGCACATGAAGATCCCAAAAGTTTTACTCCATCCATGTCATTAAGGTCAACTCTGCTTTGAGAAGGCAGCTCTTATCCTTTTGTATTTTGAATACATTTCCACCTGAGGGCCTCATCTTCTGGCACCATATCAGACAATGTTCTACTGCTATTCATAAAGTTTTCCATGGCCAAATTTTTCAGAAGTAGACTGCCATGTCCTTCTTCCTAGTCTCTCTTAGTCTGGAAGCTTTGCTGAAACCTGTCCACCACTGGTGACCCTGCTGATATTTGAAGTACTGGTGTCATAGCTTCCAGCATCACAATAACATGCAAACCACCACAGTACAACAAACTGACAGACCAAGAGTGGGATGATATTTAGAAACCAAAATAAAAAAGAATAAGCAATTGGTTATTGGTTGTTGATTAATTTAGTTATGAAATAAGGACAAAGAAAGAGAACATTATAGCAACTCTGTAGGCAAGTACCATATTTTAAGGGAAGAATTCTGTCCTCAGGTACTAATTCACAAAACAGGCAAATAATTTTTTATACATACTTATAAAGCCAATGAAATTTTTTCCTGGTTAGCCAAAGTTAGAGAATCTAAAAAGTGGTGCTCCTGGTGACTTTAGGTATGTAGCTAACACTTATTTTTTTTCTTGAGTTATGGTCTTGTCTCATTATGCCTGTGGAGTTACTTCTCCACATAGCTCTGTTACTCTTTTGCAATTTAAACTTAATATTTGTCAGATAGTGAAAAGGGGAGCTTAATTGTGTGACTCATGGAGCCAATCTCCAAAAACCAAACTCACTGCTTTTGAGTCGATTCCACCTCACAGCCCCCATTGGGTTTCCAAGGCTGTAAATCTTTACAGCCCCATTTTCCTTCCACAGAGCATCTGGTGGGTTTGAACCGCTGACCTGGTTGGCAGCCAAATACCTTACTACTATGCCACCAGAGCTCCTTCATGGAGCCAATCTAGTAGAATTAAAATTCTCCTAAGGAACAGAGCTGCTTATTATAAAAACCACTTAAACTTTATGATTAAATTGCTGATTTTTCTACCTTCTCTTCCACCTTTCGGGAAGAATATCTTCAAATTAAGGGCAAGCACAGAGTTTATACTTTGAAAGCATTTGCAGAGAGATTTTCTTTGGAAAAAGGTTCTCTCTACCAACAAAAGAGAGTGCATTTAACTGCTCAGAACACAACTTAGTTTAGAATATCAGCAAAATGGGGAAAAAAAAAAAACAAGCCAGCTGTAAAATATCGTACTTCATAAGCCGAGATGATCAGCTGGAGAATGTTTCCAGAGTCCTTCTGAAGTAGGCCTACCGTGGCTCCAGGAATAAGTTTAGCATAATTCTGTAAGCAAAAAGAATAAATCAGTTGGGTTCAGCTTGCTGACCGTGATTACCTCTACAGGCAGTCCCCGAATTACAAACAAGATTCATTCCTAAGTGTGTTTTTATGTTGAATTTTTAGGTAAGTCAGAACAGGTACATATAGTCCTATTTACCTTGCTTTAGTGAAAGAAAAAGCTGTAAGTCTTTTCAATGTGCAGCAAGTGAAGGTGATTGTGATGGAGATTTTTTTTTTCTATATTATTTTTTGTGTTGCCTTTAACTCTTGTGATCCTCCTAGGGTCTTCCTTTGTTGTGATCATTTTGTGCTGTCCTCCCCCTTATTGTACATTGTCTTCCCTTTCACCCCAATTAATATATGTTTGGTTTTGGTTTTTTGGTACCCTCTAGTTCAGAAAGAAGATAGGGCAATCTACTTGCATACAGATACTGCCTTGGAAACCCAAGGAGGGTCGCTATGAGTCAAATAGACTCAACAAAGGTGAGTTTTTGTTTTGTTTTGTTTTGTTTTGTTTTGGTGCCTTCTAGTTAGTGATTTATTTTCCTTTCCCCTCTGGTGGCATAGTGCCTAAGGCGTTTTGACTGCTAACCAGAAGGTTGGTGGTTCAAACCCACCAGCCACTCTTCGGAAGGAAGACTGGGCAATCTACTTCCATAAAGATTTACCGTCTTGGAAACCCAAAAGGGAGTCACTGTGAGTTGGAATCAACTCGATGGCAGTGAGTTTTGTTTGGTTGGGTTTTCCCTCCCACCCTTGGTAACCATCAAACAACGTTTCTTTCGGTATGAAAACCTTTTCTTGGCTTTTTATAATAGTGATCTCACATAATATTTGCCTTTTTGTGATTGACTAATTTCTCTCAGCATAATGTCCTCCAGGTTCATCCATGTTATGAGGTGTTTCACAGATTCATGGTTATTCTTTCATGTTGCATAGTTGTTTGTATGCACTATACTTTGCTTATCCATTCATCCACTGATGGGCATTCAGGTTGTTTTCATCTTTTTGCTATTATGAATAGTGCTGTGATGAACATAGTTGTGCATATATCTATTTGTGTC
The DNA here is from genome assembly GCF_000298275.1 of Orycteropus afer afer. Classification (NCBI taxonomy): domain Eukaryota; kingdom Metazoa; phylum Chordata; class Mammalia; order Tubulidentata; family Orycteropodidae; genus Orycteropus; species Orycteropus afer. The sequence goes on from NW_006921671.1 coordinate 7,569,515, forward strand.
ATGGCTCTTATTTCTGTAGGATATATACACAGTAGTGGAATTGCTGGATCATATGATATTTCTTGTGATGAAGGATTTGTTGTGAGTAGAGTGGTTCAGTTGTTTCAAAATGAGGGCAAATTTGGATGTTTGTAATCTCAAGACTTCCTATATTTAACTGGCCAGTGAGAAGCTCATCAAACCAAACCCACTGCCATCAAGTCAATTCTGGCCATTGGCAACCCTATAGGACAGAGTAGAACTACCTAGCCTAGGTTCCCAAGGCTGTAAATCTTTACGGAAGCAGACTGCCTCATCTTTCTCCCACAGAGCAGTTTCTGGGTTCAAACTGCTGACCTCTTGGTTAACAGCCAAGTGTTTTAACCATTATGCCACCAGAGCTCCTGCTGGTGAGAACCAAACCAAAACTCAACCCACTGCCACTGAATGGGTTTCAACTCATAGCAACCCCCATAGGTTTTCCAAGGCTGTACATCTATAAGGAAGCAGACTGCCTCATCTTTCTCTGGTAGAGCGGCTGGTAGGGTCTAAGCATTGAACTTGTTGTTTAGCAGCCCAGTGCCTTAATCACAGTTCCACCAAAGCTCCTTCTGGTAAGGATAGGTTCCAGATAATGAACAGGCTTTTCTCTTGAAACTAGCTTTTGGGTCTATGCTGTGTCCTGCCCTCAAGTGGGAAATGTGTTGTCACTGGGGAAATCTGGTGTCTGTGGTTGCATTTCTAGGTCCATGATTTATATCACAATGGGAGTTAGGTCTCCAATGATAATAGTAACATTACTATATTGTCTTTCATTCATGGAGCATCCTGTGTCCAAAGATTTCAAACATGCTTCCATGAACTATTTATTTTTTCTTTTCGTAATGTTCAAAAAGCAAGTTTCCATGTATACGAGTAAGTGACCAGGCACTCTGTAAGTCATTCAGTCCCTAAGCCTCAATGAACAATCACATGGTGGAGAAAAAAAGAGTGAATTATTTAGATGCTTGCTGTTAACTCCCCCTTTCCTACTGGTAATGAGCTCTCTTTTAGGGCCCAGTCCTGCCGATGTCAGCACTATGCTGGGGAAGGTTGGAATCTTTCCCCACTGCATCATAACTGAGTGAGTCAAAACCTAGCTCTAAACAAGCCCCATTTTCTATCGATTGCTTCTCCTGAGATAGTATTTCCAATTGAAGAGAATGTACAATACTAGTTTATCAAAGCTCTGGGTATCCAGCAAGGTCAGGGAAAGAGGCATTGTAAAGAAGGGAATTTTCCAGAGAGCTGAAAATTTCTACATTGGCTTGTGGGTTAGAACTTCTGACCTTTCAGTTAGCAATTGAATGTTTTTGCCACTGAGCCACCAGGGCTCCTCTTAAGTTTTAAAACTATTATTTTTAAACAAAGGAGCCTGGGTGGAACAAGCAGTTTGCCAGTGTCTTGGGTGGCACATTCAGCTGCTAGATGAATGGTTGGCAGTTTGAATATACACAGCAATGCTGCAGAAGAAAGGTCTGATCATATGCTTCTTCTGTAAAGATTACAGCCAAGAAAACCCAGTGAACTATGGTTCTACTCTGTAACATGTTGTTGTTGTTATTTGCCGTCGAGTCGGCCCCGACTCATAGCGACCCCTCCTTGGGTTTCCGAGGCAGTATCACTACGGAAGTAGGATTGCCCAACCTTCCTTCCGAGGAGTGGCTGGTGGGTTTGAACCGCCAGCCTTCTGGTTAGCAGTTAAGTGCCTTAGGCACTATGCTACCAGAGCTCCTTATGGGTTGCTATTTCATGGCAACTAACAACAATAATAGTTTTATTTTTTAAATGCATTTTATTGAAATATAATTTGTGTACAGTGAAATACACAAAACTAAAGTGACATAGGTCAATGCATTTTTTTTCAGTGTTCCCTCCCCTCCTCTCCCACCCCCAGCAACCAACCAAGAAAATTTCCCTCCATATATAAACCTTTCGTTGACCCTCAACAACAACAAACTAATATTATATTTGTCCTTCTGTGATTGACTTATTTCACTCAGCATAATGTATTCCATGTTCACCCATGTTATGTGGTGTTTTGCAGCCTCTACATTATTCTTTAGTGCTGCATAGCATTCCAATATGTGTATGTACCATAGTTTGGTCATCCACTCTTCTGCTGATGGGCACGTAGATTGTTTCCATCTTTTTGTTATTGTAAATAGTGCTGCGATGAACATGAGTGTGCATATATCTGTTCCTGTCCTGGCTCTCACCTCTCTAGGATATTGTGATAGTTGGAGCTGTGTGTCAACTTGGCTGGACCACAATTCTGTGTGGTTTGAGCTGTTGTGGTGTGGTTGTTCCCATGATGGGATCAGATGATTAAGTTTTGAGCAGCCAATCTGTTGAAAGGGAGTTTCCCTAGGGGTGTGGCCTGCTTGCAGTATATCTGTGGACATCCTGGGAGAGGAGACATTCTTCTGTGGATCGGGATTCTGTTGTGCTGCCTACAACTGTCCGTGAGTGAACAATCCACCATCCGGCCTGGAGATCTTGGATTCATCATTCGTTTGAGTCAACAGCCGGTGTACTGCCTGCCAGCCCTGAGCTCCTCAGCCCCTGGGGCTGCAAGAGTCAGGAAAAGCCTCCAGCTTGACGTGGAAAAGCTGGACATAAAATTTTAATAAATGCAGCTGGACGTTTGATCCAGGAACTATGGACTTGCCAGCTTCTATAAGTGTGTGAGCCATTTTCCTAAGATAAATCTCTCTCTCTCTCTCTCTCTCTCTCTCTATATATATATATATGTATATATAAGCTTTACTGGTTTTGTTTCTCTAGTGAACCCAGTATAACACAGATATATACCTAGTAATGGGATTGCTGGGTCAAATGATATCTCCAATTCCAACTTTCTAAGGAATCACCATATTGCTTTCCACAGTGGTTATATCACTTCACAGTCCCACCAGCAATGTATGAGAGTCTCAATCTCTCCACATTCTCTACGGCATTTGTTATTTTCTGTCTCGTTGAACCTTGCCATCAGTGCTGGGGTGAGACGGTATCTCATTGTTGTTTTGATTTACATCTCTCTGATGGCCAATGATTGTGAACATCTCTTCATGTATTAACAGGCCACCTGAATATCCTCCTTGGTGAATTATCTATTCATGTCTTCTGCCCATTTTTCAATTGGATTGTTAATTCCTTTGGTGTTGAGGCATTGGAGTTCTTTATAAATCTTAGAGATAAGTCCCTTGCCAGATATGTAATTATTGGCAAATATGAATTTGTTGCTGTCATTTTTATTTATGTGCTTTTTCATAGTGCCAATTTCTTTGTTCCATGTAATTTTCTATGCTGAGCTTGTTTTGTTTATGAATTGTGTTATCACTTCTTTCATTGCTATTGGTTTATTATTTGCTGAATATTTATGCTGATCCTCTTTTATTTTGATGTGAAGGTTTATCATTTTTCTTTGAGGTTACCCTGTGATTTATAGTTTTCTTCCCAAGTTTAGGACAATCCATTCTATCTTGTAGTAGTCTTGATTTTCCTACCATCTACAAATTCTGTAACAACACAGTTTTTTCCCCTCTTTTTGGTTTGTAGGTGAACTAATTTGTCAATTGATGTCTCTGGTTCCATGTTTACAATCTTGTTGGCTTATTTACTTTGGATACTTCCACAGCTAGGTTGGTTTCTGGGTTATGTCATCATGCGTGTTAATGGTCAGTTGTTGTTGTTGCCACTCTCTCCAAAGGACACCCTTTAGCATCCCTTGTAAGGTTGGTCTGATTTTAACAAATTCCCTTAATTTCTGCTTATCTGGAAATGTCCTAATTTCACCATCATATTTGAGGGACAATTTGCTGGGTACAAAATTCTTGGTTGGAAATTTTTCTCTTTCATTGTTTTATATATACAGTCCCATTGTCTTCTCGCCTGCATGGTTTCTGTTGAGAAATCCAAGCTTATCTTATTGGTTGCATCTTATAGATAACTTTTCATTTTTTCCATGCTGCTCTCGTGATTCTTTCTTTATCTTCAGTTTTGATGAGTTTGATGATGATATGTCTTTGTGATTTTCTTTTGGGGTCTATCCTGTTTGGGGTACGTTGGACTTCCTGAAAGGGTATAGTCTCATCTTTCATCATACCAGGAACATTCTCTTCAAATCTTTGACAATTTTCTCTGTGGTTTTATTTGTATCTTCCTGTTCTGGAATTCCAATGACACGTAGGTTATTCCTTTTGATGGTATCCCACATGAACCTTAG
>NW_006921671.1:7574055-7586072 GCF_000298275.1 Orycteropus afer afer
TTTCTCTGTGTTTTCCTTGATCTGTCTCTCAATTTGTTGAAGATACCAAAGTATAATTCTTTTGAATTCCTTATCAGGGAGCTCCAATGCAGTGTCTTCCTCAGGGATGTGTTTTGGGTCTGTATCCTGGTCCCTTGTTTCCCCTTCTTTATCTTGCTTCTTTGTGTGGACTGTGATGCTCTGTTTTCTCTGAGACATTGTGAAGTTTTTGTGTTTATATTTAATTGGTGATGTATGTTGGAGTGACTTGCCCACAATTTTCATTTTCTTTGTTTTGTTTCGATGTTATCTAGGCAAGCGGGGTACTGTGCTGTGCTCCTCTATTCACTAGTTGATAGCACTTATACACTCACCACCTGTCTCCTTTCCTGTTGTCAACCTCTCATATGTTCCTGCTGAACTTGGCAAACAGAGCCTATTCTTAGGTCCCTGAAATCCAAATGAGAATGCTATCACCTTAAAATCCAAAATAGTTGCCACTTGTAAAGATTCAAAATGGCTGTGCTCTCAGTCACTTTAAATATCCAAAATGGCCACCGCTTGTAAACATTCAAAATGGCTGGGCCCTCTGGACAGTGGAAAGGCAACAGTTCAGGTTGTCTCCCTCATTGTTGGTTCCGTTCCTAGTCACAGGCCACCAGCGTAGTCATCCCTGCAGCCCTTGGTGACCAGGGCTGATCTTTAGGTCAGTTCTCAGGTCCCAATACCACTTGGAAATATTCAGGCTGTTGGTCCCATCAGAGTAGCTGACAATCCACAGCCCTGACCTTCTCTGTACTCACTGTTTTTGTTCCGGTTTTTCTACTAGTTGGTGTCTAATCCACTTCTGTACAGTTCCTTTCAAAGCTCAGAGCTCTAGCATTATCTTCTGTGTCTCTGTCAATTGCTTTTTCTTTTCTTTGTTGAAGAGGGTCTGTGTCACTTGTCTGCCTATGCCTCCATCTTACCAGAAGTCTCTCAACAATAATAGTTTTAAACAAAAAGTTTTCTAAAATGTAAAATACATACATCCCTGCCTTCTTAAACAAAGTATCTCAAGCATACATTGACTTTTTTTTTTCCTTGAAGAAATAGAGTCATATTTATCAATATTAACTATTGTTTCTATAATTATAAAGGCTTCCAAATCCATGGAGAGGTTGAGCCTTACCAAGTGGGCCCTCCTACACTTTTCTTCATATGTATATACACATAAGATAGCTCCTATCTTCTTGCTAGACTATCAGATATCACTTTCCTACTGATACACTCATTTATTCTTTTACTGGTGCATTCAATAACATCTATTAAGTAGGTCTGATATGTTGTACTACATCAAGAGGAGACAACCACTCTTTGTCAGCAGTGTTCCTCTAAGTTGCTCTGTGTTGGGAAATCAGATGACTGCACTTATTAAAATTTTATGTTGAAAAAGAGTAAATAAATTTTGAGTGAAGGATTTAGGACATCTCCTATAGTTCAAGCATACTGATGCCCTATCTCATTCCAAAGAGGATTTTAGTAGCTCAGAAAATGCATGAAGCCACATTATAATTAATAATTATCATTTAATTATAATTGTGATTCCAAATAAATCAGGATAAGATTAAACCAAAAATAAAAACCAAAGCCACTGCCATTGAACTGATTTTGACTCATAGAAACCAAGGAGAGGAATAAATGAAGCCAGAGTGAGGTGAGAACACAGATTGTATGTAGGAAGTCCTGGGCAAATTTCTAGAAGTGGGCACCTGGTTAAGTCCAAGTTTTCTACATCTTTTCCTGAGGCATTTGACTGCTAACCAAAAGGCTGGTGGTTCAAACCCACCAACTACCCCTCGGAAGGAAGGTTGGGCAATTTACTTCCGTAGTGATACCGCCTCGGTAACCCAAGGAGGGGTCGCTATGAGTCGGAGCCAACTCGACGACAGTGAGTTTGGTTTGGTTTTTTGGTTTGTATAGGAAAAGTTGGTGATTCAAACCTACCCAGAGGCACCTTGCAAGAAAGCCTTGGTGACCTGCTTCTGACAGTACACAACCATAAACACTTTATGGAGCACAGCTCCACTTTACAAAACATGGGTTGCCATGAGTCAGAATTGAGTCCATGGCAACTGATTTTGTATAGAAAAAAATGCATTTTAGTTTAATTCATGGGCTTTGTCGTTTTCCACTTATTTCCATGTTCATGATGGTATTTAAGTTTGAAGTTGCTGGAAATTTGAACTCTTGAATGTGTCAGATGTTGCTCTGCCTTGACATTGTGTGCTATTACTGAGCAGATGGAGGCAGAAATCCAGGTAACGTTTCTCACCTTTCTTCCATGCCCCACATCACTGCCTGTTGACTGTGGGCCACATTCTGTTTCCCTGAGTCAGGTGGAACTTGTAAAATACAGGGAAGGCACTGCTTCACTGACTTACCTTTTCAAATAAACACATGTTACAAAGAGGCTGTGAAGCGTGAGACTTGTGGTTAACAGTGAATACCTAAATAGGAACTTGGATTTCACTCAAGTGGAAAGGAATATGTGTAAATTTGAGTGATCTCAGAAGAGGAGACTGTAGGAACTTTAGAGCTTGACAAAAAGGTTTAGACCTTTTAGGAACAAGACTCTTAACTTTGAATGACAGTGCAATCCTTAAAAAATGTGATGCAAATGATTAATGGGCTTGGCTGCTAACTGAAAGCTTAGAGGTTGGAGTTGACCCAGAGGTACCACAGAAGAAAGGTCTGGCAATCTACTTCCAGAAAATCAGCCATTGAAAACACTATGGAGCACAGTTCTACTCTAAAACACATGGGATCATCAGGTGTTCTGGTTACCTAGTGCCGCTCTGACAAGAATATACCACAAATGGGATGGCCTTAACAAACAGGAGTTTATTCTTACAATTTGGAGGCTTTAAGTCCAAGTTCAAAGTGCCAGGCTCTAGGGGCTGGGTGAAAGCCCCTCAACCTCGGGGTCCAGCTCTGCCTCCTACTCCTGGCCCACTGGACCTAGAGGCGTTTCTTCACTCAGACACCTGCTGGCTGCTGAGGCTGAGAAGCCCCAAGGTTGACAAGTAAAAAGGCACAGTCCCGATGTTACCAAACCACACGGCAGGCCATTAACTTAAGTCCATTGTAAGTCCCAAGGTTGGCAGAGCATGGCAGGCTGCTGAACAATGACATGGCTACATGCAGGGTCCAAGCATACCATATGCTAGAGACCATTTCCAAGGCTGCTGCTCATATACGGGAAGCAGACCACATACCCAAAGGCAGCTACTCAGCTGCTTGTGGTAGATCCCACCATGGAGTTGATTGCCAGTCTCATCATGGGGAATAACTACCACGAGCTGCCCAGCCACTCAACCAGGCCCAGTCAAGTTGACACAAAAACATAACTACCACACCAGGAATCAGAATCCATTCAACAACAGCTGATGGCTATCTCCAAGGCCAAGGTGGAATGGGTATTTTCAATAAGAATTAGTTCAAGTAGCCTCTAAGTTTTAGGTTAATTTTTGGTTAACAAAGCCAAAGCCATCTACTTCCTAAAGCATAATTATAATCCTGTATGTGGTATGACATTAGTGTTGGCTGTTAAGACTAGTGGTTAACATGAATCACATTTGCTGACTACCACTAGAGTGAGGGTATAAAGGAGTTGGCAGCCAGTAACAGTACCCAGTGATAACACTGATAATTGTGTGGAGAAAAACTAATAATTTGTGAATGCTGACTCCTTCAAAAACTTTTCAAATAATTAACTATAAGCATGGAAAATTTGGCTTCGTTGTCTAGCTCTGTAAAAAATTGCACTTTAAATCTTGTTGTATTATGATTACTTTAAATATTATGTATCAAATGCCTTCCTTTCATTAAATCTCTGAAGTGCTATTATAAATCACTATGATTAAACATGTTTAACGTTAGAAAAAAAAGATGATTTTGCATGCCCGGATGTGATGAATTACAGCATCGTGACTCTAAAAGATGACTCGTGGATATTAGAAATGATGAACTCTGTAAATACTATGCTGCATGAGCTGGTTAGAAATGTAAACTCCTGTGCTTGAGCTTGAATTTCTGGAGCTTCGATTCTCTGTTATCTGTTCATGCATTATCTTAATTATGGATTTTCTCCCCTCTTTCTTCCATGACACCCAGGAATTCCTGGAACTGCTTTTCTTACTCATATTTGCAAGGTTTTTTTTCTTTTTTCTTTTTAATTGCTTTGTTTTTCTTAGCTTCTTTCTTCAAGCCCTGTTTATTGGTTCAATCTGACCTCATCTCAAAAAGTATTCCCTATTTCAACAATCTGCATTTGCTCCCTGGAAACCTCTTCTTTGTCAAGGATGCAGGATAAGGAATGAACAGGAGGTCATTTAGCAGACAGGTATCAAAGGATACAGAGGGAAGCACCTGAACTTACACCTGCACAACTGGGCTCCACTCAGGGCATGTCTCCAAGTTTGGAGCCCCTCAGTGTGTGTTTGCTGGAACCACCTGTCAGGTGTGCAGTCTTACTTGGATCAGGGCTGAGAAACATATAGGCACACACCTGCTTCCCCAGCTCGCCTTGAACAGCCTGTGGGTTGGCTTTCCTGTCAAAGAGACACAGGCTGATGACCTTGGAAGACCCTCCTCTGCTTGTGGTGCTATTTTGGTGTTCTCCCCCATAGAAAGGACAGCTCCTGACATGACCTTTGCTCTCGTTTGACAGTATTTTCTATTTGGTTAGTTCCTCATATTCTGCTTCCATGCCTGACTGTGTTCTGGCATAGTGTTTAGTATTAGAAACAACTGTATCTTTGCAGGGCGTTTTGATTTGGTTTCCACCTTACGTCATTACTCTACTCTATGGGTCTCCTGACCTTTATGTCCTATTCTTGTGACATTTTTACTATGGTTTTAAGGACACTTCAGACCTCTTTATGATATCATTTTATACAAACTACACTACCCATGCCTCTCGTTGTTGTTGTTGTTGTTGTTGTTATTTGCCGTCCAGTCGGCCCCAACTCATAGCGACCCCTCCTTGGGTTTCCGAGGCAGTATCACTACAGAAGTAGGATTGCCCAACCTTCCTTCCGAGGAGTGGCTGGTGGGTACCACCAGCCTTCTGGCTAGCAGTCAAGTGCCTTAAGCACTATGCTACCAGAGCTCCTATGCCTCTCATTAGGGGATGGGAAGTCAGAAGCCCACTTGCCGCATATTAGCCAGCAACATTTTAATAAAGAATTTGTAAAACCTGCTGCGAGTTGGGAGCTCTGGTGGTGTAGTGCCTAAGGCATTTGACTGCTTACCAGAGGCTGGTGGTTCAAACCTACCAGCCACTCCTTGGAATTTACTTCTGTAGAGATACCGCCTCAGAAACTCAAGGAGTGGTAGCCCAAGGAGTGATCGACTCAATAGCAGTGAGTTTGATGTTTTTTTGTTTTGTTTTGTTTTGCTGCTAGTTGTTTGGGCAGAAGAAGTAATGGATTTCTACCTGAGTTCCATCTATCTGGGTAGGGAGCCAAGGGAGGCGTACACTGAGCAGTGCTCTCACAGCATAACATTCCTCTGTTTCTCTCACCTCAGTCAAGGGCTAGTTCCAGGAAGAAGCTCTCATGAGTTGTAGTTACTGAGTCATGGGGAGTGGGAACAGGATCAAGAGGTCCTCACAAGCTTCCTGACAATCTCATCCATCTCCTGCCTTTTATCACTTTCATCCTCAGAAACCCAAGCTCCAGGAGGGTCTGTTGTTTGGGGACTCTGGCACAGCCTCAGGGAGTAGCAGGAATGCATGAAGAGGGGACCTCATTGCTCTTTATCTCCTCAGGTTCCACACAGCTCATTGTGCCAGTGCAAAGAGCCTACAATGTAGCCAGGGCTAAAGATGGCCAGAACCAACACTCTCCTATCACCTGGTAAAGAATAACTCGAGTTAACATTTCTACTCAGCATTATGCTTACTGCTTTGCAAGTGGTATCTCTTTCATTCCTCATAGCAGCTCTATTATTTAGATACTATTACTGTCTCTATTTCACTGCCAAGACACTGAGGCCCAAAGAAGTTGGTTAAGTTGCCCAATGACATCTAGCTAGGAAGTGGTAGAGCTGGGCCCACCCCTGCGCCAGTGGCATCATTAAGGAGGTTCAGGGGGTAAGGACCACACCAGTGACAATGTCAGAGTGAGTGACACCACAAAAAAGTTTTTGTGCAGTATTTCAGTAGAAATTTATTTTTATAAAAATATCTGTGTAGTTAGTTGTAGTGCCTAAGGCACTTGACTGTTAACCAGAAGGGTGGCAGTTCAAACCCACCAGCCACTCCTCAGAAGGAAGGTTGGTCAAATCTACTTCCATATTGACACTGCCTCGGAAACCCAAGAAGGGATTGCTATGAGTCGAGTCTGACTCGACGGCACATAACAACAACAACAGTTAGTTGTAACAACAAAAACATTTTTAATAAGTCCAGCTTACATCTATCAATATACCCAAATAGCTAAAACTATGCTTATTTACTTTATGAACTTTCTAATGTGTTCTGGTCAAAGCTCTCTTTATTACTCCATTACAATGACACTTCAAATCATGTGGTTTCTTCTGCACACACTACAGCACACGCTGTTGTTTTCATTGCTGCCAGTGTTTTTAATAGTAGCTGATTTTGTCAATTTTTCTGGTGTTTTAGCTACAATATTGTGGTAAGTAATATTTGTGAACTTATATCAATGACTTTTTTGAGAACGAATTAGTAATTCAAGGAAATGAAGGAGAAAAATAAAGGCTTCTACTCAGTTACTAATAATTTTAACTAATAATGTTGTAATTCGATGTAGAAAGAGTTTACAAAACAATTTTGTTGTTGGTATTCATATAATCTAAGAAATATTACATTAAAGCAATGCTCATCTATATCACATATTATTCTGTGATTAAAACTGATGATAAACATTAGTAAGGATTCTGTATGGTCTGGTATGGGAGGTTGTCAGGCAAGGGTGACACCGTGACTTACCACACTGGGTGACACCAACCCTGGTGATGCCACTGGTCTACCTTCTGCTTTAGAGCCAGACCTCTTAACTAGACCACCTATGGCAGGTGCTGGCTGTGGCTACTCCTGGTCATTAGTGAGACTGAGAGAGGTTAATGAACAAACATGAAAACTGGGCTAGGGTTCTTTGGATTTCCTTAACCTTTTTTTATTGTTAGCTGCCATAGAGTGCTCCCTCAACTCATGGCAATCCCAGGCACAACAGAATGAAATGCTACTGGATCCTGAGCCATCCCCATGATTGGTTGTGAATCTGATGGTTGTGATCCACACGGGGCTTTCATTGGCTGACTTTTGAAAGCAGGTCACCAGGCCTTTGTTCTTATTTTGTCTGCTGAAATCTGTTCAACATCACATCCCATATGAAGCCTCCACTTATAGATGGGTGGTGGCTGTGCATGAGGTACACTGGCCAGGAATAGAACCCAAGCCTCCCATGTGAAAGGTGAGAATTCTGCCACTGAACCACCATTAACCTTCTCCCTTTCTTTTAACCTCTGTACCCTTAGCTTTCACTGGAGAGGCTAGTACCTCAGATAATAAGTGGGAGAAGCAGGTCTTGATTCTAAAGCCAGTGCTTATTCTGCCCCACCGGGGCACTGCTGGGCTGTACCAGAAGTCATTAGAAAGTTAAGATAAGAATACCTTAAATTTATACAGAAAGGTTTGGAGATTATAGAACCCTTTCCTACCCAAGGGAGCTCTGATGGTGTAGTGCCTAAGGCATTTGACTGCTAACCAGAAGGCTGGGGTTCAAATCCACCAGCCACTGCTGGGAAGGAAGATTGGGCAATCTACTCCTGTAGAGATACTGCCTTGGAAACCCAAGGGGGGGGGTGTCTCTATGAGTCGGGATCAACTAGTTGGTCATGAGTTTGATTTTTTGTTTGTTTCCTACCCAAAGAAAAAATAGGAGAAAAATGATTATGGTTGTAATCACTTTCAAACTGAAAGGTTATATCTTGAAAGAAATGTAGGCAGTAGTGAAGGTGTAAAGGCAAAAAATAATTTCCTGGGGACAGTATTGTGCTATTTATCTGGTCAAAGGAAAACAGCTCTTTGCTGGCAAAGCCTGAGTTTTGTCAAGTAGTATGCTGCTTCCAGAGCTAGAGGCACACTGAGCCTGCTGAAATGAGTCCTTCTTTTGAAGGCAATCAGAAGGCTTTCTTTGCATGAGGTCTCTCATTCTGTTGGGCTTTTATTCCACTGGTTCTCATGTTCATTATCAGTAAATGCAGGGCTCCCAGTTTTATGCAAAAGTTTACCCCCAGGCTTGACTGTGTTACTAGGACACCCAAGATTCCAAGAAGAACATGTAATTGTTTCTGGCACAAGGGTGACTGTGAATGCCTGTCTCTGGGTTGCAAGATATCTGCTTTGCCTTGAGGCTTTTAATTGTCAGCATTCCACAGCTAGGCAGGTAAGGATGGGAGTGTGCTAATTAGATCAAGCGCTTGATCTTGAAGTCTGCATCAGCAATGACTAGGTAGTCGGCTTGGGAACTTTTTAGCACTACCTGTCTTTCTCTCAGTCTGCCCTGGAATGTAATTATCTTGTCAGCCAAGAAGCTGTGCAGCACAGCTGAGCGAGTACCCTGCAGCAGAAGCAGAGTGATAAGGGAAGACAAATGGACCCACAGTGCATGACTGTTCTGAGACAAACAAATTCACCGAGAGGCATTCAAGAATGGAGATTTAGAGAACAAAGAGGCTACATGGAGTATTTGTTACTGAGGGTACTTCAGATCTTCTCTTAATAAGATTACCCTGTCTTCTGAGAGGGTTCACAGACCTTTGCAAGTCCCAAGGCTTTAAAAAGCCTTTTTTTAAAATGGAAAATAACATAGGATTCAGTAGCAGCCTATGGGCTTTGCAGACCAAAAGGTAGGTAATAAAACTTGAAAGATGACTAGTAGGAAGTCAGTCAAAAGGATAAGAAAATAGAAAGCAGGTATATATGTCCAAAGACTGCTAAAGAAGTAGAGGCCCTTGCTACTCAAAGTGTGTTTGGTGGAGTGCCACATCAGTATCACATGGGAAAAAAAAAAAACCATACAACTCAATGCTGTTGAGTGGGAGCCGGACTCATAGTGACCCCTCCTTGGGTTTCCGAGGTGATATCACTATGGAAGTAGATTGCCCAATCTTCTTTCCAAGGACTGGCTGGTGGGTTTGAACCGCCAGCTTTCTATTTAGCAGTCAGCTGCCTTAAGCACTATGCCACCAGAGACTGTTAGGCTCCAGCTCAGAGCTCCTGAATCAGAATCTCATTTGAACAAGCCCCGAGTAACTGGATATACCAGAGTTCTCAGAAAACACTGATGGCTGAGTCTCAACTCCAGAACTACAGATTTAACCAGATCAGGGTGTGCTCCGGGTACTGGGATTTTAAAAAACTCCTTGTTGTTGTTGTTATGTGCTGTAGAGTCAGACCGACTCATAGCGACCCCTCCTTGGGTTTCTGAGGCAGTATCACTACAGAAGTAGATTGCTCAACCTTCCTTCCGAGGAGTGGCTGGTGGGTTAGGCACTACGCTACCAGAGCTCCTAAAAAAGTTCCCTAGGTGATTCTAATAAGCAGCAATGTTTCAGAACCCCTGGTAAGAATAGTATGTCTGGGAGAGGTTTTGGCAATTTAGAAAAATAAAAGCATTCTTTTTTGTAAAGCCTTTATATCAACAATTCATAAAAGGTTCTCTTCAGGCAGACTGACATTTTTTTAGTTAGTAAAACATACTTCCCTGCCTCAGGGCCAGGCACACAAACCTCTCCTCTAGAAAACTCAATCTCCAGGTTACTGCTTCATTAACCTCTCTTGAAAGAGGCCTTCCCTCAATCCCTATTCATAGGGACCCCCTTTAGGTTTCTGAGGTGGTGGAGCAGCTGGTGGGTTTAGAATCACCAACCTCCTGGCTAGCAGTCAAATGCCTTTGGTACCACACCACCAGAGCACATTTTCCCAACATCATTTATCTAAATAATTGTCCATTGTTATATACTTTTCTATCTCCTTGAAAGCACTATTAAAGTTGTAATTATATGGTTATGTATTCATTAATTATTTCATATGCTTTTCCTCCACTAGACTGAAAGCCCCATGAGGATAAAAACAGGGTCTGTTTTCATCCTTTGACTGCTAACTAGAAGGCTGGCAGTTCAAACCCACCAGCCACTCCTTGGAAAGAAGACTAGGCAATCTACTTCCATACAGATAACACCTCGAAACCCAAGGAGGGGTTGCTGTGAGTAGGATCCAACTCATGGGCAGTGAGTTTGGTTCGGTTTGTTTGGAGTTTAGTGCTTGGCACAGGAAAAGCACGTAAATATTTGTAGACTAAATGAATGAACACAGGGATCATCAGACTGGCTTGGAGGCCACATTTGGCCGATGTTATTAGATGCCACCACTGGTCTGTCAGTTTGTCGTACTGAAATGTCTTGGTGTGTTGCTGTAAGGCTGGAGGCTATGCTACTGGTATTTCAAATACCAGCAGGGTCACCCATGGTAGAGGGGTTTCAGCGGAGCTTCCAGACTAAGACAGACTGGGAAGAAGGACAGAATCATCCACTTCCGAAAAAACTGGCCCCTGAAAACCTTATGAATAGCAGTGAAAAATACATTCGGCCTGCTACTTGTATTTATCAGTTCCCACGCTCATCAATTATGCCCATTCATGGCTGCTTTCAATGCTGCATCAGTAGAGTTGTCACGACAGAGGCCATATTGCCCACAAACAGAAATTACTGGCTGACTCTTCACAGATAAGGCTGTCAGTTAAAATTTGAATTTCAGAGCAACCATGAATACATTTTTAGTATAAGCATATCTCAAATACTGCATGGGATATAATTATACTAAAATAATTACTTATTGCTTATTTGAAATTTAAATCCATCTATCTTTTTATGTGCTAACTCTGGCAAACCTATAGAAAAAGTATGCCAATTCCTGAAGTAATGAACAAAGTGTGATCTAAGTATTGAAGACTCCACAAATAACTTCTAAAACTCTATTTACTTTCTGAATATTCAACACAGCAGGGGCAATAAAATACTGAACTAACTTCTAATTACTACTAGCCCCTTACTAGAATATTTTGGCTCTTTCAGCTGGTTAAACTTAAAATTAAAATTTAAAAAGGTACTCCTAAATTCTTCTTATGTCCTGGGGGCTGTCAATTTAACTGTCTTCTTGTGCCTTGATCCCATATGAAATTTTTTAAAAGGCTATGCCATTATGCAGATGACTTGGTTGCAGTTAGGGGTCTTCATGGGGATCTGAGCTGGCTTTATTTCCCTTTAAACGTATGCTGTAATAGCCAGCCTCACAGACACCACCACAAGGAGGGCAACTGGAATCATAGGAAAGTCTTCAGGGTATGGATGGGGAAGTGGAGCCCTGAGAAAGTATAGAGAGGGGAAATTACACAGCTTTTACCACTTTGTGGTATGGAGAAGAGCCTTTGAAGAAATGGAATTTGTTCACTGATATCAGAGACCTTACCAAGGGTGCATTATAAGGGATAAGAAAACTGACAGTAGAAATAATTTGTTGGTCTCATCAAAGTTATCACATAAAGATATAAAAAATTAACCAAGTAAAATTTACCATATCCATGTAAAAAAATAACCAGATAGGTAAAAATGTAGTAACTTGAAGGTTTAAAGGTTATGGTGGAAGTGAGAGCAATTTTCATTTTATTTTAAAGTGGACACCGTAGAGTTGTCGTAACCATAATTATATTATGCCAATATGTTAAAATATGGAAGTATATGCAAAGAAAAAAGACAGGAAGGACATACATTAAAACATCAAGCCAAAATCCAAACCAAACCCACTGCCATCAAAGTGATTCTGACATATAGCAACCCTATAGGACAGAGTGACGGCTAACCAGAAGGCTGGCAGTTCAAACCCACCAGCCACTCCTCAGAAGGAAGGTTGGGCAGTCCTACTTCTGTAGTGATACTGCCTCGGAAACCCAAGGAGGGGTCGCTATGAG
>NW_006921671.1:7586172-7624640 GCF_000298275.1 Orycteropus afer afer
CACTCCTCAGAAGGAAGGTTGGGCAGTCCTACTTCTGTAGTGATACTGCCTCGGAAACCCAAGGAGGGGTCGCTATGAGTCGGGGCCGACTCGACAGCACATAACAACAACAACAACATAGGACAGAGGGGGAGCTCTGGTGGCATAGTGTCTAAGGTATCTGACTACTAAGCAGAAGGCTGGTGGTTCAAACCCACCAGCTGCTCCTCGGAAGGAAGATTAGGCAATCTACTTCTGTAGTGGTACAGCCTCAGAAACCTAAAGAGGGGTTGCTATGAGTTGGATCCAACTCCACAGCAGTGAGTTTTTTTTGTTGTTGTTGTTTATAAGACAGAGTAGGATTTCCCCCATAGGATTTCTAAGGCTGTAAATCTTACGGAAGCACATGGCCTCATCTTTCTCCCATGGAAAGTTTGAATCACCCACCCTTTGGTTAGCGGTGAAATGTTTTAATCACTGCATCACAAGAGCTCCTAAAATTATGTCTGAGTGCTGGGTTTATGTTTGTTCTTTTTTTTCTTCTTTGTGCTTTTCTGTATTTTTCTCATTCTCTCTTTAGAAATAAGAAAAGAACAATTTAAAGATTTCCTCTCTCTCTCTTTCTTTGGCCATGTTCCCACACTGCTGGTGGGAGAGTAACTAGTACAATCACTTTGGAGAGCAAGTTGGACAAACTTAGTAGAATTGAAAAAGCTATTCCTCCCTTGACCCAAGGACTTCACGCCTAGATATGGATTGTCAATTGAGAACTTGTGTGCAAGGATGTGCTTACTGGAATATTTGCAATATTGCACAAATTGGAAGCAACCCAATGTCTATCAGTTGCAGAATGAATACACTAGACTATACATGCTTAAGGGAATAGATAGAGCAGTGGAACAGAAAAAACTAGAGATATATGTTTCTAGAATAAACGAGAGCATTTGTAACTAGAGCTAAATGTTGTTGGTAGGTGCTGTGAGGTTTATTCTGACTCACAGAGATCCTATGTGTAACAGAATGAAACACTGCCCGGTCCTACACCATTCTCACAATTGTTGCTTTGTTTGAGCCCATTGTTGCAGCTACTGTGTCAGTCCAACTTGGTGACGGTCTTCCTATTTTTTGCTGATGCTTTAATTTACAAAGCATGATAACATGCCCAAAGTACATGAGGCAGAGTCTCGTAATCTCTGCTTCTAAGGAACACTCTGGTTGTACTTCTTCCAAGACAGATTTGTTTTTCTGGTAGTCCATGGTATATTTAATATTCTTCACCAACACCATCATTCAAATGTATCAATTCTTCTATGGTCTTCCTTATTCATTGTCCAATTTTCACATGCACTGAGGCAATTGAATACCATGGCTTGGGTCAGGTACACCTTAGTCCTCAAAGTGGCATCCTTGATCTTTTACACTTTAAAGAAATCTTTTGCAGCAGATTTGCCCAATGTAATGTCATTTGATTTCTTGACTGCTGCTTTTATGGGTATTGATTATGGATCCAAGTAAAATGAAATCCTTGACAACTTCAATATTGTCTTTTACCACGATGTAGTATTGGGCTAACCATGTTCTTATGTTGAGGTGTAATCATACTGAAGACTGTAGTCTTTGATCTTCATTAGTAGGTGCCTCAAGTCTTCTTCACTTTCAGAAAGCAAGGTTTTGTCAGCTGCATACTGCAGGTTATTGAAGAATCTTCCTCCAATCCTGATGCTACATTCTTCTGTATACAGTCCAGCTTCTCGGATTATTTGCTCAGCATACAGATTGAATAAGTATGATGAAAGGATTTAACCCTGACACATGTCTTTTCTGATTTTAAACCATGCAGTATCCCTTGTTCTCTTTGAGAAACTGCCTCTTGGTCTATGTACAGGTTCCTCATGAGCATAATACAGTGTTCTGGAATTCCCATTCTTTGTGATTTTACCCATAACTTGTTCTGATCCTCAGAGCTGAATACCTTTGATTAGTCAATAAAATACAGGTAAACATGTTTCTGGTATTCTCTGCTTTCAGCCAAAATCTACCTGACATCAGCAATAATATCCCTTGTTCCATCTTCTCTTCTGAAACTGGCTTGAATTTCTGACAATTCCCTGTCAATGTAGTGCTGCAACTGTTTTTGACTTATCTTCAGCAAAATTTTACTTGCATTTGATATTATTGATATTGTCCTATAATTTTTGTGTTCTGTTGGTTCACCTTTCTTTGGAACAGACCTGTATGGATCTCTTCCAGTTGGTTGGCCAGATAGCTGTCTTCTAAATTTCTTGGCATGGACAAGTGAGCACTTTTCATGTTTTATCCATTGGTTAAACCATCTTAATTGGTATTCCATCAATTTCCAAAGCCTTGTTTTTCACCAATGCCTTCAGTGCAGCTTGGACTTCTTCCTTCGGTACCATTGGTTCTTGATCATATGCTACCCCCTGAAATGGTTGAATGTTATCCAATACTTTTTGGTATAGTGACTCTATGTAAACCCTAATGTGAATTATGGTATTTAGTTAAAAATAAAGTATCAATATTGGTTGATCAATTGTAACAAATGTACCACAGGAATACAAGATGTTAATAGTAGGAATCATGTGCAAGGATGTAGGGAGCATAAATGGGAAGTCTATATTTTCCATACAATTTTTTCTATTAACCTAAAATTTCTCTAAAAAAATAAATCTATTAAAAATATATGAGAATGATAAACACTGAATTGCAGATACTGGTTGCATCTGTGAAAGGACAAAGGGGAATAAGAGTAGGGTTAGGCAATTGCACAGGAAGCAACATACCTTGATGCTTGATTTCTTTTAGAATAGTTGAAATAAAGATGTGGGAAAATGTTAAGATTTGAGCTGGGCAGTAGCTATGTGGGTGTTTATTGTATCACTCTATTTTTCTGTTTGCTTGAATTATATCACCATAATAAACAGATAGTCTTTTCAGACCATATGTCCCCCTTTGGTTGAAACTGTGATTACCATAGGTAGTGGCTTGTTTAAGTGGATTGACCAATGGTGTAATTCTCCCTGGCTACGTGGCCTATTCTTACCACTCAGAGCTGAATTAACCCACAGGGAAGAACCTAAATGTATCTGTATAACTTTTTTAATTGCTCCGTTCATCTAAATTAACAAAAATCTAAAGGCTCTTCATCAAGTGTTCACTGGCCTTAAAGGATTCTGCCCTTAATAGGGAATTGATCTATTGGTTCATCCATCAATTAGTTCTTCTCCACCCTTGGGCTCTTTGCTTTAACTGCTCAGTGACCTTTTCATTTTTCTTCCAAATGTTATTTATTTTGTTGTGCTGTAGAGAATATACACAGCAAAACATACATCAATTCAACAGTTTCTACATGTACATCATTGTGCATTCATTGATTGTACAACATCGTGACATTGATTACATTGTTCGAGTTGTACAACTATTCTCAGCCTCCTTTGCTGATGCTCCTCCTCATTAACATATACTCACAGCTGCTTAAGGTTCCTATCTAATATTTGTTGTTGTTGTCAATTTGATTCCCTATAGATAGTTCTTAAAAGAGCAGAATGCTCAAAGCAGACTTTCGGACTAGATAAGCTAAACTATTGTTTAGTTTTAAGATGACTTCAAGAGATATGTTGGTCTAAGGCTTAAAGATTATCTTAGGGCAATAGTTTCAGCAGTTCATCCACTCTCCATGATCCTAGAAAGTCTAGAATTGATGAAAATTTGAATTTTTGTCTGTGTTTTCCCCCTTTTGATCAAGATTCTTCTGTGGAATGTTTGTTCAGAGTATTCAGTAATGGTAGCTGGCCACCATCCAGTTCTTCTGGTCTCATGGTATAGGAGGCAGTTGTTCATGGAGGCATTTAGCCACACATTCCATATCCTCCCCTATTCCTGATTCTTCTTCCTCTAGCACTCCAGTCAAATAAAGACCAGTTTTGTGTCTTAGATAGTTGCTTGCAAGCTTTTAAGACCCCAGATACTAGGCACTGAACTAGGAGGTAGAACAGAAACACTAAACAGGTTATTAGGCCAGTTAACTGGGATGTCTCATGGAACCCTGACACTAAACCTCCAAACCAAGAAACAGATCCCATGAGGTGTTTGGTTGTAAATAAGCAGCTTCAGCAACTATTTTCTTTTTTTTCTGTCATTGTTGTAAACAGATCTGACATACAACTTTTTCCAATGCAACTTTTTACAGGTATACAACTTAGTAACAGTAATTAAAATAATTCACTGTGCAACCTTACCCTTAATCAATGAGATTTCTCTATTACTGTTAACACTTCTTTTCTCTCTTCCTCCTGCTCCTGGTAACCTCTAATAAATTTTATTCTCTAAATGTATTCCTTTTCTTGTCTTTTTGTATAAGGGATGCCATACAATATTTGCCCTTTATGATTGGCTTATTTCATTCAGCATAATGTCTTTCAAATCCATCCATACTGTAGCACATATCAAGACTTCATTTCTCCTACTGGCTGAGTAGTATTCCATTGTATATATGTACCACATTTTGTTTATCCTTTCATCTATTGTTGGGCATTTATGTTATTTCAACTTTTTGGCTACTATGAATAGTGCTCCAAAGAACATTGATTCACATGTCTCTTTTTGAGTCTCTGCTTTCAAGTCTTTTGGGTATATACCTAAGAGTGGAATTGCTAGGTCATATAATAGTTTCTATTTTAGTTTTTTGAGGAACTGCCAAACAATACCTGTACCATTTTGCATTCCCATGAGCAGTAGACAAGGGTTTCAGTTTCTCCACATTCTAGCTAATATTTATTATATTCTGTGTTTTTTTTTTTTCTTTTTTCTTTTTAAATCTTAGCTATCCTAGTGAGAGTGAAAAAAGTATCTCATGGTGGTTTTTATTTGCATCTCTCTTATAACTAATGATGCTGAGCATATTTTTATGTATTTGATGGCCATTTGAATGTCCTTTTTGATGAAAGGTCTATTCAAATCCTTACCCTCTTCATGACCGGGTTATTTGTCTTTTTGTTGTTGTTGAAGTTTTGTGTACATTTTAGTTATTAGATTCTTGTTAGATATATAGTTTATGAATATGTTCTCCCAGTTGGTAGCTTGTTTTTTCACTTTTTTGGTAAAGTTTTATGATGAACAAAAGTTTTTTTCAAACAAAAAATTTTATGAGATCCCACTTACTTGTTTTGTCTTTTGTCTTTTGTTGTGTAGGCTCTTATTGTTATGTTAGATGATAATATTGTTGTTAGATAATCCACTGTTGAATGCTAGGCCTAACAGCATTGCCCTTGCTTTTTCTTCTCAGAATTTTATGGTTTCAGTTTGCACATTTAGGCCCTTAATCCTTTTGAATTTGTTTTTGTGTTGTGGTGTGAAGTATGGATCCTGTTCCATTTGTCAGGAAATCCAATCTCTCCAGCACCATTTATTGAAGAGACTCTTCTTTCCACATTGAAAGGACTTAGCACTCTTGTCAAAAATCAGTTGACTATAGATATGTGTGTGTTCAGTGACTTTTAAAGTCAGTTATTTTATCCAAAAGGCTACTCTGGTAGTCTAGTGGTTAGGAATTGGCATGCTCATTCACTACTGCAATCCTCTTTCAATCATAACTTAATATTTTAAGTCTGTGGATTTGGACTGGCTGGGTTCAAATCCTGACTTTTACATGCAACTCATTTTGATATTTTGGGTTCTATAGCCATAACTTGGAGATTAAATGCCAAAACTAGTGTAAAACTATTAACAGCCTGTCTGCCACCTAATAAACTATCAGCAAATTTAACCTATAATTACTGTATTTATGGCTCCATAATATCACTGGCCCTCATTTCTCACTACTGCAAAATGAAGGTCTTGGTGTAATACTATGATACTAGTAGCACCAACCACCACTCGTCTGACAGTTTGTCATATTGTGTTTGTCATACTGCTTGCATGTTGCTGTGAGGCTGGATGCTATGCTACCAGTATTTCAAATACAGCAGGGTCACCCGTGATGGACTGGTTTCAGCAGAACTTCAAGACTAAGACAGACAGAGGCTAATACCAGCATATCTACAATACTGCATTACCATTAACACCAAACACCAGGCTACAGATAAACATCTGAGAAGATAAGATGGGGGTGAATGAACAAGATTATACTCTAGACCAAGGTTCTTAGATTCAGCTGAGGCTAATCTTGCACAGATACCAGTGATACAAAATACCCGCAATCCTCACAGAAACAACAGAAGACAGACATAAAGCAATACCTCACAGACAGCTAGCCACTGTGGGAGAGAGATCCAATGGATCTATTGACTCAGGACCATAGTACTGGGGGACACCAGACTCAGCTGGCACAATAAAATACATAAAAATCTTGTTCCTCATCCTACATTGGTGAGTAACAACCAGGGTCTTAAAACCTTTTAAGCAACCACTATGATGTAGCTGATGATCTCCTGAAATCAGAAGTGAAGAAGAGTGCAAAAAAAACAAGGGCATTTGGGAACAATGAGCCCTAGGACATGATGGACTTCAAGACCAGAAGAAATAGATGGTGCCCAGCTACCAATGCCAACCACTCAGGAAAGGATCAAAACTGGAGATCCTGGATAGAGTGAGAGGGAAAACGAGGAACAAAATCCAAAAACAAAATAATGACCAGAATTACTGGTCAGATGGAGTCTGGTGCAACCCCCAATACAAAGGTCCTGGGATACACTTCAGGCCTGGAATAAAACTCACTCCCAGGGGCTGGCTCTCAGACCAATAGTAAAGAAGATGTACATGCAAACCACTCAACCCAGGGTGATGCACCCACGTACTCTTGCATCCCTTGGAGCAATCAACCACAGGGTACCAGAGGAGCAACGTTCACACAGAGGAAATGCAGGATGCACAGGAGTGCATACCTATGAGGGGCACAGGGGGAGGGAGTACTGAGAAGGGAGGGAAGGAGAGTGGGTTAGGGTTAGGGGTGGTAACTGGGGAGTGAAACCAAATGTACATGAAGTGTTGAATGTAAAACAAACTCTGCTCTGTAACTTTGCACCTAAAGCACCATTAAAAAAAAAAAAGAGTAAGACAGAGTTGGAAGAAGGAAGAGACCATCCACTTCTGAAGGAATTGGCCAGTAAAAACCTTATGAATAGCAATGAAACACTATCTGATATATTACTGAAAAACAGCACTGTAACATTGTTTGATATAGTTTGATATAGAGGATGAACCCCTCAGGTTGGAAGGCACTCAAAATATGACTAGGAAAGAGCTGCCTTGATGCCAACCTTGATGATGTGGATGGAGTAAAGTTTTCAGGACCTCCTTTTGTGATGTGGCACAACTCAAGACAAGAAGAAACAGCTGCAAATATTTCTTAATAATCGGAGTATGGAATGTACGAAGTATGACTCTAGGAAAATGGGAAGTTGTCAAAAATGAAATGGAGTGCATAAAGATCGATATCCTAGGCATTAGTAAGCTGAAATGGACTGGGTTTGGCCATTTAGAATCAGACAACCATATGATTTACTATGCCAGGAATGGCTAATCGAAGAGGAATGGTGTGGCATTCACCATCACAAAGAATGCTTCAAGATCTATCCTGAAGTACAATGCTGTCAGTGACAAGATAATATCCATACACATATGAGGAAGACCAGTTAATATTACTATTATTCAAATTTACACAGCAACCAAAGATGAGGAAATGGAAGATTTTTATCAACTTCTGCAGTCTGAAATCAACTGAACATGCAATCAAGATGTGTTAATTATCACTGGTGATTGGAATGCAAAAGATGGAAATGAAGAAGAATCACCAGTAGTTGGAAAATATGGTCTCAGTGACAGAAATGACACTGGAGATTGCATGATAGAATTTTGCAAGACCAATGACTTATTCATTGCAAATACCTTTTTTTCAACAACACAAATGGCAGCTATACACATGGACTTCACCACAGGAATCAGATTGACTACATCTGGTGCAAGAGCAATGGAGAAGCTCAATATCTTTAGCCAAAACAAGGCTAGGAGCTGATTGTGGAAGAGACCATCAACTGCTCATATGCAAGTTCAAGTTGAAACTGAAGACAATTAAAACAACACCACGAGAGCCAAAATATGACCTTGATTTTATCCTTCCTGAATTTAGAGACCATCTAAAGAATAGATTCAATGCATTGAACACCAATGATGAAAAACCAGAAGAATTGTTGGATGACATCAAGAACATCATCCATGAAGAAAGCAAAAGGTCATTAAAAAGATGGGAAAGGGAGAAAAGACCAAAGTGAATGTCAGAAGAGACTCTGAAACTTGCCCTAGAAGAGAGAGTAGCTAAAGCAAATGGGAGAGCCAACAGGATAAAAGAGCTGAACAGAAGATTTCAAAGAGCAGCTTGAGAAGACAAAATCAATTATTATAATGAAATGTGCCAAGAGTTGGAGGTACAAAACCAAAAGGGAAGAACACACTTGGCATTTCTCAAGCTGAAAGAACTGAGGAAAAATTTAAGCCTTGAATTATAATATTGAAAGATTCCATGGGCAATATGTTGAATGATGCAGGAAACATCTAAAGAAGATGGATGAAATACACAGAGTCACTCATACCAAAAAGAATTGGTAGATGATCAACCATTTCGGGAGGTGGCATATGTTCAAGAACCAATGGTATTGAAGGAAGAAGTCAAGGCTGCACTGAAGGAATTGTCAAAAAAACAAGGCTTCAGGAATTGACGGAATATCTATTGAGATGTTTCAGCAAACAGATGTCCCACTGGAGGCACTCACTTGCCTGTGCCAAAAGACTTGAAAGACAGCTACCTGACCAACTGACTAGAAGAGATCTATACTTTTACCCATTCCAAAGAAAGGTGATCCCATAGAATGTGGAAATTATCAAACAATATCATTGATATCACACACAAGTAAAATCTTCCCAAAGATAATTCAAAAACGGTTGTGACAGTATATTGACAGAGAACTTCCAGAAATGCAAACTGGATTCAAAAGGGGACGTGGAGAGAGGGATATCATAGCCAATGTCAGATGGATCTTGGCTCAAAGCAAAGAATACCAGAAAGATGTTTACTTGTGTTTAATTGACTATGCAAAGCATTCTATTGTGTGGATCATAATAAATTATGGATAACATTGAGAAGAATGGGAATTCCAGAACACTTAATTGTACTCATGAGGAACCTGTACATAGGCTGTTGTTCAAACACAACAAGTGGATACTGCATGGTTTAAAATCAGGACGGGAGTGCATCAGTGTTGTATCTTTTCACCATACTTATTCAACTTGTTTGCTGAGCAAATAATCCAAGAAACTGGACTACATGAAGATGAACATGGCATCAGGATTGGAGGAAGGCTTATTAATATGTGATATGCAGACAACACAACTTTGCTCACTGAAAGTGAGGATGACTTAGAGCACTTACTGATGAAAATTAAAGACTACAGTCTACAGTACGGATTACACCTCAACATAAAGAAAACAAAAATCCTCACAACTGGACCAATAAGCAGCATCATGATAGATGGAGAAAAGATTGAAGTTGTCAAAAACTTCATATTACTTGGTTCTACAATCAATGCCAATGGAAGCAGCAGTCAAGACATCAAAAGACTAATTGCATTGGGCAAATCTGCTGCAAAAGATGTCTTTCGAGTGCTGAAGAGCAAAGATATCTCCTTGAAGACTAAGATGCGCCTAACCCAAGCCATGGTATTTTCAATCGTCTCATATGCATGAGAGCTGGACAATGAATAAGGAAAGAAGAGCTGATGCTTTTGAGTTGTGGTGTTGGTAAAGAAGGCAGAAAGTACCATGGAGTGCTAAAAGGACTAACAGATCTGTCTTGGAAGAAGTGTAGCTGGAATGCTCCTTGAAAGCAAGAATGGCCAGACTTCATCTCACATACTGTTGTCAGAAGGGAACATTCTTTGAGAAGGATGTCATGCTTGGTAAAGTGGAGGGTCAATGAAAGAGGAGAAGGCCCTCAATGATATGGATAGACACAGTGGCTGCAGCGATGGGCTCAGGTATAGTAGGGATTGTGAGGCTGGC
Source organism: Orycteropus afer afer (assembly GCF_000298275.1). Lineage (NCBI taxonomy): Eukaryota > Metazoa > Chordata > Mammalia > Tubulidentata > Orycteropodidae > Orycteropus > Orycteropus afer. The sequence goes on from NW_006921671.1 coordinate 7,596,220, forward strand.
ACAGGACCAGTTAGTGTTCCATTCTGTTGTACATAAGGTCACTATGAGTCAGAGATGACTCAAGGGCAAATAACAACAACAACATGGGCACAATGTTGAATGATGCAGGAAACATCAAAAGAAGATGGAAGGAATACATAGAGTCACTGTACCAAAAAGAAGTGGTTGATGTTCATCCATTTCAGAAGGTGGCATATGATCAAGAACCAATGGTACTGAAGGAAGAAGTTCAAGCTGCACTGAAGGAATTGGCCAAAAAAAAAAAAACAAGGCTCCAGGAATTGATGGGATACCCATTGAGATGTTTCAACAAATGGATGCCATGCTGGAGGCCCTCACTTGGCTACACCAAGAAATTTGGAAGACAGCTGGCCAAGCGATTAGAAGAGATCCATATTTGTACCCATTCTAAAGAAAGCTGATCCCAAAGAATGTGGAAATTATCAATCAATATCATTAATATCACACACAAGTAAAATCCTGCTGAAGATAATTCAAAAATGGTTGCAGCAGTATGACAAAGAACTTCCAGAAATGCAAACTAGATTCAGAAGAGTACTTGGAACGAGGGATATCACTGCTGATGTCAGATGGATCTATGCTTAAAACAAAGAATACCAGAAGGATGTTTACTTGTGTTTTATTGACTATGCAAAAACATTTAATTGTGTGAATCATAACAAATTATGGATAACATCCATAGAAGAATGGGAATTCCAGGACACTTAATTGTGCTCATGAAGAACCTGTACAGAGACCAGGGGGCTGTCATTCAAACAGAACAAGGAGATAGTACATGGTTTAAAATCAGGAAGGGAGTGTGTCAAGGTTGTATCCTTCCACCATACTTATTCAATCTCTACACTGAGCAAATAACCTGAGAAGCTGGACTATATGAAGAATGTGGCATCAGGATTGGAAGAAGACTCATTAACAACCTGCAATATGCAGATGACACAACTTCATTTGCTGAAAGTCAAGATGTCGTGAAACACTTACTGACTAAGATTAGAGACTAAGTCTGCAGTATGGATTACACCTCAACAAAAAGAAAACAAAAATCCTCATAAGTGGACCAATAAGCAGCATCATGATAAATGGAGAAAAATTGAAATTGTCAAAGATTTCATATCACTGGGTTCCACAATCAACACCAATGGAAGCAGCATCAAGAAATCAGATGATGTATTGCACTGGAAAAATCTGCTGCAAAAACCTCTTTAAAGTGCTGATGAGCAAAGATGTCTCTTTGAAGACTAGGGAGCATGTAACACAAGCCATGTTATTTTTAATCACCTCATACACATGTGAGAGCTGGACAATGAGCTAGGTAGACCAAAGAAGAGTTGATGCTTTTGAGTTGTGTTGGAGAAGAATACTGAAAGTACCAGGGACTGCCGGAGAACTAACAAATCTGTCTGGAAGAAGTACAGCCAGAATTCTCCTTGGAAGCAAGAATGGCCAGACCTTGTCTCAACTACTTTGGTCATGTTGTCAGAAGGGACCATTCCCTGGAGAAGGATATCATACTTGGTAAAGTGGAGGGTTGGCGGAAGAAAGGAAAGCCCTAAACAAGATGGATTGGCACAATGGCTGCAATTATGGGCTCAGGTATAGCAAGGATTGTGGGGCTGGCACAGGACGGGGCTGTGTTTTGTTCTGCTGTACATAGGGTCGCTATGAGTCAGAACCGACTTGATGGCACCTAACAACAACAACAATAATATCATCAAAGGTAGTTTTATGATTTCAAATTGATACACTGTCCCTCCTAACAAAAATGATAAGTAGAAAAAAATGCTAACAGGCATGAAGTTTGTAGTATTGTCCCTACTCCAGAGTCCCTACGACTCAGAGTCATTCACTGCTAAAGCTGCAGGTCATTGGGTCCAGTCCTCTCATTTTGTAAAATGTGAGGCCCAAGACATAAGAGATTTTTATCAGAGAAAAATAGTTTTGATTTTTTCTAGCAGTGAATATTATAAAACAAAACAATAATAGGACAGGCTAACAAATAGCAAAAGTCTTCCTTTTTAATTTTATCTCCTTTCTCTGCTTTATCACTGCAATGAAAACCTCAAAAGAGGAACACAAGGAAAGAAGGAGTGAAGAAAAAAACCTATGTCATTGACTTCTCAAAAATTCAGAATTGTGTATGGGAGATAATTTTCATATGCCACGTGAGAACATCAGGCCCTCAGCACATTATGGCTATCCTTTATGAGTGTTTTAGATTTAATAGGTAATTCTTCAGGGATTTTCCTTTCATAGCCTAGTAAGAAGGCTTTGAAGCTGCTCCAAGAGTTTGGTCCTAAGACTGATGATAGTGTTTGTCTCCTGTCTGGTACAGCAGTCTGCATCCAAGGTAGATAGGATGGAGGAAGGGACAGCCAAGACTGCGGAGGAATATGGCACTGGATCAGATACCCCCCTCCTGTTCCCTGTACCTGGGCTCCCTCAACCTTGACAGGTATTTGCCAGACAAAACTCCAAGTCACTGTTTAGAACATTTGACCCAACTTGAGAAGAGATGAGGTGCTGGCATTATAGTTTTGGTTTGTTTTTAATAATTCAACAAATATTCAGAGAACCAAGCACTAGGCTAAATAGAAAGTTGAGCAAGACTCATCATTCTTTTCAAGATATAGGGCTTTTTGTCTCCAGAGGAAGGTGTCCTTTGGTAGTATAAAAACCTGTTTGTGCCCCCTGTCCCTGTGTTTTGGATATATCACTGTGTCCTGAAAACAACTGGGATATAAGTTAGTGCTTATAGATGTTAGTGAGTAAACTAGAAGTTTCTATTACCAATTTACTTCATATTTGCCCTCTCGGTGCTCTATTTCAACATTACATCACAAATACCAGGTCATATAAAAATAGTTGTTATTAACTTCACAAAAGTCATCTTTTCCGGCCAGATGTAGACATTTTGAAAGATACAGGATATTTCTAAATTTTACAAATAACCCCATATGATTAATAACACGATCTGAAACATAGTAAAGAATACTGACTTAATTGCTTTGTATCTCAGTATCTCATTCAGAAAGAATGACTAGTCAAATTAGACAGTTGGGGCTTTGGAACCTCATACTGTCTTCGTGCAAATTAATAGTAACCATTTAAAAACAGTAGAAGAAATCTAACTTTTTTAAAAAAAACTTGGGTAATTGAATCTTGATTCAAAATGGTATTTAGCACTAGAATGTAATATACTACCTACTGCTCAGTCTATTATCTATCATTATCTTTTAAACCTTATAACTGGAAAAACAGGAAAATATTTATAATAATAAGATTTGCTCAAAATCATCTATTTGCTGGAGTCTGGGGTGCACATTATAGTCATATTGAACTGAAGGAAAAAAAAAAAATTCCTTCTGTAATTTCCATTAGAGCCATCACTTAGTTGGTTTATTTACCTTATTGCTCGCTGGTTTTGTGTTTCAGTGATTTTTTGGTAGTATGTTCCTTATAATACAGCTATGCAAACATGAGTTTGCTTTATTGTGTCCATTGTTTGTTCATCTCTATTATAATATGCAGCAACACTACACACCTGGGAAGTCCAAAGCACCTTTACCAAAATTACTGAAGAATAAAAAAGAAACAGTCATTTTTACTGCATTCATTAATTCTATTTGCTGCAAGACAGGGCCACCATTGAACCTACCCTATTCCCTGCCTGCTGTGCAGCCATGTAACTGTGCTTAACACATAACTCTTTGGTGAACAATTTTCCTTCTGTAATTTCCATTATAGCCACCACTTAGTTGGTTTATTTATCTATCTTATCACTGGTTTTATTTTTCAGTGATTTTTTTGGTAGTTATGTTCCTTACAATACAACTATCCAAATGTGAGGTTGCTCAGGGCTCCTGTACATATAGGGCTCCTTCAAAGAGATTGAAATTGAAAAGCAACACAAGCCATTATCTGTCTATTTTTAGTTTTCATTATCAATAAAACAAGAGATCAGCATTTTCATGCTGTGTGAAGCCTTCAGGGAAGTATAATGCTGCTGTCATTATCTTTCGACCAGGCTGCTGCCTGCTGTACTAATGTAGATGGAATGATGAGACCGTCAAAATAAAAATAAAATCATAAAATGATCAGAGTCAGAGTGGGCTGCTGACCTGGCCTACTGCATAGCTCCCTGATAATGTCCCTTTGAATTTAGTGGAGCCTGGATGGTAAAGCCTGCAGATGATAACAGGACATAAATTCGCCTCATAATGAGATTAGTAGGCAGGCAAAATAAATGTCCTGCTGTTACATTAGAGGCAGGCTCTAATCTGGCATTTTCCTTGAAAATGATCATTTCCTTTGCAACAGGGGAACCATGGATGCATCTAGCTTAAATCCAACAGGTTCCATTTTGCCTTGTACTTATTTTTTATCTTCCTCTGCCTTTTTAGTAGCCATTTAGAGGAGGCATATAAATGAGATGTGGGTCTTAAAGACTGTGTGTTACAGGAGTCTATTTTTATGGTCATCAATCACGTTTTCCCTCCCTTTGAAAGAAAAGTTCTGTGCAAGTGCCCCCTCCCCAGCTTTCTAAACAGGAGCCCTGCTGTGGAGGAGGTGTTGTGACCTGCAGGGTCCTCTCACTGTAGCCTTAAGGATCAAAGGTAGAATAGACTTGCTTTTGTATTTGGAGGTTTTTCGTTTTTTTTTAATCTTCACTGCAATTCTACTACTTAAACTACTGGAAACAAGTATCACATAATAAAGAGCCTTAAGAAAATGCTGAGATCAGGTGAAACCACATGGTCTCTGAACAGAACAAAGACCTTGAGTATGTAGTCTGATTGCAAGGGACTTCCTTGGCTTTTAGCAGAAGGCAATCTGGCCTTGGAGTACAATATCCTTCTCTCATTAGAAATGCAAGATAGGATCTCCTCCTGGATCCTTTCTACTGAACCTGATGCAAGTTCATGGGCAACACCATCCTTAGTGGCAAGTGGCATTTAATCAAAGCCTTCTGTGAAATAATCTCACAGCTTCCTGAGCCCTGCAAAGTCACCAAGCAAGTTAAGAGGTCCTTTCAAAAGAAATGGGAGCTCAGACTCTGAATTTAGGAGACTTTGATGATTCAGCATAGAAGACACAGGCAATTTAATGTAAACCTATGTTCTATACATTTTCTAGGGCCCTTGTTAAAGACTCCTTATTTCTCTGTGAAACTGCAAATTAATAGATGATTTGCTAGTACTCCTATTCATGGTATTTTGACATATTATTTTTCTTAGGCTGAATAGAAACTTCTGAAGTTCCCATGTGCATTGTACAGTTTGCAAAGTGGTTCACGAGCATTATTTCATTTAACGAACCATTTCCTTTACTGCAGTTGCTGCTTCTATCCAAAAATGTAAACTGAAAATCCAGGTACTATAGGGGAGATATTATTTTGGGGTCCAATTTAGCAAGTTTTTCTTTCAATTTTCCACTTCTTATTGCCTGAATTGTGTTCCTACTTGTGTATTTTCTGTGTCTAATTTATAAACATCAAACAATGTACCATCAGCAATTCTCTTCCCACACTCCAGATTTCTTCTGAGCTCTGTTAACTACCTCCTCATCAGATGAAATAGTTCAAGGGAAGACAGACTGTTTTTCTGTTAGGTGGGTGGTCCTATGTTCAATGTACTGTGTTCCAACTCTTCATTTCCATAACTCTTCTTCCTTGCCCCACCATATCTACTCCCCTCACTGTAACTCTATGTTAGTAATTAATATTTAAGCAAGTAACTGAAACCACTTTGCCAAGTACCCAGCATATTTGGAATGTGTTAATGTGTATCTAGTGGCCTTGCCATGTGCTAAATTCACAGAATTAATGTTAAAGTTTCATGATGAATAATCTCCCTGAAAAAAATTTCCCTAATTATGGTTGCTTACCTCATATAAATGAACTTGTTCTTGGGTCACAGCAAAGATCAATAACATGTTATTTTGCACCAGCTTATCAATGAGTTGTCCGATTGTTGGATATTCCTAAAATTAACATTTAGATTTTAAGTACCATTTTAATAAAAAGACATAAAATAAAGGGATATTTATTGCAAAGATATCTTACTGGGTTTGGCATTTCATAGCTCATATCTAAATAAGCAGATACACAATCAGCATCATTCACTTAGCTGACTTAATAATGGTTTGTTAAGTTGTGTAAATCCAATTAGATTTTCATTCCTGAGAGTCAGTTGCAATGCATATAATATTATGCTCTGCCATTTCTAAGCAGAGCACTTGAAATTTATTTAAAGACTTAAAGGATGTCATATTTTCAAGGGTAGAGAAACATTTCTTCTCTAAGTGCCACTTGCCAGCAAGCTAAGAATGTTACAGCTGAGGGAGGGGCAGTTAGACCAAGACAAATATGACAGGTGACTCTTGTAGCTCTGAAACTCTTAGCAGAATTAGATGAGGTGGGATGAAGGTTGAGGAACCGGCAGCCTGCTAAGGAATGACATAGACATACTACAATCCTACATCTGCCTGATTTCCTTGGACCATTTTTGGGTTTGGATTTATCGTCTTTTTGATGTCACAAATTGGTTTTATGGGACCCTGTGATATTTTACAGGACAATTGAAAACTCATTACAGTACTTCTGTTTCACTGACATATTCATTCTCAAGTGATGTGAGCACTTTTAAAAAATAAGTCTTGCTATCAGTTATCAAATTTAAAGATGGCCTCTCCGAGGTTGGAAAACAGAGCATATTTGCCTGTTGTATCCAAATATGGACAATATACAAAGAGGAACTCAAATGAGGGAATAGACTGAAAATAATTAAACTAAGGATATGTCAGTTATGTGTGAAGTCTTCCAGAATAAAGGAACACTACTAAATAAGTCCTCCTATCCCCTTATGTAAAGAAAATAAAAATCCTCACAACTGAACCAATAAGCAGCATCATGATAAATGGAGGAAAGACTGAAGTTGTCAAAGATTTCATATTATCTCGCTCCACAATCAACACCAATGATAGCAGCAGTCAAGAAATCAGATGACATATTGCACTGGGCAAATCTGCTACAAAGGACCTCTTTAAAGTGCTGAAGAGCAAAGATGTCTCTTTGAAGACTAAGGTGCACCTGACCCAAGCCATGGCATTTTCAATAACCTCATATGCATGTGAAAGCTGCCCAATGAATAAGGAAGACTAAAGAAGAGTTGATGCTTTTGAGTTGTGGTATTAGTGAAGAATACTGAAAGTACCATGGACTGCCAGAAGAACTAATAGATCTGTCCTGGAAGAAGGGCAGCCAGGGTGCTCCTTGTAAATGAGAATGGCCAGACTTCCTCTCACCTGCTTTGGTTATGTTGTCAGAAAGGACCAATTCCTGGGGAAGGATATCATGCTTCGTAAAGTGGAAGGTCAATGAAAAAGGGAAGGTTCTCAATGAGATGGACTGACACAGTGGCTGCAACAATGCACTTGGGCATAGCAAGGATTGTGGGGCTGGTGCAAGACCAGGCAGTGTTTCGTTCTGTTGTATATAGGGTCGTTATAAGTCAGAGCCAACTCAACGGCACCTAACAACAACGACAACATACATTTATGTATGTGCCCTGGTGATGTAGTGGTTAAGGCATTTGGCTGCTAAACAAAAGGCTGGTGGTTCAAATCCCAGCTGCTCTACAGTAAAAAGTTAGGGCAGTTTGCTTCCATGAAGATTTATAACCTTGGAAATGGAATGGGGATTGTTGCTATGAGTTGAAATAGACTTGATGACAGTGAGTTTGGTTTATACACTCATGTAATACAACCACATATTTTCAGCATTTCTAGGGTATTTTGGCCTAAAGTCTTCTTTGAGTGCTTGGTTCAAGTTGAGGAAAATATAATTTTGCCTAAAATATTCAGGTAAATTATACAACAACAATTCTGGCTAATATGTGCATTCTATCACATTTGGATTTTTATTACTGGAGATACTGTAATATCAATTTTCCTGAGTCTGACGTGTTCAGTCTTCCTAGCTTTTCAGCTGCCCAAACATTAAGCATCCTTCATCTTTCATCCTTAAGCAGCATGACCTTTGAGACTCCTAGATGATTACTGTTCTGGTCTGTTTCTGTGCCACCCCCACCCCCACTCCATGTCTGGGGCTGTGATAGAGAACAGGAATGAGCTGACTACTGCTGTTCACAGGCTCTAGGATCTTTGGAATGTTTGGGAGGTTCTTGGATCCTGCATGCCATAGCAGATCCAAACTTCTCACGTAGGCCCCCTGCCCCATCCTCCCGTGGGAGTCTCTGATGGTGGTGAGGAATGGAGAGAAAGCAATTCATAAATCTCAAATCAGAATATATGCACTGCTATCAACAAGTGTGAGCCCAGCAACTGTTGCTTCATTTGCTTACATATACCCTGACAACAGTACAGAGGGCAGATTACACACCAAAACAGTTGACATGGAGTATTCATTCTTGCTGTCCAAGTGACAGAGCCCGTCGTTAGGAATGACGATGCCTGCCAATTTGCTGTCCATCCCAAAATGAGAATCTGCATCACTCACAAAGACCAGGAGGTGGAGGGAGTCATTCCGCCAGCCAATTTTTTCCTATAGTGAGAAATCATTGAGTGATATTGGATACAGGAGGGCATTTATTGAGTGTGGATTAATTATACTTGGACACATTCAGATTATTTATATTAAAAAAACAGTGCCATCTATTTTAGCTTTTGCATCTATTGTGAGTTGATAATATTTATATATTAAAAACATAAAATTCTGTGACATTTGTCTTTCTTACATAACATTTTCAGATGATTTATGTTTCCAAACAAATAGTTTCACTACAATCAGTATTCAGTTGATTTTGACTTTTACATCGTTAATTATTTTTACTGTCCAGCTTTCAGTTCACCAGAGAAATGAGGGGAGGAGGTGGCAGGAGGTCATAGATAATCACAAATCCAAGCGGAAGCAAAGCTAGACAAAATGCAATACAAAAGGGACTCAAAGTAAGCCTGATTCACTAAAATGTCATGGAACATTTGGGCACGTATTTCTCTTTCTACTAATATTATCCAAAAAGTATAAATGTAAAGATAACAATTTCTTATCAAGACTTAGCCCCAAATCACTATTAATTGAGATTATCTACTGTCTGCTTCTTAGCAGAGCACTGGCCTTTAATTGTTAGCTCAGGAAGTAGCTGGGCAGAAATTCATCCTGGCCTCCCTTGCCATCCCACCTTCTCCCTTCTTTTCCTCCCCCAATTCCTCTGTCTGCACATCTTCTAGCCTATTCAGCCTGGTCCATTTCCTGACATTTTCCATAAAGGGCTGTTGTCAGAAGAACCAGGAAAAAAGGGGAGGGGCTTTATTTTTATGTCTGATTGTCACAAAGGAGTAGTATTCTTATTGTTGCTGAGACAGTGCAGCTTCTGAGGCTTATTTTGTGGGTTCAAAACAACAAATGTCTAACCACATGGAGAGGTATGTAAAGGACATTTTTTTTTATTAATGTTTGGTTTTGATTTTGTTCACTATGATTAATTCTAAAATCAATATGATCCCAACTTATGAAAATTAATCAAAATAATATGACTATTATTTAAACAACATTTTTTCCCAAAGCTACTACAATTTTCTGAGATTAGTAAAATTTTAGGCATAAAAAGCAATCCTCATTTCCACATGATTGGATTACGTTATAAGATTTTGTATTTTAACAAGTGTCAAATGTTGGTTATTAAATAAAAGATAAATTCAGCTCTAAGTTTTTTCAAAGTGCATTTATTAATAAGAGATCAATTTTTTGTTAACAGAGTGAAATACTACTTCCCCCAGCATACCTTACACACAGCAGCTTGCATAATTGCATCAAATCCACTCTCTGGCGTGTCAATATTAGCAGAAATTTTCTGATTCTTCACAATTTCATTGAATCTTTCCGCGTCATTCGTCAGTGGCAAAATATGCTTGAATCCAAATGTAGGCAAGCAGAAGTATGGAATACTACTGCAAAAGAAATTCATAAGAAATTCTTGATAAATATGATATAGTGCACAGTGAATGGATCTGGTAGCTTAACAACAGGTCTTTAAACAAAGATTACTTCTTCTAAAGTAACTGACTCTATAATTTGGTCATGAATATTATAGTGAAGATTGCTGTCATTATCCCCATCCATCCTTTCCAAACTGGTCACATCAGCTAATACTTATTTAGAGTTTATTGTATGTTCTGCACTGATTAAAATCCAGATAGTAGATAATCAGGTAATGAGGCTCTCCTCTGTGGGTGGCTAGGGGATGGTGTGTGTGACTATGTTGTAACCACTATTCTTGTTGCCTTCAAACAAAATCCACCATGACATCTACATGATAACAATTCCTTTGTATTCCAGTATCTTAAGCTGTCACCAAGTATGAGTCACTTCTAGCAAGATCTAGAGATGGACCTGATACTGATGATGCTGAAGATTGAGAACCATGGTATAGAAGTAAGTACAAAGAGGCAAAAAGGAGTAGCTTCTATTGAGATGTGCTGCCTGGGGAGGGCCAGTCGACTCTCCTAAGAGCTCAGGCAGAGTCTGAGCCTCAGCTTTAGGGGTTCAGCTCATCTTGTTAACAACAAAGAGCAGATTCGTCTTAGATGTTGGGCTCGTTTCTTCCTGTAAGTAGTCTTACAAGAAAAACAAGTCATAATCCAATGTGTACTCAGGCTGGAGAACAGGGAGAGCTTGGAGAACCCAGTGCTAAATGACCTGAGATGTCCCAAGACGGCCATCTCCAGAGGGAATGATCTTTTCTTCTTCTTCTTCTTCTTTTTTTTTATTATGCTTTGGATGCAAATTTATAAAGCAGGTTTGTTTTACATTCCACTGTTCATGCACATTTGATTTTACAGCCCTGATTACAATCCTCAACCATAAAAAGCTCTCCTCCCCTCCCCTCTCTGTGACTACCCTCTTCCTGTGCCCTTCTTATCTATGCATTTCTGTCTGTCCAGCTTTCCCTCTATGTGAATGCTACCCCTCTGATATCTCTTGGTTGTTTGATCTAAGGGGTACATCTCCCTAGGGTAGGTGGGTACATCTCCCTGGGGTAGGTGCTCTGCATGTAGGTCTTTCTACTGTTGGGCTGAGAGCCAGTCCATGGAAATGAGTCCATTTCTAGGCCTGAAGGATAACCGAGGGCCATAGTCTTGGGGGTTCCACCAATCTCTATCTGACCAGTAATTCTAGCCATTTTTGTGTTTTTGAATTTTGTTCCACATTTTCACCTCCACAGAGTGGCTACATTTGGGCACACCTAACCCATCCCCTGCCTTTGGTTTTGTTATATATTTTACCAAGATTTTCTTGGCTAATAAAATTTGGGAACCTCTGGCGGCCAACTGCAGAAGTGCCTGACTAAGCTCTTGGGTAGATGTAACCCATGCTTGCCCCTGTGCTACCCTAACTCTGTAGCCCTGTTCGTTCATTCAGCTGTGTCAAGACACGCAATGTGGTGGGCCCAGGACTGAATCTGGATCTGTTACTTCCAGGTAATCTTGCATATTTCCTTTCTGATTCATTCTGTTTAACTCTCAGAACGCAATCTTATTCTCTTATTTTTAATATCCTGTATCAAGTTTCATTGAAACTCTGAAGTGCTAACCACAGATAGCGTCCAAGCAAGGTTGCTATGAGGATTGAGTAAAATTAAAGGATGCAAGGCATGCAAGACAAAGAGCTTTTCTAAGTAAGTTACTTCTTACCTAAGTCACTTCATACAGAGTCTAGCACAGATCCAAGGACAGAAAATGACTTTGGCTAATGTTATCTCTGGAACCATTTATTTTTCCCTGATTAAAACATTGAAGCATGTTCATTGAAAAAATTTTGCATGAAAGTATAAGGCAAAAAAGTAAATTTTAATGATTATAAGATGCAGCATAGTTTATTTGATCATTCCTCTATTGCTGAAAATTTATTTGTAAAATCTTTATGTATTTAAGTAATAGAGTGATCCTTCTACGCACAGTTTTACAAACTATTCTATAATTTTCTTAGATAAATTCCTTGACAGAGAATTTCTGGTTTACCTTTTGATGCGTATTAACAAATTTCTTTCCAAAAGTTTGTATTTGTTGCCATTTCTGATCTTAGAGTCTAAGACTGCATTATTGGGGGGGGGGGGAGCATACCAGTTGATTAGTTAAAAATGTCAACCTAATTTTATTTTAAATTTGCATTTTATTACTATTAAGGTTGAGAAGTCTGTTTGCTCATTGACATTTTATATATCTTCTTTTGTCAATTACCAGCTTAGAGTTTTTGCTTATTTTCTTATTAGGGTTTATATATATATATATAATTTTCAAATTTAATTTTAAGAACTCTTATTTCTTAAGAATATTCATTTTTTCTCTTTGTCATTTGCCTTTTAATTTTGTTTATAATTTTTTTGGATATATATCTTAACTTTTTTTATAGAATCAAATCTTTTCCCACTCTGAAATATGAGATGTATTTTAAAGTGTGAAATGAGGAAGATATCTAATTTTTTCCCAAAAAGTTAACCTGTTTAGTGAGTAATTTAGCATTCATTCTAATTAGCCCTACAATGTTCAAGTACCCAGGGGTGGTAAGAAATCCACTAGATTTAGATTAAAAGGATCAGACCATTATCTATCTTTGGCCAAGTTACCTAACTGTGGGCCTCAATATATTCATCTGTAAACTGAGAGTCGTTTGTAATATCTGTTTCACAAGGTTGTTGTGAGGATTATAGGAGGTAGGAAGGATGAAACTGTATGTATATCAGTATTCCTAGGATTCTACTGTTCTTGAAAAATGTGGTATGCAAGATCTTCTCATTCCTTAAAGTGAAATTGCATGTCCACTCTATAGAAAGTTAGCTGGCCAAAGAGTCATGGTTTTTAACATAAGTCATGAAATGCCTAGGTCAGAGACAAAGGACTTTATAACTCACAGAAATGGCAGCAGCCAGAGTTTAATTTTGGGGACAGGTAGCTGTTCATTTACAATATACCAAAATGACATTTGAGCTATTTCTGCATCTGAAGAAATAGCAGTCTTATCTTTTTGTAATAAATTTTCATCTTTGTTTGATTAGATTTGCTATATAGATCTCAGTAGAACTCTACGCTTTTTTGGAAGTAGAATGAAATTTTAATGTAACTTACTAAACATATTCATGTGGTGGGAGACAATGTAGCTAAAACAAAGCAGAAAGTCAGAGCTGGGTCACACAGAGGTTTTTGAGTGGTGACTGCCTGTGTTCCTGTCAGAATTCTTCCTCTAACAAAGGTCAGATTTGGTTGTTACTTTCTCAGCAGAGCAACTGAACGGAGTAGGTATTTAGCACCAAATGACTTGATTTTGAGTCCCCAGACAACAATAATTTGCATTTAAAATGAAGGACTAATTATGAAACACAATATAGAGAAGTACTATTTAATTGTTTGTTAAAATTTAAAATAAATATTCATAAAATAAAGACTCAAAGATATATGGACGCTCTGGTGGCATAGTGCCTAAGGCATCTCCCTGCTAACCAGAAGGCTGGCGGTTCAAACCCACCAGTCACTCCTCGGAAGGAAGGTTGGGCAATGTACTTCTGTAGTGATACTGCCTCAGAAACCCAAGGAGGGGTCGCTGTGAGTTATATCTGACTCAACGGCAGTGAGTTTGTATTTTGGTGTTTTTTTAAATGATATATACCAGTATGTTAACATTATCTTTTCTGAGTGGGATTAGAAATCATTTCTACTTTCTTCTTTTTGTTGATCTGGATTTTCACACTGGCTTGTATTACCTTTGCAAAAAGAAAACTATGTATAGTATACTCATATATGTTTATATATGTGCTCATGTAGTAAGCCCATTTAAGCATTTCATGGTTTAGTTTCCTCTTTTTGCAAAATGACAATGAATTTCTCACTATTAGTGTCAAATTTTAAAAATAACACATAAAGTATATGAAATGATGTTTAAAAAAATCTCTCAAGATATTTGATAGAGGTAAAATTTTAGCCTATGTGCTATTGAATATTTAAAACTGCATATTATAACTCAACTACAAATATTAAAATGGGAAAAAAACATGTAATTTGTTCTTTATTTTAAGCAACAGTATCAGACAAACTTCTTTCAAAAAAGTAAACTACTTTGGCATTCTTACATGGTGAAATCAATTTTCAGTGACTCTCCATCCAGTGAAGATAAAGAGAGAAAGCGACTGCAAAAAGCATTAGAGATTAGATTAAAACAGTGAGTTTTAAAATGTGATTTACAGACTCCTGGAGGTCACTGAGACCATTTCAGGGCATCTGGGAGGTCAAAATTATTTTCATGATAACACTAAGATGTTGTTGCCTTTTTCACTGCATTGACATTTGCACTGATGAGGCAAAAGCAACATTGAGTTAAACTGCTGGTGCCTTAGCACCAATCAAGGCAATGGCACCAGACTGTAGTAGTTAGGCCTTATATTCATTACCACCAAGCAATCTAATAGAAAATAAACGCCAGTTTCAGCTAAGTTGGCCTTGATCATGCAGTAAATTTTTTTAAGTCTGAACCCTTAAATAAATGTGTGTGTGTGTGTGTGTGTTTAAAATATTCTGTGTGACACCATGGGAAGTACACATAAAGCATTTCTAATGGATGTGTGTGTGTGTGTGTGTGTGTGTTGTATCTAGAAAAAGAACATGGAAGAGTTAGGAAAGTGATGAGAAAGGGAAAAATATGTTGCAGTAAAAAGAGAACATGTCATTTATAAAGTTAATTAATAGTAAATGTTGCCAAGAAGAATAAAAGAAACACCTCTGGAAAAAGGAAAATATCAACCATTTCAAGAGACCGAATAAATGATCCACTTTGGGTCCCCATTCACTACACCTTGTACACTGTTCTGGTCTCCTCCTAGCCATACTCTATTGTTGTTGATTGCAGCTACTATTTATTGAGGGTTTATCATGATCAGACCTAGTACCTGATATAAGCCTTATAACCACTCTGTGTGATCAGTATTTTTACCCCAAATTTATGAAGAAACTAAAGCTCTGAGAGGTGAAATGATTCACCTAAAGTCACATTACAAGTGAGTGCATGAATCAGGACCTAAATCCAGGCTGATTTGAAGCCCGTGCTCTTACCCGCCATGCTACACCTTGTGCCTACTCCCTCAAAGAATTTAATCTCCTTGAGGACTGGTACCCAGTCATTTCCTTCCAGATAATGCCATTACTAGCACAATGCTTGTCCATAGTTGGAGCTTAGTAATTTTGTATTGAACGAGTGAATACATGAATGTATGAATGAAAGAAAAACCAAACCAAACCTACTGCTATCAAATCGATTCCAGCTCATAGCAACCCTGTGTTGTTGTTGTTATGTACCGTCGAGTCGGATCCGACTCATAGTGACCCCTCCTTGGGTTTTCGAGGCAATATCACTACGGAAGTAGATTGCCCATCTTCCTTCCAAGGAGTGGCTGGTCGGTTTGAACCACCAGCCTTCTGGTTAGCAGTCAAGTGCCTTAGGCACTACGCTACCAGAGCTTCCAGCAACCCTATAGCAGAGAGTAAATCTGCCCCATAGGGCTTCCAAGTAAAGAGCAGACTGCCTCATCTTTCTCCTACAGAGTGGCTAGTGGGTTTGAACCACCGGCTTTTTGGTTGGCAGCCTAAAGCTTTAATCACTGTACCACCAGAGCTCCTTATGAATGAAACACACAGCTAAATAAAGAATCAAACTGACTTCATTTTCTAGAAACCTGATTAAAAACAGGACCTCTTGCTTCATTGTTAGTTCAAGATGTTGGGCCAGTTTAGCTGAACTATATAAGCTTGCTAATTTTAATTGTTTTCTCTAGTAACATTCCATATCCATTGTTTCCATGGTCATTATTGTACTTCATATTGCTACATCTTGTCTGGCCTGTGACAGGAGGAATGATTTTAAACATAATCCCAAGGGCAGAGATACTTCTTTGTAATCCTAGATGGGATTGCTCTAGGAGAATTTCTACTGAAGATTGTTGCAGGAAACATATATTGAAGAACTAAATACAAATTTTAGATAGATGCAAGATTCTCTGGTTAAAAAAAAAAAAAAAAGTCCAGAGCTTTAGAAATGCTTTTATATCAAATAGGAGGTTGTTAACATCAAGCTTATTTCCATTTGGAAGTGAATCAAACAATTGATAATAATAGTCATTCCTTAGTATTATTATCCAGCATTTTTGAGAGTACAAACCATTATAACTGTTTCTAGAAATGTTTGTTCAGTGTAGCAGAAAATACTAGACACCACCCAGTATTCATTCTTTTCTTCTTCTCTAGTAATAGAATTCTGATTTTATTTGGAGTAGCGATGATGTATTTTCCTTGCAGCTAACTCTGGCTTTCTAACTAACTTCTGGCCAATGAGATGTAAGTATAAAGTGCTGGATAAAATTTCTGACAAAGGTCCTTAAATTTGTGGAATAAAATTCAACATGCATTTATAATTAAAAAAAAAAAAAAAGCCAAACTAAGAATAGAAGGAAGCTTTTTGTTTTGATAAAGGAAATCCAAAAACCTCTAACTATTATCATATTTAATGGTGAAACATTAAAACTTTTTCCCTAAGGTCATGAATAAGACAAGGTTATCCTATATCACAACTTCTATTTAAAATTGCACTGGAGATCATAGCCAGGGAAATAAGGCAAGAAAGAGAAAGAGACATAGATACTGGAGAGGAAGAAGTTGTTATTCATAGATGACATGATCATGTACATAGAAAACTGTAAGAAATCTACAAAAGACAGATTAGTATTAATAAGAAAATTTAGCAGGGTTGCAGAATAAAAAGTCAATATGAAAAATCAATTTTACCTCTATATGCTATCAACAAACAATTAGAAAATAGAACTTTAAAAAATACCATTTACAATAGCATCAAAAAATAAAATACCAAAGGATATATCAAAAAAAGAAGTATAGGATCTTGATCCTGAAAATGACAAAATGATTGAGTGAAATCGAACAAGATCTAAATGAATAGAGAAACATATCACGTCCAATGACTAGAAGATTTAATACTTTTAAGATGTTAATTCTCCCTATGTTGACTTATAGTTTCAACACAATCCAACCAAAATTTTAGCATCTTTTTTTAAGGAAATTGAAAAGCTGATTCTAAAATTTATATGGAAGCATAAAGAATCTAGAATGAATCTAAAATCCAGATGAAACAACATTAAAAATAGTCAATAATCAAAACAAGAAGAGGTTGAAGGACTTACAGTCCCCAATTTTAAGATTTTTATAAAACTACAGTAAAGAGAGTGAGGCATTGGTAGTTATTCAGTGGATCAGTGGAACAGAACAGAACAGAACCATTGTGCAGTGGTTAAAGCACTTGGCTGCTAATAGAAATAGACTCACACATACATGGTCAATAACTCCAAAGCCATCGAGACAATTCAATGGGGAAAGAAAAGTCTTTTAAGAAAGACAAACAGTACTGGAACAAGTGGATATCTTTATGGACAAAAAGATTAATCTAGGCTTTTTTCCTTAATCCAATTACAAAAACTAATTTGATATCATGGCTAAGAGACCAATTGGTTGGTGGTTCAAATCCACCAGCTGCTCTGTGGGAGAAATGACCTTAGTGATCTGCTCCTGTAAAGGTTTAGCCTTAGGAAACTCAAGGGGGCAGTTATACTCTGTCCTAGGGTCGCTATGAGTTGAAATCAACTTGATAACATACAACAACAAGGGTAAAAACCTTTAACTATAAAGCTGCTAGAGGAAAACATAAGAAGAATCTTTGCAACACTGGCATGGGCAAAGATTTCTTAGATAGGCAAAGATTTCTTAGATATAACAAAAAAATGCAATAACCATGAAATTAAAAAATGATAAATTGGACTTCATCAAAATTAAAACATTTTGCTCGACCAAAAACATTGCTAATCAAATAAAAACACATGCCACAGAAAATATTTGTGAAACATGTATCTGGCAAAGAAGGTGTATCCAGAATATATAAAGAACTCTTGCAACACAAAGAAAACAAAAAAGCAATATTTTTTAAGAAGACAAAAAAACCAAAATTTTTTTATTTCCAAAACTGTTTAATAAAGAGATTAAGCTATTAAAGACATCAATTTTAAAAGACAAAGCTTCAGACCTTATGAAAATTAAGAGATAATCAATGAAGCCTATTATTGAAGGTTATTTGTGGAAAAGTTGTGGGGTTTTGTGTTTTTGTTGTTTCTTAATGTTGCTGTGAACTCTAAGTAGGTTCCAAATGGCATTTGGCTAGATGTCTGTGCAAGTGTTCCATCAAAACAAACTAATTTTGAAAAATGGGTAAAAGATTTGAGAGAATATTTCACAAAATAAGGTATAAGAATAACAAATAAGCATGTGTAAAGGTACTCTGTCATTAAAACCAAAAAAAAACAAACTCACTACCGTCAAGTTGATTTGACTCATAGCGACCCATTCTTGGGTTTCCAAGTTGGTATCTCTGTGGAAGTAGATTGCCCAGTCTTCCTTCCGAGGATGGCTGGTGGGTTTGAACTATTGGCCTTCTGGTTAGCAGTCAAGTGCCTTAGGCACTGTGCCACCAGAGCTCCTTTATATTGGTGATAGAAATACAAAATGGTGCAGCCACTTTGGAAAAATAGTACGGCACTTCCTTTAAAATTAAACATATACTGATCATACAATTCAGCAATTCCACTACTAGATAGCTTTTCAAGAGAAATAAAGACATGTCCAGACAAAGACATCCACAAATGATCATAGCAGCGTTTTTCATGATAGCTAAATATGGAAGCAACCCGAATTTCCCTCAATGGGAGAATGAATAAACAAAATGTAGTAAACCCAAACAATAGACCACTTCTTAGCAACAAAAGGAACTATTACTTAGCAACACACATCATAGATGAATCTCAAAAATATCATGCTGTACAAAAGAAGGCAGATATAAAAGAGCATTATAATTACTGCATTATTCTACATTACTACATTATAATTCTAATTACTACATAATAATTACAATAATTACTACACTATTTCCTTTACATTAAGTCCAGGAATAGGCAAAATTAATCTAGAGTATAGAAATAAGAAAACGATTGCCTCTGAGGAAGTGGAACTGATTGTAAAGAGCCATGAGAGCACCTCCTGGGGTGATAGGTTCCACATCTTGTTCCGAGTGGTTGTTGCATGGATGTATTCAATTGCCACTGGAGGTCTGGTTGTGCAGTGGTTAAAGCATTTGGCTGCTAACCAAAAGGTTGGTAGTTTGAACCCACCAGCCATTCCACCAGAACAAGATGAAGCAGTCTGCTTCTGTAAGAATTACAGCTTTAGAAACACTGTGGAGCAGTTCTGTCCTGTCCTATAGGGTTACTATCAATCAGAATTGACTCAATGGAAAAGAGTGGGTATTCAATTGTCAAAACTCACTGAACTGAATACTTCTGATTTGTGCATTTTAGTGTTTGTCAATTATACCTCAAAAGGGGAGAGTGTACAGACAGACAGCTGACATGTACCCTTTATTGATATTCCCCTCTTTTGCCTTCCTGCCTGGAATAGAGAAGTGATGAGTAGTACCCCAGCCTTATTGGATTATGAGAATAAAATCCAAGGTCCATCAATGTTAGAGCAGAAAGCTGAAAAAGCCTGGAGCCCTGATGTCTGTGGAGTCACTCCACTGGCCTTGACTTGCCTTTCTCTAGACTTCTTGTATATGTGGAAGAAGGGGGAAAAACAACAACAACAACTGTCTCATTGAAGCCACTGTCTCTGATGCTTGCAACCTAGCATGTTGTTGTTGTTGTTGTTATTTGCCGTTGAGTCCAACCCGACTCATAGCGACCCCTCCTTGGGTTTCCGAGGCAGTATCCCTACGGAAGTAGATTGCCCAACCTTCCTTCCGAGGAGTGGCTTGTGGGTTTAAACCACCAACCTTCTGGTTAGCAGTCAAGGGCCTTAGGCACTACGCTACCAGAGCTCCTTGCAACCAAGCATAGTTCCTAACAATTACAATCAGTGATGAATTTCTTTCATGGTCAACTTATTTTTGGGTAGAAGAGATTCTAGTTGGGAACCACATTGAAATGTTTTAAAACTATATTATCAAAGCTATTTGTCTTTTCATAGTAATTAATACCTTTGGTATATAACAGTATTAAATTTTAATATATGTTTGGAAAATCATTTCATATATACTAGATAAAGGTTTGGTTTGAGACTAAGCCAGATCTTGGTACAGGTCACCATGAGTCATGCAGCTTTGAGGACATTCATCTTCCAATGATTAATCATGTGGCCTTGGGTAAATTACTAACCCCTCAAAGCTATTGTTACTTCTTCTGAGTATAGGAATAATGAAGCCTGCTTTAACCTGCTGTTATTATGAAGATTGCATGAGGTCATTTATGTAAAACTTTCAGCACAGAGTCTGGCACAGAGCAAATAGTAGCTCTTTTATAATAAAAGGATTTTAAATAATTTGATTTTGAACATGCCATTGACTGTACAGGTAAGTCATCAGAAAGCAATTTTCCCTTGATCGTAACATGGATAATACTTAGTTTTAAAGTTGACAAGTATAGGCTTGCATGTTGCTATGATGCTGAACAGGTTTCAGTAGAGCTCCCAGACTAAGAAGGACTAGGAAGAAAGGCTTGGCAATCTATTTCCTAGAAATCAGCCAATGAAAACCTTATGGACACCAACAGTCCAATCTCATTGTGGATGAGGTTGCCATGAGTCAGGAGCCAATGCAGCAACAGCTCACACCAAAAACAACATAGCATAGTATAACAGAGTAGTTGCTAAATTTCCTAGTGAAGGGCTGCAATGGCCTTCTCCAAGCAATGAGAAAAACCTACACTTCCCAAAGTACATCAGAGGAAGCTACAAAAATTATTATTTTGTCAGAAGTTACTGTAGTGGAGAAAAATAAGCGAGTATGAATGAATCACTGTCAAATAACCTCAGAGCATGGTTGTCCTTGTGGATAGAAATCTCTGAGGGCCTGGGGATGGTCTCAGTCCATCTGCACACTATTCTGCAGTGACCCTGCAGTAAAGGATTGATCCCTTAACTGCAGAACACAAAGCCAAGTTTACCACATCCTGACCTACTCAGGGAGGCAGATGCTGCAAATGCTGCAAGCGCGGGAAGCACCCAAGAACCATACAGTTAGGATGACCTCACCTTGGCTGCAAACAACCCAGCCAACTGAGAAAGCTACAGTAGTTTAAACAAATGGGAGAGAGGTGCCAGGGAATTTACAAGCTCTCAGCAAGTGCAATTCAAGAGTGGGGCTATCTCTACAGAAAATCAGTGCACAAAGATGCCAAAGAATTTACTTACCTGCAAGGGTTGGCTATTTCTTCTGGCGTTGTTTTCATAAAAGGGGAGACAGGTTTTTCCACAAAAGAGCCGAAGCCGAGTCTAAAGTTGCTGGTTAATTTAGACATCTCCTTGGAAAGCAGGGAGCCCAGTTCTTTGATTGTGTTAAGGTCGTCATCCATGGAGGCTGAGAGGTCCATGAGGTAATACAAGTCCACAGGGTAATCCTCGGTCTGGCGGACATGCAACTGCAGGGTCTGTTCACCACCTGCAAAGCCCCCGTAGGAAATACGAATAAATGAAAACACACCATGATTTATCTTTAAGTAGCCAATCATGCCACCTGGCTATTTCATTTCAATAAGAACTTACTGAAGACACTTATAATTTCATGATCTATGTGGTAGTTTGTAAATGAACAAGCTCATAAAAATCTTTTCACTAGTGAGTGTAGAGCTACCTAAGGAGGTATAAGTTGGGATATTTTATATCTCCTAGGGAAAACTAGCATCCATTTAGATGGAAGATAAGCTGATTGTGTTTGTGTGTGTGTGTGTATGTGTGTGTGGCTTTAGAAAAGGAAAACAAATAAAAGGGATTTAAAGCTATATTAAACCCTTGAACAAATATGATGTAAACCTTAACAACATTTGGGTAATTGAGATGGTTACTATAAGATAAAGTTTTTTAAATAACATATTTGGAGTGTAAGTGGCCAATGCGAATAAGGAAAAATTTTAACCTAGCAATTCTTAATTTTTGGTAAATTTGAGTCTCAGTAATCAATGATATGTAATATAGTGCACAATATTTTAGTGGAATAGTGATGCTACCATATATGAGATTATTTTTATTTACATAAGCCAACACAGAGTAAGAGTTACGTCTCACTGACAAGAAAGTATAACATACCTGGTCTTAATTTAAGAATCAAGCTTTGAGGTGTAATCTGAACAATGTTGGAACTATTTTTCTGTCTGCCGACACTGAGAGGCTTATTCTTAAGTATTTCTACTTGGGAAACAGGGTTTTCGATGAAGGTTAATTGACATCCTTTAGCTAAAAGATTTCCTGGGGTATCACACCTTTCACTAGCTCCAGATGGATGGGTAAAATTCTAAAAGAGAAAAGAACAATAATAACATGAGGAGGAGGTGGGAAGGGATAAATCTGTGATTCTTTATAACAGCCACTGATTCTTTTTTTTTTTGGTTAGGTATTTTGCCAAACTCAGTATATTATATTTACACATGCTCAACATTGATTGTAGGTCTAAAGTTAAGCTATATCAGAATAACCAGAGAATTCTGCAAGTAAACCTCTGAATAAAATTAAAGTTTTTTTAAAAAATTGTATTGAACTGAATTCACCAAGAGCTCTGGTAGTATAGTGGATAAGGCATTTGGCTGCTAACCAAAAAGGTCAGCGGTTCAAACCCACCACCTGCTCCCTGGAAGGAAAATGGGGCAACATAAAGTTTTACAGCCTTCTTGGGTCACTATGAGTCAGAATTGACTCAATGGCAGTGAATTAGGTTAGGTTAGAAACTTACATTAACTGGTTGGTTTTAAAAAAAAAAAAAAAAAAAAAAATGTGCACTCCTATAAAGCTTTTCCTGTACTATGACCAGATCTTTGAAATAGTTGAATTTGTAGAGGAGATACCATCTGTGAACTTATCTCTCCAGGACAACCTCTAGGTTCATGGAATTTTACACAAGTGTGTCACTCCAAACCCAGTGACAAATACAGCCTTTTCTATGGATTCCTAAAAGATAGGAGTCATAGCATCTCTCTGTCTAGAACTCTACCAGCTTTTGTTCAATGCCTCATCACCTAGTGTTTTTTTCACTACGGTTAACCTCCTGGGGATTTTAAACTCAGTGCCTGAAAGTGTTCTCAGTTCAATGTGTTTTCAAACTTTTTTCAAGATTTGGAGATGTGGAAGAGAAATAAAAGAGAACACGATTTAGAAGACTGCTTTTTGCAAATTTTCTCAGGCCCCACTGAATCCTCCTGGGTAGCAAAGGTCAGTGAGATGCAGTGCTTCTGGGCAAAGAGAAGGCCAGACCAAATAAGGCCTGTGAACCCTTGAATGCCCAGAACAGAGAGGAAAGCTGAGAGACAAATACCTGTCTTACCTGATAGCCACAGCTGCTCTGGAGATGAGAGGCTCTAGACAAAATTGAACTTGAGGCCTATTGACTCTCATAGTTGGAGAGGAAGTTAACTAATACTCGTGTTGTTTTTCACTTGTCCCTTAGAATTCCAAGTCACACTAGGAAACTTACATTTCTTCTGAAATTATTTTTTTAAATTTTATTTACTTATTTTGTTGTTGTTGAGGATACACACAGCAAAAACCAAAACCAAACCCACTGCAATCAAGTTCATTCCAATCCATAGCAACTTCTATTGGATTTCCAAGGCTGTAAATCTTTACAGAGGTAGATTGCCTCATCTTTCTCCCATGAAGCAGCTGGTGGGTTTGAACCACCAATCTTCTGGTTGGCAGCCAAATGCCTTACCCACTATGCCACCAGAGTCACTTATATGCACAGCAAAGTATACACCTATTCACAAATTTCTATATGTACAATTTAGTGACATTGATTACATTCTTCAAGTTGTGCAACCATTCATTCTCACTCTCCTTTTCTCAATTATTTCTCTTTCATTAACATAAACTCTGTGCCCCTAAGGTTCCTGTCTTTGCTATTGCCAATTTAAGGGGCGCTGGTGGTGTTGTGGGTAAAGCATTTGATTTGAAACCACCAGCCGCTTGGAGGGACAAAGATGAGACAGTCTGCTTCCTTAAAGATTTACAGCCTTGGAAATCCTATGGGGCAGATCTACTTTGTCCTAAAGGATCGTTATCTATTGGAATCGGCTCAACGGCAGTGGGTTTTGTTGTCCATCTGATCTTATACATACAGTTTTTAAAAGAACATAATGCTCAAGGCAGACATTTTTTACTAGTTAAGCTAAATCATTGTTTGGTTTTAAGAAATGAGGTTAATTTTTGAGAATATAATTTGTTATCTTTTAGTTAGGCCTGTGCATATTTGAGGCTGTACATCAGCATAGCAAACTCTGTAACTTCCTATGACGTGTCCAAGGCAAACAGGGATAATGATATGATAACCACATTCTCTCTCACTGATCTGGACAAAGCCTCAGAATTCTCAACACAGTGTCACTACTACCACCTGTAGTCACAGCTTTTGCCAAAAGATCAGAGGTGGTGTTAACAACAGAATCCATTTAGTACCTGCTCTAAGCAGAAGATGAATTTACTTTTTTGCTTACTTTAATTGCCTGATACACTGATAACGATTTTTGTTATTGGATTGGCCACTTAGAATAATCTGACCCTAAAATTTGATGATAATTAAGCTACCAAGTATCACCCACAAGTAAAGTTGTCAATAACAACTTAAGAATTTCTCTTAAAATAATGCTAAAAATGCATTTAAATGAAAATTCTAGAAGCAGACATTTTGCTTGATTGATTTGTTATTTTATGTCTCTAGCATAAAATGAATACTGTATTCTTCAGGGAGTTAAGATCTAAAGATGCATGCGAATTTTACTGTCCTTTTATGTGTGTTCTCAACTTGCTTTTGATACATGAGCTCAGAAAAGCATAATTTCTTAGAACTTTTGTTTGTGTCCCATCAGTCAAGGCAGCAGTTTGGGAGTAAGCGCCATATGTATTGTCTGTGAGCCCTTCCTCTGTGATAGGTATTAAACCTGAAATTGAGTTTTTCACAATGACAGCCAGGTCTTGATTTGGGCATCCAGGTTTGTTTCCCTTTGAGCCACGCTACTCAGCTCATGCTGAACTTGGTATTTGTATGGTTTGATTTGTGGTTAGATTCTCTTCTTGAAATTCAGTTGGTTGAGAATTGTTTTAAATCCAGAAAGCTAAGGCAACTGTCTCTCACCATAAATCATTTACAGATTGCTCTGTAGTGTCACAGGACAGGGAGTGACTTAGGATGACTTGTTATATATCTTATATATCCCCAAATCGTCCTCATCCTGCTCTCACCAGGTAAGGTTTGGCTATCGGTTTGGCCAGATAAGGAATATATGTTTGGGGCTTTGTGGTGTGGCAATGAGTAAATGAACTTGTGAAAATGCAATTGTTAAAAGAATTGAATAATGGCTACATAGTAATGTTTACTCAACTTTAGGACATAGGACTTAAACTTAACCTTAGAATCTAGTGGTAGTTTGGAATGAACCCTGCATCCCAGATGGAAAACATCTAACTATAATTTTGAACTCAAATGTATGCTTGACTTCAGGAAATATTATCTTTGTGATCTCTGATTATCCAGAGATCCTCAGCATTTTAGAAATGGCTTTAAAATAGTAGTAGGAGTCAAGTAGAAGAAAAGATCCCAAGTTAAGTATTGTTCAGATCATTTGACATCTACTCCTTCTTCAAACTGCTTTTTAATCATATGAATGGCTCCTTGATCTGCTAATGTTTATATTTCCTTTTCTGATTGGTTTTATTCATATAACTTCATAGAAAGCTGGAAACTACCAGAGCTATTGCTAATGGAATTAACATGACTACAATTGCACAACATTTAAAAAAAAAAGAAAAACCAACTAGTTGAGTCATTTGCTTTACCTCCTGAGAACACCAGGCACAATGAGGTCCAATGAGTAAGCAGTCTGCACAGGTCTCTGCACCGCCCAGGGCACAGCCACCTATGTTTAAACCCAGCAAGATGCAAGGCATTAGGTGCATGTTCAGTTATTCCATTTACAAGACGTATGGCTCTTAAAGCACTTGAACAAAACGACATTGAAGTTTATTTTAACCTCCAAAAATCAGTGATAAAAATATTAGCAGTTCTTATCAAACTTACAGTTTACATCATTACACTGAAAATCTGTATGCCCTATGAGCCAACATTACATTTCTCTTTTCTCTTAAAATGTGAAAATACCTGTATGTTCACAAATGTGGAATCATATTTTATTACCCCTACGCAATTTCTGCCACTTTATTTTTTGAAAATCACTTGCACTCATTAAAAATACTTCTTTCTTAAATGTAGTCTATCTCTATTTTTTAAATAAAATCCTTTTTTTCTCTCAAGATTGTTACTTTTCAGTAGCTGTCATTGTCCTACAATAAACTAGTTAGAAAAGTTTACAAAATGGTTGTCACAATGTTATTAAGAAGTCTTATTATGTAGTAGTGCTGTTTAATTCTCCTAATTAAAATGCCTGTGCAACCTTTGTATTTATTTACCTTAAGCCTGGAGCATTCATTGTGGGAACAGCCCTGAGTCTGCCCGTAATTTGTTACAAGTGTTCCCTCAGTGACAAAAAAAAAAGCAATCGAACAGATCGAGTGAAAAATGATTTCTGATCTAGTTTCTGAGCCAAATGACAGGTTTGTCGAGGATATCATGAACGTAATATATCAGAGAACTTAAGTCTTACCTTGTACGTAATCATTCCCTCTTAGAAATAGAAAGAACAGGCAAAGGAGTTCAATCCCCATTCGTTTTCACTTCTCGCTGTGCAGACAGATTAAAAAATGAATTACCTTCAACATTACAAGACCAAAGCTGAACATCGTTAAAGTCTGTCTTTCTTGAAGCATAAAATCTTAAGTACTACTTACACTGCTTTGAAACGAAACTTGAGATGTAAATAAAAAGTTTTCATTAAGACTGAAATGAAAACAGAGGCTACCTGGACAGGTAAAGAAGAAAAGCTGTGTTTAAAAGCAACTTCAACATGATTTACTTCCTTGTTCTCCTTATAAGGAAGGCAGGTGTACAATCACCAAGAGGTGGGGAAATTGATTCAGGAGAAATTTTTATGTAAATTCTACAAGTCTCTCTGCATCCTAGAGAAAGGTAATATCTTTAGTGAGATATTGATCAGTGCAATGTCAAAAGAGAAATGGAAATATGATCTGAAGTTGTTTCTAAAATAATTCTGAGTTACAATAAACAGTAAAGATGTTTAAATAAAACAGTATTTAAGTTAAATGTAAGGATGACTAAAAAAAAAAAGAAGAGCTAAACAAAAATACCTGAGATTTTTGTATTCCATTGTTAAATTCTTTACAGAGAATTGAACTGAACTCTGAAAAATAAAAATCGTTACTTTACATTCAAATTGGAAGGCAGGCAAGGGAAGCATATCACTGTGTTCCCTTGTTTTTAAAACTGAATGTTTTTCTGTAGGTATAGAATTCCTAAAAAAAAAAAAAAAGTAATATTTGAAATAAACAAAATATATAAAATATAATGTATGAAAATTAAACTAGACCCAAATTAGATTTATAAGCTAATCTCAAAACAACAACAATGGATGTAGAAATGATGCTGGAGATTCTCAGTCCCTTGGGATAACACCCGTGTTTTCCATCTTGTATTCAGCTCCAGGTTCTAGCTCAACACTTGGCACATTGGAAGTATTTATTTGTGAATGAGATGTCTCCATTCCCTTCCATTTCATATATTTATTTTATGGCTAAATTCATGAGGCTGTTGTATTTTCCTCAACAAATTCAGGTGAGTGTTTTGGGATTTGTAGCAACTGTAAACAAGAAAGACTCAAATACTCACTTTGTCACTCATCAAATGGTCTCACCTTGGGTAGGCTTCTTTGTGTCTGAGCTTGTGTCTTGGGAGGTTATCTTTTAAAAGTATATTCTTGGCAAATATATAAAAAACCTGTGAAGAGAGGGAAGTAATTATAGACTGCTCAGGGTCCTCTCAGGAGGTTGTGTTCAATTTTAAATTCCATCATATACAAGGATGGAACAATCCTGAAGAGAGAAACCAGAATTGTTAAAGTATTAGAAAATATGCCTTTTTGGGAAAAAATACAGTTAAATGAAATAATGTGACTTAGCTCGAAGAAGACGACCGAGGGGAAGTTTATCTGTGTCCCTGATATTGCTTCCATTCTTGTATCCAGGATTAGCTGCCATTCATTCATTTTCTTTTTTTTTTTATTAGGATTTGGGTGAAGATTTACAGAGTAAATTCACTTTTCATACAGCAGTTCACATATACTTTGTCT